>NC_133335.1:102534980-102836713 GCF_042186555.1 Aquarana catesbeiana | reverse complement strand
ACCTAGATCGGTGTTGCGGGGTGTCAGACTGACATATGTATGTGAAGTCAGGGTGCCTATTTCATAAGATTTATATTATTCATAATTTTATACCAGAAAAAAAACCTGAGAAATTGATTTAGTCACATCTTCCCTTGGTGTCTATATTGGACAATCCTATATTCCTTCCAGGCTATACCACTCCTGCGACCCTCAAAACCTGGTTTAACAATTGCCTGTATCACATTAAATACTTTTTAATGGATTCTAATATAAGACCCTTTCAGGTTCTCCAAGACACATGGCACTCTTTGTAATGCCACCTGTATTGTACTGTTCAAAGATTGCAACTACTTTGGATTGTACCTAATAGACAATTAATTTTTCTTGTGCCTGTACTAAACTGTTTTCATGTCTCTGGGATCAAAAAAAAAAAACATAAAAATAAAAATGTATTGAATGAAAAATAGAAAATAGAGGGTTATGGGCTGGCCTAGCCAACCTCCAGATTTTGAATCTCAAAAAAATGGGCAGTTCATGCAAGGAAAACCACAATCATCTTGCAATTTTTGCATGAGGGGCGTGGTCAAATATTTCAGAGTCCATGTCAGAAAATTGTGGGCAGTTGTGTAAAAGGACTAAAGAAGAAAGGTTTTCCGGCGCTCAGACTTTGTGATGTCAGGAATGGAACTGTATAATGATGGTTCTGATAGAACATTAATATTAGAACAAAAAAAAGGGGGGGGGAGAGGAGGCAGCCATCCTCAGAGGGTGTCCATAGCCTGTGTGAGCATAGCACTGAAAAGGGAAGGGGGGTGTGGAGGCACCAACTCTGCTGACACTGTTATATGGTGAAGGTGTAATACATACACTTACTGGTAAGTCAGTTCAGATGGGGTGGCGATGTCCATCAGGGGTTGTGTTGTCCTGGGACGTGCTGATGTGCAGGCTTCACTGGCGGTCCTTCACCTCAGGGGATGTTGGTTCCTGGTTGAGAAAGGCTTAACAGCGGTGTCCAGTGTGTGGCGCACTGGACACCGCTGTTAAGCCTCTCTCAACCAGGAACCAACATCCCCTGAGGTGAAGGACCGCCAGTGAAGCCTGCACACCAGCACATCCCAGGACAACACAACCCCTGATGGACATCACCACCCCATCTGAACTGACTTACCAGTAAGTGTATGTATTACACCTTCACCATATAACAGTGTCAGCAGAGTTGGTGCTTCCACACCCCCCTTCCCTTTTCAGTGTAAAAGGACTACAAGAAGTTATTTCTGCTAAAGGGGGCAATGCTAGCTTCTGAGGCCAATGATTAATTTACTTTATCCACAGTACACTATTACATCTATTAATATTTTTATTGTATAGAGAATTGGCAAGACATGATTTCCTTGTGTTTTTATTCAAATATGTTTTCATATCACTGTGTGTTCCTGCTATGAGAGTGCTCCCTGTTCTGTACTTAGTACCTTTCCTTCATTTTTTGTTTATTTCACATCTGCTGTCTCTTCATTTAAGTAATATTATTTGAAAGGGAATGTACAGTGGGGCAAAAAAGTATTTAGTCAGCCACCAATTGTGCAAGTTCTCCCACTTAAAAAGATGAGAGAGGCCTGTAATTGTCATCATAGGTATACCTCAACTATGAGGGACAAAATGTGGAAACAAATCCAGACAATCACATTGTCTGATTTTTGAAAGAATTTATTTGCAAATTATGGTGGAAAATAAGTTACATAGTTACATAGTTACATAGTAGGTGAGGTTGAAAAAAGACACAAGTCCATCAAGTCCAACCTATGTGTGTGATTATGTGTCAGTATTACATTACATATCCCTGTATATTGCGGTCATTCAGGTGATTATCTAATAGTTTCTTGAAGCTATCAATGCTCCCCGCTGAGACCACCGCCTGTGGAAGGGAATTCCACATCCTTGCCGCTCTTACAGTAAAGAACCCTCTACGTAGTTTAAGGTTAAACCTCTTTTCTTCTAATTGTAATGAGTGGCCACGAGTCTTATTAAACTCTCTTCTGCGAAAAAGTTTTATCCCTATTGTGGGGTCACCAGTACAGTATTTGTAAATTGAAATCATATCCCCTCTCAAGCGTCTCTTCTCCAGAGAGAATAAGTTCAGTGCTCGCAACCTTTCCTCATAACTAAGATCCTCCAGACCCTTTATTAGCTTTGTTGCCCTTCTTTGTACTCGCTCCATTTCCAGTACGTCCCTCCTGAGGACTGGTGCCCAGAACTGGACAGCATACTCCAGGTGCGGGCGGACCAGAGTCTTGTAGAGCGGGAGAATTATCGTTTTATCTCTGCAGTTGATCCCCCTTTTAATGCATGCCAATATTCTGTTTGCTTTATTAGCAGCAGCTTGGCATTGCATGCCATTGCTGAGCCTATCATCCACTAGGACCCCCAGGTCCTTTTCCATCCTAGATTCCCCCAGAGGTTCTCCCCCCAGTGTATAGATTGCATTCATATTTTTGCCACCCAAATGCATTATTTTACATTTTTCTACATTGAACCTCATTTGCCATGTAGTCGCCCACCCCATTAATTTGTTCAGGTCTTTTTGCAAGATTTCCACATCCTGCGGAGAAGTTATTGCCCTGCTTAGCTTAGTATCGTCTGCAAATACAGAGATGGAACTGTTTATCCCATCCTCCAGGTCGTTTATGAACAAATTAAATAGGATTGGTCCCAGCACAGAACCCTGGGGGACCCCACTACCCACCCCTGACCATTCTGAGTACTCCCCATTTATCACCACCCTCTGAACACGCCCTTGTAGCCAGTTTTCAATCCATGTACTCACCCTATGGTCCATGCCAACGCACCTTATTTTGTACAGTAAACGTTTATGGGGAACTGTGTCAAATGCTTTTGCAAAATCCAGATACACCACGTCTACGGGCCTTCCTTTATCTAGATGGCAACTCACCTCCTCATAGAAGGTTAATAGATTGGTTTGGCAAGAACGATTCTTCATGAATCCATGCTGATTACTGCTAATGATATCATTCTTATTACTAAAATCTTGTATATAGTCCCTTATCATCCCCTCCAAGAGTTTACATACTATTGATGTTAGGCTAACTGGTCTGTAATTCCCAGGGATGTTTTTTGGGCCCTTTTTAAATATTGGTGCTACATTGGCTTTTCTCCAATCAGCTGGTACCATTCCAGTCAATAGACTGTCTGTAAAAATTAGGAACAACGGTCTGGCAATCACCTGACTGAGTTCCCTAAGTACCCTCGGATGCAAGCCATCTGGTCCCGGTGATTTATTAATGTTAAGTTTCTCAAGTCTAATTTTAATTCCGTCCTCTGTTAACCATGTAGGTGCTTCCTGTGTTGTGTCATGAGGATAAACACTGCAGTTTTGGTTACTGAAGCCCCCCGATTCACTCGTGAAGACTGAGGAGAAGAATAAATTCAATACCTCTGCCATCTCCCCATCCTTTGTAACCAGATGTCCTTCCTCATTCTTTATGGGGCCAATATGGTCTGTCCTCCCTTTTTTACTGTTTACATACTTAAAGAATTTCTTGGGATTTTTTTTGCTCTCCTCCGCTATGTGTCTTTCATGTTCTATCTTAGCCATCCTAATTGCACCCTTACATTTCTTATTGCATTCTTTATAAATTCTGAATGCTGTGGATGATCCCTCAACCTTGTATTTTTTGAAGGCCTTCTCCTTTGCTTTTATATGCATTTTTACATTGGAGTTAAGCCATCCAGGATGTTTGTTCGCTCTTTTAAATTTATTACCCAATGGGATACATTGGCTAATGCCCTTATTTAATATGCTCTTAAAGCAAACCCATCTCTCCTCCGTATTCTTTGTTCCTAAGATTTTATCCCAATTTATGCCTTTTAGCCAGGTTTGTAGTTTAGGGAAGTTGGCTCTTTTGAAATTCAGTGTCTTTGTGTTCCCTTCATGTCTCATATTTGTGTGATTTATACTGAAACTAATTGACCTGTGATCGCTGTTACCTAAATTGCCCCGTAAAGTATTTTGTCAATATCCAAAGTTCATCTTAATACTTTGTTATATATCCTTTGTTGGCAATGACAGAGGTCAAACGTTTCCTGTAAGTCTTCACAAGGTTGTCACACACTGTTGCTGGTATGTTGGCCCTTTCCTCCATGCAGATCTCCTCTAGAGCAGTGATGTTTTGGGGCTGTCGCTGGGCAACATGGGCTTTCAACTCCCTCCAAAGGTTTTCTATGGGGTTGAGATCTGGAGACTGGCTAGGCCACTCCAGGACCTTGAAATGCTTCTTACGAAGCCACTCCTTCGTTGTACGGGCGGTGTGTTTGGGATCATTGTCATGCTGAAAGACCCAACCATGTTTCATCTTCAATGCCCTGGGAAGAGGTTTGCACTCAAAATCTCACGATACATGGCCCCATTCATTCTTTCATGTATACGGATCAGTCGTCCTGTTCCCTTTGCAGAGAAACAGCCCCAAAGCATAATGTTGCCACCCCCTTGCTTCACAGTAGGTATGGTGTTCTTTGTTTGCAACTCAGCATTCTCTCTCCTCCAAACACGACGAGTTGTGTTTCTACCAAACAGTTCTACTTTTGTTTCATCTGACCATATGACATTCTCCCTCTTCCTCTTCTGGATCATCCAAATGCTCTCTAGCAAACCTCAGACGGGCCCGGACATGTACTGGCTTAAGCAGGGGGACACGTCTGGCACTGCAGGATCTGAGTCCCTGGCGACGTAATGTGTTACTGATGGTAGCCTTTGTTACGTTGGTCCCAGCTCTCAGCAGGTCATTCACTAGGTCCCCCCCGGGTGGTTCTGGGATTTTTGCTCACCGTTCTTGTGATCATTTTGACCCCATGAGGTAAGATCTTGCATGGAGCCCCAGATCGAGGGAGATTATCAGTGGTCTTGTATGTTATCCATTTTCTAATTATTGCTCCCACAGTTGATTTCTTCACACCAAGCTGCTTGCCTATTGCAGATTCAGTCTTCCCAGCCTGGTGCAGGTCTACAATTTTGTTTCTGGTGTCCTTCGACAGCTCTTTGGTCTTCACCATAGTGGAGTTTGGAGTGTGACTGTTTGAGGTTGTGGACAGGTGTTTTTTTTTATACTGATAACAAGTTCAAACAGGTGCCATTAATACAGGTAAAGAGTGGAGGACAGAGGAGCCTCTTAAAGAAGAAGATACAGGTCTGTGAGAGGCAGAAATCTCGCTTGTTTGTAGGTGACCAAATACTTATTTTCCATCATAATTTTCAAATAAATTCTTTAAAAAATCAGACAATATGATTGTCTGGATTTGTTTCCACATTTTGTCTCCCATAGTTGAGGTATACCTATGATGATAATTACAGGCCTCTCTCATCTTTTTAAGTGGGAGAACTTGCACAATTGGTGGCTGACTAAATACTTTTTTGCCCCACTATATTTATCAGATGTTATATTGTGCTAGGATTACACTTTAATGGGATCCTGTATTATTTGTAATTTTGGCTTTGTAAGCAGTTGAGACTCCAGACGAATCCGCTGCCACATTTGGCACCTTTTGGGGGAGAGGGGGGAGTGGGTACCTGGTTTTGACAGGTACCTGCTCCCACTTCCGGCTCAAGTCACCTTGGCAAAGTGAGCCGGAAGTTTAAACCCCAGTAACCCCCCCCCCAGCCTCCCCTCGCAGTCGGTACCATTCGTAGCTCGCACTGCAATTTGTGCATGCACAGTAGGAAATTGGCTGTGAACCTGCAGTGCCAGTTTCCCTCAGCCAAGATGGCGGTACCAGCACCCAAAAGTGGATTCAAGAATCGTCTCGTGTGAGGACACCACTGAATGCCTAGATAGGTAAGTGCCCTAATAGTAAAAGTCAGCAGCTACAGTATTTGTAGCTGCTGACTTTTAATTTTTAGAGGGGGAGGACGGATCTCCTTTTTAATATATTTACTGCTTTTCTCTCACTGTCTTAATTTGTTAATAACTCATACAGATATTTTTAATCTTTTATTTTTCTAAATTCTCTAATTTACATTACAATTTTTTACAGGATCCACACTCTGGCTGCCCGAGCAGAAGCAGTTCCTGTCTGTCATTGCATAGTACTCCTCCCCCATGCCCTCTGTCTCAAACAGCACCAGCACTTCCTACCGTGGGAGCAGAGCAGCTTATGAATGGGCTAATACGAGCTGCAGGCCCTGGAGGCCCCTCTACACTAGCAACTCTTCCTTTTCTTGGAGCTCTCTCTGGAAATCCTGGAGTGCTCTCACTAAACAGCATATTGGGAAATATCAATGGAAATCTTCAAAGCACTCTAGGACAGGTCCAGAATCCTCTACGCAGCGGGACTGCCAGCTCACATATACCAGCCAGGTGAGTTAATTAATTAAGAGCAACTGTAACCAGATCATTTGTAGGGAATCTATACTGTTTTGCATGTTTTTGATTTATTGTACACAGGAATAAAAATTTTCCTCCTGCTGGCTCCTCCTGTGTTCACAGTGCTCCCATAGCAAGCCGCTTGCTATGGGGGCATTCATGCCAGCTTGATCCCGAGCATCTGTTAACACACAGATGCCTGGTATACCTTTGACTTGGGTATTCCTGACTTTGTGTATTCCTGGGGGATTTGGGTAGCTCTTTTTTTCTCCTTGTGAGCAACATGTCTGTTGCCAAAAGAAATGGCCCTCACTCTGTGGCTATGGGCCAATCATCTAATTAGGACCAGATCTGAACTATGTGCTAAGATGAGCTTGGTGCAGGAAAAGATTGTGTCTTCTACAGTTCTCATAAATCTCAGTTGGAACCGAATGCATCAGCGGTTCCTTTTGAACCCTTTATTTCTTCCCCGGGTGCTCATTCCTCCCCCTGCCCCTCACAGTGGAGGTATTTTCCTCTGTTATGCAAGAGTTTATGGCTCAATTAGTGCACCCTGCTCCTTCCTGTGATCACAAAGGGCTAAAATGCCCACTCCCAAGTGGACTCTGACACAGCGATGCCTAATATTTCTTATTCTCTTGGGGAACCTCCAAAGGACTCATTGTCAGATACAGAGTCCCTCCCTCCCTTGGAGGAGTTATGATTTTAAGTTAGCAGTTGTTTCTCAAAACAGAAGGAAACTCATTTTCAACTGAGGCAGTGTGTTCCATCTTTAAAATTATGGGATTCCACTGTTCCTTTCTTAACCTTGATTTCCAGGATTGCTTCTCATAGACCTAAACATTTCACCAAGTGTTTCCTCTTCATTCCCTAATTAATGATTTTATGTGCAGATTGGAAATAACCTGACAAACATTTCCTTGCTCCTAAACAGTTCCTGATGCTCTATCCCTCTGCAGAGAAATTTGTCAGAAAATGGTCTACTATTTCCATAGTTCACCCACTTGTGCCTCTCATTAACATAGATGACACTCCAGCCTTTAACCACTTCTATACGCTGTCACACTTTGAATGAGAATTGTGAGGTCATGTGACGTTGTACCCAAATTAATTTTGATCATTTTTTTTACCCCCGCAAATAGAGCTTTCTTTTGGTGGTATTTGATCACCTCTGCGGTTTTTATTTTTTGTGCTATAAACAAAAAAAGAGCGACAATTTTGAAAAAAAAAAAAACACAATATTTATTACTTTTTGCTATAATAAATATCCAATTTAAAAAAAAAACAAAAAAAACCTATATTTTTCCTCAGTTTAGGCCGATATGTATTCTTCTACATATTTTTGGTAAAAAAAATCGCAATAAGCGTATATTGATTGGATTGCGGAAAAGTAATAGCGTCTACAAAATAGGGGATAGAATTATGGCATTTTTATTATTATTTTTTTTTTTTTACTAGTAATGGCGGCGTTCTGCAAATTTTATCGTAACTGCGATATTGCGGCGGACATATCGGACACTTTTGACACTATTTTGGTACCAGTGACATTTATACAGCGATCAGTCTATAAAATGCATTGATTACTGTGTAAATGTGACTGGCAGGGAAGGGGTTAACACTAGGGGGAGATCAAAGGGTTAACTGTGTGTCCTAGGGAGGTGATTCTAACTGTAGGGGGAGGGGACTCACAAGGGGAGGAGACCGATCGGTGTTCCTCTGTAATGGGAACACACGGATCGGTCTCCTCTCACCTGACAGGACGTGGATCTGTGTGTTTACACACAGATCCATGGTCCTGCTATTACCGGGCAATCGGGGGTGCCCGGCGGACATCACAGCCGCCGGGCATGCGCATCGGGCCCCCCGTGATGCGGCGGGAGCGTGCTCCGCCAGTGGCGTGCAAGCGCTCTCCACAATGCAGGAAATCCCAGGACGTCATATGATGCCCGCCCGGAGGGACGAATGGTACCTGCGGGCGTCATATGACAATACAGCGGTAGGGAAGTGTATGATTGAGGAGGGTGAAAATGTGGGGGTAGTTGCCAAAGCTATCCCATACACATAGACACCCAGGGGGAATTAAATGGACTTTCTCGGTACTGATATAACCACAAAATTGATTAATAAAATACAAAATTTTATTCTATAACAATGTACAAACAGTATCTTAAAAACACAAAAATGTATGCAAAAATAAATGATAAAATATAGTATAGTATACACCAGACAAAACTAATAGCAGGTTTCCCCGGTGCAGTTTCTGTTAGGGTGGGGTATAAATATTCCTCTACCAGTTTTGCGGTATAACCTCTTCTTCAGGAGGATGAAAGGTCTATGGGAAAACAATATATTAAAAGAAAAAAATATACAGGAAAACAACAATTGCAAGGCATGGCAAAGGTAACATAAGTATGGAAAGATCTGTTCACCCAAATGGACCAGGCACGGCTAACAGCAGAATCCCACAAATTCCCCCCCGGCGGACAAGGGGAGTGCAAAAAAAGTCTCTAGTTTAGAATAAATATATCAGGTATGAATTGTAAATATTTATTAATTATTTATCAAAGAAAATAAAGGTACTAATGGGTGAAAAATTATAGTGATGAGAAACCGACAAAGGGTGCATGTGTGGTTTAGAATAAGGAAAGGTTAGCGGGAGAAGAAGGGAGAAAAAGGACAGAGGGAAAGGTATGGGGGGAAGAGGGGATGGGGGGAGGAAGGGGGGAGAAAAGAAAGGAGTGGAAAAGGAAAACGTCCCAGAAAATTAGAAAACACCACACCGTATACTAAATAGGGATCTCACCAAATTGCAATATACTGGTAAAGAGAGTTGCTAAGGGCTGAGTTGTTGGAAGAGCAGAAGGGCTTGGATGTAAGAATACATCATCCAGGGTAGCTATCCAGTTAAAACGAGAGCCACTGGGTACTGTAGGTCTAGATAACTAGTAAGTCTGACAGGTCTCTAGATGAGAACACTGGCTGGAGGAGAAAGCACATAAGGGTGGCTCTGTGAGCAAACAGTTACAGAGTATGGGAAGGAAGTGAAAGGGAGCGGGTGGAATAGGTAACAAGAGGTCTGGAACATACTGAAGGGGGATGCATTCACAATGGTAACTTACCATATGCATACTTCTGCCCGTGCATCAGCCCAGTGTGGAGGGGTATTGCTGCTCGTCTAGCAGTCCATGAGGGCTGCTATAAGAGCTCCCCAACCCCGTGGGCGTCAATGTACGCCACCGAAGGCGGCATCTGACGTCATGGGGTCAGTTTACCCACACTGCGCAGGTGCATGATTCTGTGCTACTGCGCATGTGCGTCCCGATAGAGCCCATAGGCCAAGAGGTCCAGGGCAAGCCAGGGTGGCAAAAGCCCTAGCCAGGGTAAACAGAAGTCTGCCGGGGAGAATAAGGGGGAAGTCGTGCCGCCAAACCACCACAAGGGGGAGCAGACCGACCGCACCAATAATAACACCGAAATACAGGGTCTGATGTTTACAATTGAATGTATACCAAGATAAACAAAAATAGAAAACCTATACTTAATAAAATTAGAGCGGTAGAGAAGTGGCTTTCTGACAGAAAATTGGAAGCAATTTCTCCATATTTCTACTCTGGTGGGATCCACCCTTCAACCCATGCTCACCTCCACGCTTTTTTCTCCGAATTTGGCTGACCAGTCCAAATCAATCAGTAGGGATTTGGTGACTGCTAGCATTGACACTCATCTATTTAATTGCACTGAACTGAGGATTATTGTGTTGAACTTTGTGTGAAGCGGCACTGAATGTTTGCCAGGTTATGTCATGGGTAACGCTTTGTTCTGCTCAGATTCGCATGGCGCACTTGTCTAATACTGAATTCAAGGTTGGTTTACTTGGCACAATGTAAGTACACATATCCCATACCTTATGGGCCAATGAGGAAGCTGAAAACCACTATAGTGGACAGTGCTACTACAGGGAGTTGCTAACCCTGACACCCAATAGCGCAGCCCATCTACATAGTTACATAATTAGTCTGTTTGAAACCAATAAAAGGGGAAAAAATATACAATCCTATACCCACAGTTGATCCAGAGCAAGGCAGAAAGAAACCCCAACAAAGCATGATCCAATTTGCTCCAACGGGGAAAATGTCCTTTCTGATCGCCCAAGAAGTAATCAGGTATTCCCTGGATCACATTTACCTATAAATGTTAGTATCTAGTTATAGATATTATTTATCTAGTAGGAGTGGTAGAGGTAAAGCAGGAAGGCCTAGACCAGGGATATGCAATTAGCGGACCTCCAGCTGTTGCAGAACTACAAATCCCATGAGGCGTAGCAAGACTCTGACAGCCACAAGCATGGCACTCAGAGGCAGAGGCATGATGGGATTTGTAGTTTTGCAACAGCTAGAGGTCCGCTAATTGCAGATCCCTGGCCTAGACAGTTGGTGGTAATTGGGGATTCTAGGACCTGGACGACTAATAAGAATAATTTGTTGACAGGATCACCTCAACCAAATGACGTGCAAGGGTTCGGCATCAGGTGAACCGGGTAGACATATTACTGGGAGAGCTGGGCATGACCCAGTTGTCTTGGTTCTTGTTGGTACCATGATAGAATACACAGATAAAGGAGGATCTGAAGGTGTGTGTACTTCACAGTTATTTATTGGCATTTATTACAGGCCACCTAGTGTTAAAGAGGAGTCGAGGACTCAGCTCCTTGCACAGATTGAGAGGGCTGCAAAGGTTGGGACAGTGGTAATAATGAGAGATTTTTACTGCCTTGAAAATGGCTGGAGTACTGAACAGTGAAAGGGGGGAAATTTATACACCTATTACAAGGTAATTTTATATAAGCCCCAACTAGAAATGATGCTCTGCTGGCCTGGGTCTAGGTAGCAGTGACCATACCATGATTTCATTTAATCTAAGCTGTAAACAACAAGCAGTAGAAAGATAAAAACACCTAATTTTAGGAGAACATATTTTCCAAGGCTAAGGGCTGCTGTCCAAGACTAATGCCCCGTACACACGGTCGGACTTTGTTCAGACATTCCGACAACAAAATCCTAGGATTTTTTCTGACGGATGTTGGCTCAAACTCGTCTTGCATACACACGGTCACACAAAGTTGTCGGAAAATCCGATCGTTCTAAACGCGGTGACGTAAAACACGTACGTCGGGACTATAAACGGGGCAGTGGCTAATAGCTTTCATCTCTTTATTTATTCTGAGCATGCGTGGCACTTTGTCCGTCGGATTTGTGTACACACGATCGGAATTTCCGACAACGGATTTTGTTGTCGGAAAATTTTATATCCTGCTCTCAAACTTTGTGTGTCGGAAAATCCGATGGAAAATGTGTGATGGAGCCTACACACAGTCGGAATTTCCGACAACAAGGTCCTATCACACATTTTCCATCGGAAAATCCGACCGTGTGTACGGGGCATTAGACTTTGAGGAAGTATTTTCATCAAAGAACATGAAATGGGACCTTATGCAAACACGCTGCAAAGTATACTCTCTATAAAGAAACCCTATCCTCATTTGAAAGTTACAAAAGAAAGTAGGATAACCCCAAAAATGATTTGAACATATTAACATTAAAAGGGCCACGTCTGAGTACTTAGACCCTTTACAAGATGTTGATGATTGGGGACAAAAGAAGGCAAATGTAATAAATACCATTTTCAGCTCTGTGTATACAAAGAAAAATGGGGGAGCTCAAGTCCATATGGGGATAGTATTGCCACAAAAGAACCACAGTGGCCCAAAATGTATATGCTCCAGAAACGTAGACAAAATAAGGGTGAATAAAGCACCTGGATGCTCAAATATCCTGAAAGAGGTGAGCTCTGTTATTTCAAAGCTATTGTTTCTCATTTTTAGAGACTCCTTAATGACTGGCTTAGTATTACTTGACTGGCGAAAGGCCAATGTGATGCCTATATTTAAAAAGGAATCGGTCTTTTTCCAAGTAACTACAGACTCGTTAGTTGTAGCCGAAAAGATACACGAGAGTTTAACTACTTCCCGCCCGCCGTGTGCAGAATGACGGCCAGAAAGTGGTTCTGTTATCCTGACTGGGCGTCATATGACGTCCAGCAGGATAAGCCACTGGCGATCGGCATCTCTGACCTTGGTAAAGAGCCTATGACGTAGGCTCTTTATCACGTGATCAGCTGTGTCCAATCACAGCTGATCACAGTGTAAAAAGCCGTTTATCGGCTTTTCCTCCACTCGCACTGATGACAGGCACGAGTAGAGGAGAGCCGATCAGCTGCTCTCCTGACGGGAGGGGGGCTATTAATCAGCGCATTGATTATCAGTGCAGAGGATGCCCACCCAGGACCACCAGGGTTGCCAATCAGTGCCCAATAGGGATGGCATACAGATTAACTCCATACAGGTTAAGCTTTTATATTTAATAGGGATTTAGCAGGAATTTTGTAAAATTAGCTGTGTTTTTATCAGCTAATAATGGTTTTAATGTATTCTTTGCCAATATTTTGTTTTGTTAAACCTTTTCGCAAATACCGCGGGGCCTAAAAAATCAGTAGCACCTTATTTTTATTCTACAGGTCATATGCTTTCAGAAAATATATGGTTTTGGGGGTCTTTCACAAATTCTGAAAGCTGTAAGGGAAAAATAAAAACCTTCAGATTTTTAGAGAAATTTGGCTATTTACATTTTTGTGTACGTTTGATTTTCACCATTTTGCAAAAAGGTGCAATGTAAAAATTGTAATTTGTTATTTATTAACTCCATACAGGTTAAGCTTTTATATTTAGTAGGGATTTAGCAGGAATTTTATAAAATTAGCTGTGTTTTTAACTGCTAATAATGGTTTTAGTGTATTTTTACAAATATATTGTATTGATAAACATTTGCACAAATACAGCGGGGTCTAAAAAAATCAGTAGCAACTTCTTTTTGTTCTAGAGGTCGTATGCTTTCAGAAAATATATAGTTTTTGGGGGTCTTTCACAAATTCTGAAAGCTGAAAGGGAAAAATAAAAACTTTTAGATTTTTTTTGAGAAATTTGGATATTTACAATTTTCACCATTTCGCAAAAGTCGCAATTTAAAAGTTACAAATGTTTGTTATTTATTAACTCAATACAGGTTAAGCTTTTATATTTAGTAGGAATTTTGTAAAATTTGCTGTGTTTTTACCTGCTAATAATGATTTTAGTGGATTTTTAGCAAAAATATTGTTTTGATAAACATTTGCGCAAATATTGTGGGACCTTAAAAATTAGTAGCACCTTGTTTTTATTTTATTGGTAATGTGCTTTCAGAAAATATATGGTTTTGGGTGTCTTTTACAAACTCTAAAAGCGAAAAGTGAAAAATAAAAAGCAAAGGAAAAATTGCATAAATGGTCTGGCCACCTGAGTGTACAAAATGGAGCAAAGGGCCTAGCAGTGAAAGGGTTAAATGGGCTGAGCGGCCACTGCTGATCGCGTAACCCAGTCATTTTCTTGCCTTTTGGCCCCGTACACACGATCGGATTTTCCGACTACAAATGTTGAATGTGAGCTTGTTGGCGGAAAGTCCGACCGTGTGTATGCTCTATCGAACATTTGTTGTCGGACTTTCCGCCAACAAATGTTGGCTAGCAGGTTCTCAAATTTTCCGCCAACAAATGTATGTTGTTGGACTTTCCGATCGTGTGTACACAAGTCCGTTGGACAAAAGTCCACGCATGCTTTGAATCAAGTACGAGCCAGAGGTATAACTAGCGTTCGTAAAGGAGATATCACGTACGTCTTGTACGTCACTATGTTCATAATTGTTGGCCAAAATTTGTGTGACCGTGTGTATGCAAGACAAGTTGGAGCCAACATCCTTCGAACAAAAATCCACGGTTTTGTTGTCGGAAAGTCCGATCGTGTGTACGGGGCATAAGAATTCCAGTGGCCACACCAACAAAGCCATGTCAAAGGGGCTTTTGAGAGGAGTTATTACCTTGTTGAACACGGGTCAGACTGTGAGGCCTTTCCCCATTGGAAAATGGTTTTTCGTGTCACCCTTCTGGCTGGATCAGGAAGACCAGTTTTTACCTATATTATTTACTATTTCCTTCTCATGTCGAGATATTCCTCTTTAGTGTGACTATTTTTTCTTGGTTGTCTTACTAATGCTATCTTACAACTCGGTCTTGTTTTTATCATGTTCCCCTTATCAGGTGATGTTTTGGCCTCATCCAGTACCAGCTGTAGGCAGTTACCAGTTCTCTTGTTCACATTGGGACTGTTAGTTGTTTGCCTTTTTTCAATGGTCAAGAAAGAAAATAGGAACTTTATATTTACCATAAAATCCTTTTCTTGGAGTCCATTGAGGTGCACATGTCCCACCCCTCTGTGTTTATGATCATACTCTTGGTACTGCTTACTACAAAATGGAATGCTTGGTAGTAACAAGGGTTATCCTGGGCTTACCAGTTTGTTGTTAGTTTGCAGGGGTCCAATCGTCTTGTAGGCAAACCTATAAATCTAATGGGAAGACTTCTTGTTTCCCATAAAAATAATTTCTTTATCGTACATCACGGGACACAGAGCCATAGTAATTACTGTATGGGTTATATGGCACCTTCAGGTGATGGACACTGGCACACCCTAGACAGGAAGTTCAATTCCCCATATAACCCCTCCCCTTACCAGGAGTACCTCAGTTTTTTCGTCAGTGTCTTAGGTGTTGGTCACAAGTAAGGATGTGCTGTGCTGAGCTCCGCTGGAATATTCCTTGCTGGGGCAAGCTATGCAACCGGATCCATTCAAAGTGTCTTTTCCAGGCCGAATTGAATGGTACGCGGGCCTCGTGTACCCTCGAAGAAACAAGGTTTTGCCTGTAATGCTTCTGTTTTTAGAGAGCTGGACCCGGGGATCCAGTATTTGTTTTTTTTTCAGCCATATTCCTGCCTGGGTGCTTTACGGGCCCAGGGCTGTGGCTCACCTGATAAAAAGAGGGCCCCAGTCCCTGAAGGTTTTTTAACGCAGCCCACTGTGAGTGGTGAAGATTGGGTCTGTTACCACAGAACCCTGCAGCTGGATAAGGTAAGGGAGATGCCTAAGGAATTTTTCTAATTCTTGTGGGTTTTCTCCTTTAAAGTAAATGTTGTCATGCTTATAGTCACCACCGGGGGCTGTCAAGAGCACGTACCTGATTCCATGCTTGTCAGTCACAAGCTGCACGCTTCTTCCGGCCCAAGCTCCAGGTAAGACGTGGGAAGGGTTTTTTTTTTCTTCTCGGAATGGCTCCCCCCCTGGATAGCTTCACTCCAGGAGGCAGAGGGAGCATGGCTCAGTCGGCAGTGTGCCACGCCGCTCCCGCCGCCATTCCAATGGGTCCCATCGGCAGCTCTCCTCCACCCCAGCCCTCCTCCATGCGATCCGGTCAGATAAGAGCCCACTCGCGAGGGAAAATGGTCTATTTTGAAAAAGATGAGGGGGCGCGGTGGGTGGTTGCAGGAAGGGGCGGGGCTCAGCGGCGTTGGCGTGCTTCAGCATCCACAATGCGGGCTGTGTAGCTATAAAGTGCACCTTTTTTCAGGTGCATACAGCTGAAGGAGGGACACAGAGCGGACAGGTGGCATGTGAGTGTGGGTGACGCAGGCATTCCCAGGCACGTTTACTTAAGCATCAGGCTGAGCCTAATAGCAGCGGCAGTTGCTGGACTATTGCTCAGCAGTGGGTGCATTTTTTTGGTAGTACCTCTACATTTGTGCTTAGCACTATGACCAGAGGGGGTGGTACAAATTACATAAAAACCAAGGGCACAAAGGGGTCACCCTCAGGCCCTAAGGACCCTCCCTCTGCAACACCATCCCCCCCGAAAGACCTAGGGAGGCTGGTCAGAGTGAGCCATCGGGGTCATCAGGGGCTGCAATTGCTTCTGACACTTCAGCCCCTGTCTATATAACTGAGCAGGTTTTCTCCTCAGCTATGAGTGGATTGGAGGAAAGATTAGTGGTCTTAATCGCATCTTCACAGAGTGGAAGAAAACGCATTAGGTCCCCTTCTACCACCCAGGATCCTCAAACAGAGGAACAGTGGGAGGGGGAAGATGAATTCCCCTCAGGGGACCGTGAAGAGGCTGATTATTCCTCTTCCAAGGGATCAAGTGGGGAAGGACCTTCTTCAGCTTCACATGCTGAGAAGTTGCTGGTGCATTCTCTTAGTGAGATGGTCCGCTCCACATTTAAGCTACCCTTAACGGAGTTGGTTGAAGAGCTCACTTCCTGTTTGGGTTCACTAAAGCCTCCTCAAGCCTTGCGTGCCTTTCCTGTCCATTCATTACTAGAAAACCTTATGTATTCTGAGTGGGATCACCCAGATAAGCATTTTTTGCCTCCTAAAAAGTTTTCAACACTTTATCCTATGGAGGAAAAATTTACTAAGATGTGTAGTATACCAGCAATTGACGCTGCTATATCCTCTGTGAATACAAGTTTGACTTGTCCGGTTGACAGTGCACAAATGCTTAGGGATCCAACTGATAAAAAATTGGAATTCTTGTTAAAAAACATTTTCTCCTTGGCAGGTTCAGTGGCTCAACCTGCAGTGGCGGCAATTGGGGTATGTCAATCCTTGAGAGACCATTTGAAACAGGTGCTTAAGGTTTTCCCTGAACAGCAGGCCCAGGAGTTAGCCAAGCTGCCAGCAGCTTTGTGTTTTGCAATTGACGCAATCAGAGATTCTATTCTTTAAACCTCTCGCTTTACCCTTGGTTTGGTACATATGCATAGAATCTTATGGTTGAAAAGTTGGCCAGCTGAAGCGTCATGCAAAAAGCTCCTGGCTGGTTTTCCTTTCCACGGTGAGAATCTGTTTGGGGAGGATTTGGACAAATATATCCAAAAAATATCAAGTGGAAAAAGTACCCTTTTGTCAGTTAAGAAAAAGAGTGAACGTCCCTCATTTAAATGGGCATCAGCCTCCAGGCAGTCACGACGGCCTCCACCGTCTGGTTCAAGAGGTTGGTCAAAGAGGCACAGGCCAGTCATAAAGATGAGTTTCATAATATGGAAGATTGTTCACAGGATGTTTTTAAACTCAGACTCTCCATTTGAAAATAACCCTTCATGCAAAGACTTTATTCAACGATGCTGCAGAGATTTTTGTGCTAATTTTTTTTACAGGTTTATTGTCATTGAACATTTGTTCACTATTTAAGTGCAAATGGGGAGTTTGGGACTTTAGAAGAGCCACACAGGGTGCCTCCATCCCGGATTCAATGAAACAAATGGACTTTGAATGAAGTGGTTGACTCGTGTAGATGATAATGATCAAATTTAATGGTTGAAGTAAAAAGTATATAAATACATGACAGTGGAATAATTCATGTAAAAAGGTCAATAAATGAATGTTACCATATTGGTGCATATGCATAACAATAATACCATCATAATCATAAATCTATCATATTCATAAATATATGCATGGTCAGCACGTAGCAATGGTATATGGTATGGTCAGTACACATATCAGAAGACAGCATGATAGATAATTCAATGGATAAAAAATTGATGATGTATACAGATATATATCTTGATAAAGCACAGCTACATCCTCAGAGGCCGACGCGTTTCTGTGTAAAAACACTTCATCAGGGACGGATGTAGTAGGTATCTATAAAAATATAATGTAGAGTATAGTAAAAATTAATTCTAATGTAAGGGTAAGTATAGTAAGACAAGACAATCTTGTCAACCCTGAGTGCTTACATGCCACAGATAGCGACGGTGTGCAGTGAATGCAGAAAACAGGGCCATAGAAGTGGTCTGTCCTGGGAGCTGAGGTGGTTATGTGCCCCGAATCCAGAGGGGCGCACACGCAGAGCCCTCCAAAAGTCGCAGGCCTCTCATCCCAGTGTCCAGCATGGTGAAAGGAATGGAAATGATGATGTGCCCTGAAATAGGTAAATAAAGTGACCATTAATGGGTATGAATTGAAATGAAAAACCCAAGTGGAGGGGTGAAAAAAAGTGTGTAAAAGGGCTGGTGATGTGAACCACCTCCAATGTACTGAAGTGAGTACCTTGGAGAATCCATAAACCACAGTGGTATTTTTTTTTATCTTTCTCACCGCTGTGGTTTATGGATTCTCTAGGGTACTCACTTCATGTGTATTGACCATACTATACACCATTGCTATGTGCTGACCATGTATATATTTATAAATATGATGGATTTATGATTATGATGGTATTGTTATGGATTTGCACAAGACAGAACGCTAAAGCCTCTTTATGAAGGGGCGCCCCCGCTCGCTCGAGTGGGGGGAAGACTTCTGCAGTTCCCTAGGGTCTGGCAGGAAGAATTTTGAGACAGATGGGTGGTCTCCAAAATAGCTCTAAGATACAAACCAGAGTTCCGAGAATTCCCGTCTCCTCGTTTCCTCAGGTCAAATGTCCCCAAAGATCCAGAGAAAAAGAAGTCTCTCTTTCTAGCGTTAGACCGACTTTTGTCGCAAAAAGTGAGCTTGGTGATCCCCATGGAAGAGCAGGGGTTGGGGTTTTATTCAAACCTTTTCACGGTGCCAAAACCAGATGGGGATGTCAGACCCATTCTAGTTCTTACATAGATATAGTTACATAGTAGGTGAGGTTGAAAAAAGACACAAGTCCATCAAGTCCAACCTATGTGTGTGATTATGTGTCAGTATTACATTACATATCCCTGTATATTGCGGTCATTCAGGTGATTATCTAATAGTTTCTTGAAGCTATCAATGCACCCCGCTGAGACCACCGCCTGTGGAAGGGAATTCCACATCCTTGCCGCTCTTACAGTAAAGAAACCTCTACGTAGTTTTAGGTTAAACCTCTTTTCTTCTAATTGTAATGAGTGGCCACGAGTCTTATTAAACTCTCTTCTGCGAAAAAGTTTTATCCCTATTGTGGGGTCACCAGTACAGTATTTGTAAATTGAAATCATATCCCCTCTCAAGCGTCTCTTCTCCAGAGAGAATAAGTTCAGTGCTCGCAACCTTTCCTCATAACTAAGATCCTCCAGACCCTTTATTAGCTTTGTTGCCCTTCTTTGTACTCGCTCCATTTCCAGTACGTCCCTCCTGAGGACTGGTGCCCAGAACTGGACAGCATACTCCAGGTGCGGGCGGACCAGAGTCTTGTAGAGCGGGAGAATTATCGTTTTATCTCTGCAGTTGATCCCCCTTTTAATGCATGCCAATATTCTGTTTGCTTTATTAGCAGCAGCTTGGCATTGCATGCCATTGCTGAGCCTATCATCCACTAGGACCCCCAGGTCCTTTTCCATCCTAGATTCCCCCAGAGGTTCTCCCCCCAGTGTATAGATTGCATTCATATTTTTGCCACCCAAATGCATTATTTTACATTTTTCTACATTGAACCTCATTTGCCATGTAGTCGCCCACCCCATTAATTTGTTCAGGTCTTTTTGCAAGATTTCCACATCCTGCGGAGAAGTTATTGCCCTGTTCTCAAAGATCTAAACTGGTTCCTGAAAATTCGCTCTTTTCGCAATGGAATCAATCTGATCGGTAGTCTCCATCCTACAAAGAGGAGAACTTCTGGCATCAATCGACATCAAGGATGCATACCTGCATGTACCTATTTTCCCCACTCACCAGAAGTATCTGTGTTTCGAAGTAGAAAAACTTTATTTTCAGTTTGTAGCCTTGCCTTTCAGTCGAACTACTGCACCTCGGGTCTTTACAAAACTTCTGGCCCTTCCTCTGGCCAGATTAAGGACTTGAGGTATGACAATAATAGCATACCTGGACGACCTTCTCTTGATAGATTGGTCGGTAGCCCGCTTGGACCAAAACATGGTCATCACAGTCAACTACCTGGAATACCTAGGTTGGGTCCTCAACCCAGAGAAATCTTCTTTAAAGCCAATAAGAAGATTAGAGCACTTGGGTCTGGTTATAGATACAGCCCAGAAGAGGGTGTTTTTACCCCAGGGAAAGATGAGTGCCATAAAGGAGCTGGTTCAGGTGGTCAGGGCAAAGAAGGGTCCTTCCATTCGCCTTTGTATGAGGTTGTTTGGGAAGATGGTGGCTTCATTCGAAGCAGTTCCCTATGCTCAGTTTCATTCGAAACTGCTGCAAAACAGTATCCCATTGGCCTGGAACAAGAAGGTTCAAGCACTAGATTTTCCAATATGTTTGTCGCCAAAAGTGCGCCAGAGCCTCAGTGGGTGGAGAATATCTGAGAATCTGCAGAAGGGGAAATCCTTTTTTTTTTACAAATAACGTGGTGTTTTTATTTGAAAAAAAGGAATGATATACATATGATATACATACTACAACAATGCAGCTATACAGTATATGCAGTCAACAAGAAGGTATAGCCCGATTACAGATTGTATACAAGTCAAATATATCACATCCTGTCAACATGGAACATATAGCAAATATGGATATGCACATAGCTCACATACAAGACCCATAAATATCTCTATACAGGAATTAGATTATGATGAGTCTCTAGATATTTCTGTGCACGTATCTGCATTCTCCAGCCACGTATCCAGGGGAAATCCTTCTTACCAGTTACCTGGAAGGTGGTACCAACAGATGCCAGCCTTTCCGGTTACTGAGCAGTCCTGGAAGAGGTGTCTGTCCAGGGGAAATGGTCCAGAACCGAAAGGACCTTGCCCATCAACATTCTAGAGATTCGGACAGCACGTCTAGTCCTAAGGGCCTGGACATTCAGGTTGCAGAATTCTTCTGTCAGGATTCAATCCAACAATGCCACAGCAGTGGCTTATATCAATCACCAAGGGGGCACCAGAAGTCAAGCAGCCCAGGGAGAGGTAAACCATATCGTAACCTGGGCAGAAAAGCATGTGCCGTGCATATCGGCAATCTTCATTCCAGGGGTAGAGAACTGGCAGGCGGACTACTTAAGTCGCCAGCAGTTGTTCCTGGGGGAATGGTCCCTTCACCCCAACATCTTCCTGGCTATATGCCAAAGATGGGGGATCCCGGATGTAGATCTGTTTGCGTTCAGGTTCAACAACAAAGTCGACAACTTTGTGTCAAAAACAAAGGATCCATTCGCATGCGGAACCGATGTGTTGGTGACCCCGTGGGATCAGTTCTCACTGATTTATGCATTCCCTCCTATTCTGCTGCTGCCTCCACTTCTTCGCAGGATCAAGCGGGAAAGGAAGTCAGTAGTTCTTGTGGCCCCAGCGTGGCCCAGAAGATCTTGGTATGCAGAAATAGTAAAGATGGTGGTAGGGGCCCCATGGCCCCTACCACCACATCCAGACCTGCAATCGCAGGGACCAGCGTTCCATCCTACTTTACAAGCACTAATGCCGCCTACACACGATTGGAAATTCCACCAGCAAAACTCAGATGAGAGCTTTTTGTCGGAAAATGTGACCGTGTGTATGCTCCATCGGTCTTTTGCTGGCGGAATTCCAGCCAGCAAAAGATTGCGAGCATGTTCTCTATTTTTCGGTTGGAAAAAGTTCCTATCCGAAAATGCGATCGTCTGTACAAATTCTGACACGCAAAATTCCTACGCATGCTCAGAAACAATTCGACGCATGCTTGGAAACATTGAACTTCATTTTTTCGGCTCATCGTAGTGTTGTACGTCACCGCATTCTTGGCGGTCGAAAGTTCAGAGAACTTTTGTGTGTCCATGTGTATGCAAGGCAAGCTTGAGCGGAATTCCGTCGGAAAAACCATCCACGTTTTTTTCCACGAAAAATCCGCTCGTGTGTACAGGGCATGAATTTAATGGTTTGGCTATTGAAACGCACATTCTGAAGAATCGTGGGCTTTCAGGCTCAGTGATAGCTACCTTGATTAATGCAAGGAAACCAGCTTCCAGAGTCATTTATTATAGAGTCTGGAAGGCATATGTTTCCTGGTGTGAATTCAGGGGTTGGCATCCTAGGAAGTATGTCATAGGTAGAATTCTTGCCTTTCTGCAAATGGGGCTAGAGATGAAAGTGGCCTTGAGTGTACTATCAAGGGCCAGGTCTCGGCCTTATGGTTTTGTTTCAACGTCCACTTGCTTCGCATTCTTTGATCCGAAGCTTTATACAGGGGGTAGCGCGGCTTAATCCACCAGTTATAGAAGAAAGGGAAAGGTCTGGTGTCACCAGTGATGCACCTCCATCCCTGAAATATGCAACAAAAAAGAAAAAACTCGCCCTGGGACATTACATGAGGTTGGCACCGCTAAGCCAATAAAAGTAACAGCAGTAAATACAGTATATATTTATTTGGTAAAAGTAGTACATGCATTGATATCATCAGAAAAAGCCAATTCATACAGAGTACATATAAATGGGTAAATTAAAAAAGGTGGTACATTTGTGTATAAACAATCACATGACATACAGACATCAGGTGTACCCGACATGTTTTGCGAGTCCCAGCTCACTCTTCAGGGGTAAATGTGTATGAATTGTACCTAAGGCAAAAGGAAACAGATTGGGTATGTAGCATGTCATAAAGGTCAGACCTTTATGTTTACAGTCAATACATACTATGGACATAGCGAGACCAATAGGGACATACATTTTCTGTCTGTGCGATGCTTTCCCCCCAATCGACCCTGTGTGGGGTTCTTTCTGGATCCGCCTCCTCAGCTCCCTGGCGAGACACCTACTGCCGCTGTTTGGAGGCTGCACACCCGCTGGTTCGGCTATGTGTAGTGGTGAGTATGGGACCCTTACTCATTAGGCTCCTCTTACCCTCTGCCTAAAAACACCAACATCATGCTACATACCCAATCTGTATCCTTTTACCTTAGGTACAATTCATAGACATCTACCCCTGAAGAGCGAGCTGGGACTCTCGAAACATGTCGGGCACACCTGATGTGTGTATGTCATGTGATTGTTTATACACAAATGTACCGCCTTTTTTACCTTACCCATTTATAGGTACTCTGTATGAATTGGCTTTTTCTGATGATATCAATGCATGTACTACTTTTACCGAATAAATATATACTGTATTTACTGCTGTTACTTTTATTGGCTTAGCGGTGCCCACCTCATGTAAAGTCCCAGGGCGAGTATTTTCTTTTTTGTTGCATATTTTAGGGATGGAGGTACGTCACTGGTGACACCAGACCTTTCCCTTTCTTCTATATTGAATCCGGGTGGAAGACACCCATACAGCCTAAAACTGGTCTGCTGTCACCACTGCCCTTATATATACTACATTTGCACTTTATGTCATTGCAATGCATCAGCCAAGTAATACTTAATACACTATTTATATTCAATCTAAGGTTCACATCCCCATCCATCTGGTGTGTTGCTTTCTGCTGTTGTCGGTTTTGTTTTTTTCGCTTTTGGAGCTGCGATGTGTAATAAAGGGGGATTTCTTGTCCCCTGCTGTCCCTGCCTGCCTGGTTATAACTTGGAGGTTTAGCACTGCACGGATTCTTTTGCTGCTCTCTCTTCACCGAACACACATGCTTGTGGAGGCTTCCTGCTTGGACCTACTACTCATGCATTTATACACTTACTTCACTCAGGTATATTCATTTGTTTTTCTTACATGGTTCCCTTCAAGCACTCACCTGCAGCCTGTCTCTAATTACACAGGCTTTTTCCTATACTTGCACTTCAATTCAATTCCTTTTCCCTGTTCACCCTTTCATTTTCACTGATGCTAGTCTCTGGTATCTCTTTAACACATCCCCCTACAGTCTCCTTGTCCGCGCCATTACTGTCTCATACTATATTTACATATCGATCTTTCTATGTCATTACTCTTGTATTTTACTTATTACTCCAGATTATCTGACATACACCTTTATGTTTACAGTCAATACATACTATGGACATAGCGAGACCAATAGGGACATACATTTTCTGTCCGTGCGATGCTTTCCCCCCAATCGACCCTGTGCGGGGTTCTTTCTGCCTCCGCCTCCTCAGCTCCCTGGCAAGACACCTGCTGCCGCTGTTTGGAGGCTGCACACCCGCTGGTTCGGCTATGTGTAGTGGTGAGTATGGGACCCTTACTTATTAGGCCCCTCTTACCCTCTGCTTAAAAACACCAATATCATGCTACATACCCAATCTGTATCCTTTTACCTTGGGTACAATTCATTCACATCTACCCCTGAAGAGCGAGCTGGGACTCGTGAAACATGTCGGGTACACCTGATGTCTGTATGTCATGTGATTGTTTATACACAAATGTACCACCTTTTTTTACCTTACCCATTTATATGTACTCTGTATGAATTGGCTTTTTCTGATGATATCAATTCATGTACTACTTTTACTGAATAAATACAGTGGGGCAAAAAAGTATTTAGTCAGCCACTAATTCTGCAAGTTCTCCCACTTAAAAAGATGAGAGAGGCCTGTAATTGTCATCATAGGTATACCTCAACTATGAGAGACAATGTGGAAACAAATCCAGACAATCATATTGTCTGATTTTTGAAAGAATTTATTTGCAAATTATGGTAGAAAATAAGTATTTGGTCACCTACAAACAAGCAAGATTTCTGGCTCTCACAGACCTATATCTTCTTCTTTACGAGGTTCCTCTGTCCTCCACTCATTACCTGTATTAATGGTACCTGTTTGAACTTGTTATCAGTATAAAAGACACCTGTCCACAACCTCAAACAGTCACACTCCAAACTCCACTATGGTGAAGACCAAATAGCTGTAGAAGGACACCAGAAACAAAATTGTAGACCTGCACCAGGCTGGGAAGACTGAATCTGCAATAGGCAAGCAGCTTGGTGTGAAGAAATCAACTGTGGGAGCAATAATTAGAAAATGGATAACATACAAGACCACTGATAATCTTCTTCGATCTGGGGCTCCACGTAAGATCTCACCTTGTGGGGTCAAAATGATCACAAGAACGGTGAGCAAAAATCCCAGAACCACACGGGGGACCTAATGAATGACTTGCAGAGAGCTGGGACCAACGTAACAAAGGCTACCATCAGTAACACACTATGCCGCCAGGGACTCAGATCCTGCAGTGCCAGATGTGTCCCCCTGCTTAGGCCAGTACATGTCCGGGCCCATCTGAGGTTTGCTAGAGAGCATTTGGATGATCCAGAAGAGGATTGGGAGAATGTCATATGGTCAGATGAAACCAAAGTAGAACTGTTTGGTAGAAACACAACTCATCGTGTTTGGAGGAGAGAGAATGCTGAGTTGCAACCAAAGAACACCATACCTACTGTGAAGCATGGGGGTGGCAACATCATGCTTTGGGGCTGTTCCTCTGCAAAAGGAACAGGACGACTGATCCGTGTACATGAAAGAATGAATGGGGCCATGTATCGTGAGATTTTGAGTGCAAACCTCCTCCCATCAGCAAGGGCATTGAAGATGAAACATGGCTGGGTCTTTCAGCATGACAATGATCCCAAACACACCGCCCAGGCAACGAAGGAGTGGCTTCATAAGAAGCATTTCAAGGTCCTGGAGTGGCCTAGCCAGTCTCCAGATTTCAACCCCATAGAAAACCTTTGGAGGGAGTTGAAAGTCTGTGTTGTCCAGCGACAACCCCAAAACATCACTGCTCTAGAGGAGATCTGCATGGAGGAAAGGGCCAACATACCAGCAACAGTGTGTGACAACCTTGTGAAGACTTACAGTAAACGTTTGACCTCTGTCATTGCCTACAAAGGGAATATAACAAAGTATTGAGATGAACTTTTGATATTGACAAAATACTTATTTTCCACCATAATTTGCAAATAAATTATTTCCAAATCAGACAATGTGATTGGATTTGTTTCCACATTTTGTCTCTCATAGTTGAGGTATACCTATGATGACAATTACAGGCCTCTCTCATCTTTTTAAGTGGGAGAACTTGCACAATTGGTGGCTGACTAAATACTTTTTTGCCCCACTGTATATACTGTATTTACTGCTGTTACTCTTATTGGCTTAGCGGTGCCCACCTCATGTAAAGTCCCAGGGCGAGTTTTTTCTTTTTAATCCACAAGTTAGAGCACCCCTGAACCCTTGGGACTTGAATTTAGTTCTGTCGGCATTACAGAAACAGCCGTTTGAGCCGATACAACATATTCCTTTGGTCCTTTTAACAAGGAAGCTAGTTTTTCTGGTAGCCATTTCTTCTGCAAGAAGGATATCAGAGTTGGCGGCTCTTTCTTGTAAAGAGCCATATTTAATCATTCACAAGGATAGCGTAGTATTGCGTCCTCATCCTAGCTTTCTGCCAAAGGTGGTTTCAGGTTTTCACCTAAACCAGGATATTGTTTTACCTTCATTTTTTTCCAGAACCATGTTCTAAGGTAGAAAAGTCACTACATTCTTTGGATGTAGTGAGGGCAGTCAAAATCTATTCGAAAGTGACTGCTCAGATTCAGAAAACAGATGTTTTGTTTGTGTTGCCTGAAGGTCCTAGGAAAGGACAGGCAGCGTCAAAATCCACTATTGCCAAATGGATTTGGCAAGTAATTGTTCAAGCTTATGGCTTTATAAAGGAAGGTTCCACCTTTTCAAATCAAAGCGCATTTCACCAGGGCTGTTAGTGCTTTGTGGGCAGTGCATCACCAAGCCTCCATGGCTAAAATCTGCAAGGCCGCAACCTGGTCTCCAGTCCATACATTCACCAGATTCCATCAGGTGGATGTAAGAAAGCATGAGGATATCGCCTTTGGGCGCAGTGTAGGTCCTCAGGTCTGATTGGACCCTACTTTTGTTTGTGTCCCCTTCCCTCAGGTGGCATTTCTCTGGGACATCCCATACAGTAATTACTGTGGCTCTGTGTCCTGTGATATACGATAAAGAAAATAGGATTTTTATAACCGCTTACCTGTAAAATTCTTTTCTTGGAGTACATCACGGGACACAGAGGCCTCCCCCCTCTTTCTGGTTACACGTGTATTGCTTTGCTACAAAACTGAGGTACTCCCGGTAAGAGGAGGGGTTATATGGGGAATTGAACTTCCTGTCAAGGGTGTGCCAGTGTCCATCACCTGAAGGTGCCATATAACCCATACAGTAATTACTGTGGCTCTGCGTCCCGTGATGTACTCCAAGAAAAGGATTTTACAGGTAAGCTGTTATAAAAATCCTATTTTATGGTGAGTACAAAAATGCTTTTTTTTTTTTTTTTTTTTTTTTTTTTTGCAATATTATATGTTACAGGTACTGAAAAAAGGGTCCCTAAGTGTCCCTTTTAAGTTTTAAAAATCTAAACCACTTCCTGTACTGCATTAAGTCAACATGTTGCTCTTTTTTCTTTCTTTTGCTCCACAGCCTGTCCTCTTTGAGCACACTGTCAGAGCAGCAGAGGCAGCTAGCACAACAGTTACAGCAGATCACCACCGCTCATCTCACTGTGGTAAGCTTAATTTCTTGCTCCAAACATAGTGTCAGTAATTATTAAAGCTATAAGAAAAAAAAGCTAGTCCCAGCTGCAGTGTCCATATTCCAGCTTTCTTTTTTTTTTTGGAATACCTGGATTGCTTACTATAAGCAACAGGTTTACTAATCTATTGTGGCCAATTGTTTGGTTGTTACTGTTTGCCTGTCTTTTTGCTAAGTGCCGCACACTGCTAAAAATATATATATTTAATTAGATCAACACTTTTTTTTATAATTGACACTCTTTGTTTTTCATAGGATCAGCAAAATGTCTTGTATCAAATTGTCCAGCACCTCCAGCAGCGACGGGACCTTCAGCGCCTGATAACGCCAGCTGCACCACCTCTGCTTCCTGTGACAACATGTAGCACTATGGCATCTTCACCTGCCCCACCCATCCTTACTGCACAAGCCCCTCCTTTCCTGGGATCGCAAGGCGAGGTAAGGGTTTAGAAAATTGTGTCACTGATGAAAAATTATTTGTTAGGGGATCTGCAAGCATTTTTAACAATCATTTTCTCAAAATGATTGTGTGTTTTATCTACTGCTGCACTGTAGACTAGCACCTAGTACATGGGCTTGTGCAATGCCATCTGCAATACAGAGAGATGATTTGCAGTAAACCATAGTAACCAATCAAATGTGTTTACTACAATCATAATTATTATTATTATTATACGCGATTTATATAGCGCCAACAGTTTATGCAGCGCTTTACAATGTATAGGGGGGACAACACACAGTACAGTTCAATACAAAAGGTACAGGAGGGCCCTGCTCGTAGAGCTTACATTCTAAAGGGAGGGGGTGGTGGTACATTGGTGGTATAATTGAACCAAAAAGCGAGAGAACATCTAAAATTTTGAGTTCCTAAAATAGCAATAGAGGGGAAATCTTCTAATGGGGACACTGGTTGTAATTTTGGAAAATTTTTCTTTCACTTTCTGTTGTCTCTACAGAACAGGAAGCAGAGGAACATTTTCCCAATGCTACAATGATGGAAGAATTTTTTTTTTTTTTTTTTAAAGAAACTATCTTATTTTTTTAAACACTCTCATGACAAACAATTGTCAAAGCACTATGGGTTAAGCAAAAGAGACAACACTACTAAGGAGGCTTCCTTTTTTGCACAACTTTGTGCAGAATTTTCACTACCCACTAGATATTTTTACCAATACCTTCAACTCCTGCATTTAAGAAAAAGAAATCCCCCCTCATTGGGACTTTGTAGGCAACAGACACACACATATATATATATATATAATCAAAAAGGTATATTTTAATGAATGTACATAAAAACATTTGATCATATAATGACCAATATTAAAAGGACATGAGAAAATACTACAAAAGTATACAAAACATCATAGACAAAACAAAAAACAATAAGTTACATGGTATAAATGAGGAAAAAAAGGATTGTTACTCTCCAGTATATATTGATCCCCGGTACCCGACGCGTTTCTGGTTTAAGCGCCTTCATCAGGAGTATTAAGTAAGAGTATATGTAGTCATGATTTTGTCCTTGCATACAGATGATTCCACCATATAACAAAATGGATGAAGCAGTGCCAGTGGGGGTGTAGATGGGCACCAACCAAATATGATGATATTATGAGAACAGGAATTTACCTAGTTTTCATTTGCCTGATGCTCATAGGGAGTCAGATATGGCAGATTGCCAGAGCAAGATCTATGAGTTTATTAGGGTTAAGTGTGTGGCTGCAAACTTCCCAGGTCTTCTAAATATTAGACCCCCACGTGGATACAGAAAAAAACCTTGCTGGTTGGCGTCTCCCCGCTCTGCAGTGTTTGGAACTCCAACTCTTGCATGCTCTGCGGGCACAGGGGCAAACACTCTCGCTGGATGTGTCCACTTCTCTGCTGCTGGAGATCCTCCAGGCGGGTGCCAGGAAGGGACTGATCTCTAAAGTATACTCAGTACTGTTGTCTTCTATCCAGGATCATGTCTCTCTGAAGTGTAGAGCTAAATGGGTGGATGACATTGGAGATATTGATGGCGATCAGTGGGATATGGCTCTGGAGTCGATTCCTGTGGTCTCTATCTCAGCTTCCCATAGGTTGTTGAAGTTATTTATTCTGCATAGAACCTAGTGAACGCC
Organism: Aquarana catesbeiana; assembly: GCF_042186555.1. NCBI lineage: Eukaryota > Metazoa > Chordata > Amphibia > Anura > Ranidae > Aquarana > Aquarana catesbeiana. Next base: position 102,806,892 of record NC_133335.1, on the reverse strand, counting down.
TGAGAAACTACACGAATGGGGCCTGAGGGATTCTTCCCTATGTCCGAAGTGTAAAACACAGCAAGGAGATTTCATTCACATGCTATGGAGATGCCCAAAACTCAATCGTTATTGGGCTGAGGTCATACAGAGTGTCTCCCATCTAGCCCAGGTACCTGTGCCTTTCACCCTTCTAGTGTGCATATTGGGTGCAACAGATGTGGAAATGTACCAGAAAGGAATGTATATTATGATTATTAGACTACTGTACCTAGCTAGAAAACTCATAGCTAGACACTGGATGGCACCTGCAGTACCTACTGGGAAAAAATGGATTACCTATTACCTCACTTCTCCTTAGGGAACAATTGGCTTATCGCCATAGGAATGCTGTGTCAAAATTTGATTTCATCTTGCAGCCCTGGTTGGATGATCCTAATCTTGCCCTGTTAACTGTTATGAGTCATAGGAAGGGATAGGCGGAAAGAGAAAAGCAGTTACAAAGTGTTCTAGTTTTGCTTTGTTGGCTACTTGGTTTCTCTAAATTCAATAGCTTAAAAAAATAGTTTCCTACTGATTCAATAGATGTTATACCAAGTACTAAGGGTTTCTTCTATTTGTTATGCCTATGTGAATTGTAAGCTATATGTTTTAATCTGCTGATGTTTAATCCATATTTGGACAGATTGTACCCATTATTGGATTTGTCTATCTATGGCATACATTTGTATGGTCACTTTGTGCATTAACAAATAAAAAAGTTTTGATTTAAAAAAAAAACGAAGCTTCCTCTGTTGACAGGCTTTTGACTTGTGTCAATGGTATCAGTTTGACATGCTTCTAAGATTATTCAGAATTCTTTGACAGGTGCATTTGATCGGTAGTTGACCACCTTCTGACCTGCATGTGACCTGCTTCAAGCGGGTTTTACATTCCTGCAGACTTGCAAATCCCATTTAAAGCAAACATAAGTCCATCAGCACAGACGCTTAGTGAAAATGTTTGTTCTGGGGGTTAAGGGAGGATCCACTGTTGTAATTACTCAATTCTGCAAGCAGCCAGTATTTGTGTATTATTGTAAAAAAAATATTTTTAAACTACATGTTAACCCTCTTTTTGTAGTTGGATAATGTGTTTTCTACCTGAAAGGCATCATTGTTTGAGCCCTGCTTTCATTGTTTGCTGTGGATGTGTCAATGAATTATTGATGCTGCAACTTTCCCAGTGGAGACGTGTTGCAGGACCTTACACTCGTTCCTCACACTGTTTTGCTGGAGCTTAGGAGCTGCAAGTAAAGTAGCACTTTCTTTAAAAGCAAACCTTACAAGCAAATCAGCGCACAGTATGTGATAACAGAAGAGGTCAAGAAACAACATGCAGCTGGTATGGAAAGGGAAAGAGTGATCTCTGTCACAAAGAAGAGTTATGTAGATGAGGACAGAGGGATTTACTGACAGCACCTTATTGCAGAAAAGATGTAAAGATTGGGTAACAAAATTTTTTAAAATTTTAATGCAGCAGTGGAAGCATTGTCAGCCCATTGCAGGAAGCTGGAAGCCGAGTGTATTTTTTTCAGATTCACCAAGAATCTATTCTCTTTTACCCACATACACTCTTTAACTAGCTTAGCGTCCTTAGCCGATAGGGCATTACTCACCAGCTCTGCTAGAAAATTCTTAAGCTGATGATTTCTTCATTCTCCTGCATGATCATCTATCTGGCCAGATCTTGGACATTCATTCACGGCCGCTGTGAAATTTAATGTCATACTAGTCACTGAGATCTGGATATTGCACTGCCCACCTTGTGGACTCATTGTCATACTGGGCAGTAGATTTGTAGGTTCACTAAAAGTTTGCTCTTCTATTAATGGTGAGTAGGCTGTGTATAGAGGGGGATCTGGTGTGTTCCACAGTGTTAGTGTTTTCTAGCTCCTTTTTATTGTAACGGGGGAAAGAAGACATTTTTAATAAAGGAATTGTTAAAAACCGGCTATTGTCTTTTGTCACATTTCACTACTTTTTTGGTGAACATGTAGGGGTACAATGTATCCAATACCCACTCACATGGGGGGGCGGAATCTGGGGTCCCCTTGTTAAAGGGTCTTCCAGATTCCAATAAGCCCCCTGCCCACAGACCCCCACTAACCTTTTTAGTAGGTTTACAGTAGGGGACCCACAGTCTTCAGTAATTATCATGGGTTATACGCATCTATCTAAAGGTAATTTTACATTTGCAAAAAGCAAGCCTTAATTTTTTGCTAGTGCCCTTAAGTGATGGTCCTTTTCTCTTTACTGAGGGAAGCTAACTTCTTTCCTCTCAAGGTTTTCTCCCTCTGATGACTCCTCTGTCAAAATTCCTGGCGGCACAATAGGGACCCCAGCTCCTTTTGCTCCCCCTACCTGGAGCCTGACAGATGGAATAAGTGGGGCCAGCCTGTAAGGATTTGGGTTTCTAGAGCATTGGGCTGACTATAAGCTGAAGATGGACCTAAATTAATGTGGTCTGCTGTGCTGGGGGGGAAGTTTATGGGAATGCTGGAGGGGTATTTAAACTATGAATGAGGGGGAGGGAGGATTTTAGAATATAATGGGACAGAGGTCAGACACTAATGGAGGATAGAGTGGGGGGAAGGCTATGGCAGATGGTAAGGAAAATCCCATGCTACAAACAACCATTGGTAATTACACTACTACAAAAAAGATATGAAAAATACGTGTGCAAATTGCAACAATGGATTAAAGTCTTTGTTCACCAATGCCAGATCTATACCAAGCAAAATAGTCGAATTGGAAGCCTTGGTGCATGAATATAACCAGGATTTAATTGGTGTTGCTGAATCTTGGCTTCATTCTTCACATGACTTAACTAATAATATTCCAGGTTATGCTCTATTGAAAAGGAAGGGTAAACTGAAAGGTGGTAGTGTCTGACTCTATATGAGAAGTGATCTTAAAGTGAGTTTGAAAGAGGACCTTGTGGATGGAGAGTGTGGTGGTGCTTGAGGCATCATAGATGGAGTTGCATATGGGATTTCATACTTCAAATTAATTATTGGAGTTTGTTACAGGCCACCCAGTGTTAATGAGGAGGTAGAGACTCCTTGTGCAGATAAAAAGGACTGCAAGGTGTACATTAGCCCTTGGCTTTATTGAACTCGTAACCCCTTGTTTTCTTCCTGAGTACCAAAAGTGGCAGAATTACAGGAAGTGATTTAAAGCTGCTATAACACTTTGGGTTGTTCTTTAACCACTTCCCGCCCGCCGGCCGTCATATGACGTCCTTGACTTTGTGCGGGTATATCTGAATGATGCCTGCAGCTACAGGCATCATTCAGATATCAGCTTTTTCAGCCGGCGATTCCCTACACCATAAGTACGATCATAGCGGCTGTTCCGCCGCTTGATCATTCTCACGGGTGGCGAGAGGGGACGTCCCTTCCATAGGTGAGTCGAAGACGGGATCCGCCGGCCCCGGATGTTTACCATAGAGATTGCCGGCCGGAGTCTCTATGATCGTTCGGAGGCCAGGCGCGATTTTATGATGTCATGCCCAGCCTCTGCATTCAAACAAACGGTGCCACCTCGGCTGGGAAGTAGAGATCGTTTTTTTTTTTTTTTTTATTTCAGGCTTCCCAGCCTAGAGGTGAGATGTAGGGTCTTATTGACCCCATATCTCACTATAAAGAGGATTGATCATGCCATATTCCTATTACAAGGGATGTTTACATTCCTTGTAATAGGAATAAGTGATCAAATACATTTTTTTTTTTAAAAAAGTGTCATACTAAAAAAAAATAAGTAAGATTAACAATAAAAAACATTTAAAAAAAATTAAAGCGCCCCTGTCCCTGTGTGCTCGCACGCAGAAGCGAACATATACGTAGATCCCATCCACATATGAAAACTGTGTTCAAACCACACATGTGAGGTATTGCCATGAACGTTAGAGCGAGAGCAATAATTCTAGCTCTAGACCTCCACTGTAACTCAAAACATGTAACCAGTAAAAATTTTTAAAGCGTCGCCTGTGGGGATTTTTAAGTACCGAAGTTTGGCGCCATTCCAAGAGTGTGTGCAATTTTGAAGCGTGACATGTTAGGTATCTATTTACTCGGCGTAACTTCATCTTTCTTTATCGTACAACACGGGACACAGAGCAGCCATAATAATTACTATGTGGGTTATACGCCACCTATAGGTGAATGGACACTGGTACACCCAAAGACAGGAATTCCCCCTCTATATAACCCCTCCCATACAGGAAGTACCTCAGTTTTTTCGCCAGTGTCTCAAGGTGATGGTCACGGTGTATTGAAGTACTATAATATAGACAGCACCGTTGGAGAAATCCTTGCCAGGATCAAGGGGCTATGCAGTCGGATCCATTCAAAATGGCAAAAGAAAGGCAAAGATGGTACCCGAGCCTGGAGGAGGAAGAAGCGAGGTTTCTGCCTGTAATGCTCCTCTTTGGAGGGCCCCTTGGATACATGACTAAACCAAAGGTTGTCCTGGCAGAGTGCTGTACAGATCCAAGGGTGTGGACCCCAGTATGCAAGGGGGAACCGGTCCTTGAAGGTCTGTTCAAAGAACTGGCCCGTCGTGATGGGTGAAGATTGGGTCTGGCTGTGTATTCCAGCAGTATCCTGCGGCAGGAATGGTAAGTTTAAAAAAAAAAAACCTGGAAAAGGAACACATATGGTTCACTTCAAGGGATTTCTTCTAAGTAGCGAATGCCTTGCCTGTTTTTCACCACTAGAGGGTGTATTGTAACATACCTGGTGTTTACTTGTCAGTCTCCTTTTTTCTGTGTCTGGCAGCACTCCTTTGAAGACCGCATTGGCCCTCATCCTGGTCTGCCAGTTGTCCGAGGCCCTGGGACCGCCTGCCTCCTAGCCCACAGCACACAGCCCTCCCTTCAGAGGCTGGTTCCAACAACAGGAGCGGGGCAGCCTTCATCCCCCCACGCAGTCCCTCTCTCCCCCCCGAACTATCCCGATAACGGGGCCGCCTCATCCACACACGTGCCTGGGGGTCAGTTGTGGTAATGGGCCACCGTAGGACGCAGGGGGGTGTGGCTTAGGCGCGGCCAGCGTGCACGTGGGGGGCGAGCATGCACGGCGCAGGCTGTGTAGCTATACAGTTTGTGACTCTGTAAAGAGTCTGGTGGCTGACCGAGGGACACAGTATACTGGGGCATGTAAGCACTGTACAGGTGTGGATACAGGCATTTAAAGGCACGCCTGCTGGGAATTAGGCTGAGCAGTGATAGCGGCATTTATTTTTGCTGGACTACAGCTCAGCAGTGGATGCATATTGTGAGTACCTCTGCATTTTGTGCTTAGGACTATGTCTTCCAGAAAGAAAGGTGGGGGGAATACAGCAGGGAGGAGCGCAAGGACGCCACTGTCAGGATCTGAGTATCCTAATCACGCTTCCACAGTACTATCCTCCACTGAAAGGCCAGAGGCAACTGGCCAGTCTGAGCCAGTCACTAAGGACGATTTGGCTTCAGCATTAACTGGGTTGGAGGGAAAAATAGCCAACATGATCGCGTCTGTCTCCCAGTCCGGGAAGAAACGCGAAAGGTCCCCTTCTCCCCCTCCTGACCTTCCAGTATTGGAACAGGAATAGGCAGATGACATTGAGGTGCCATTGGGTGACCGGGAAGAAGGACAGGCAGATGACTCCTCTTCCGAGGATTCAATCTCAGAGGAGCCCTTCTCAGTCTCGCAATCCCAAAAACTGCTAGTCCAATCCCCTACAGAATTGGTTCGTTCTGACCTGGTCTGTGTGGTCAAGGTAAAGAAGGATCCCTCCGTTCGTCTTTGCATGAGGTTGCTAGGGAAAATGGTGTCCTAGTTCGAAGCTATGCCCAATTTAATTCAAGACTGTTGCAAAACAGTATTCTGTCTGCTTGGAACAAGAGGATCCAAGCCTTGGACTACCCAATTTATCTGTCCCCAAAGGTGCGCCAGAGTCTCAATTGGTGGTTGATGGCCAGAAATTTGCAGGGGAAATCCTTCATGCCGGTAGCCTGGAAGGTAGTAGCGCCAGATGCCAGCCTCTTAGGCTGGGGAGCGGTTCTGGAGGAGGCACTGTCCAGGGGAAGTGTTTAGAGACCAAAAAAACCTTGCCCCTCAACATTTTAGAGATTCGGGCAGCGCATCTGGCTCTAATATCCTGGACTTTCAGATTGCAGGGGTGTCCTGTCAGGATACGATCTGACAATGCCACAGCTGTGGCTTACATCAACCACCAAGGGAGTACCAGACGTCGGGCAGCCCAAAAGGAAGTGGACCATATTCTGACATGGGCAGAGAAGCATGTGCCTTTTCTGTCAGCAGTCTTCATTCCGGGAGTGGAAAATTGGCAGGCGGACTTCTTGAGCTGCCAACAATTGTCCCCGGGGGAATGGTCCCTGCATCCCAAGGATTTTTCAGCCATATGCCAAAAGTGGGGTACCCCGGACATAGATCTGTTGGCGTCCAGGTTCAACAAGAAGTTGGACAGCTACAAAGGACAAGGGATCCGCTCGCATTTGGGACAGATGCGCTAGTGACCCCTTGGGATCAGTTTTCACTTTATGCGTTCCCCCCCCCCCCAGTTCAGCAGCTATGGTGACTTCTACGCAGGATCAAGGAGGAAGGGAAGCCGGTGATACTGGTAGCCCCGGCATTGCCCAGAAGATCCTGATATGCAGAGATCATATGGTTGGCAGTGGGGAAACCATGGACTCTTCCATCCCGTCCAGACTTGCTTTCGCAAGGACCGGCGTTCCATCCTGCCTTACAATCGCTAAGTTTAACGGTTTGGCTATTGAAGCCCAAATTTTAAAGGATCGGGGGCTTTCGGGCTCAGTGGTGACTACCCTAATTATTGCAAGGGAGCCGGCTTCTAGGGCCATTTATTATAGGATCTGGAGGTCCTATATTTCCTTTTGTGAAACCAAAAGATGGCATCCTCGAAAGTATGTTATAGGAAGAATTCTTGCCTTCCTACAATTGGGGTAGAAATGAAGCTAGCCTTGAGTGCCATCAAGGGTCAGATCTCGGCCTTGTCAGTATTTTTTCAAAGACCGATTGCTTTGCATTCTTTGATCCGGGCCTTCATACAAGGGTTAACTCTTATAACTCCGCCAGTCAGGCCGCCATTGTGCCCATGGGATTTGAATCTAGTTTTATCGGTCCTGCAAAGACAACCCTTTGAGCCTTTGCGCCATATTCCCTTGATCCTTTTGACAAGGAAGTTGTTTTTTTTTTTGTTGTAGTAACTTCAGCAAGGAGAGTGTCCGAATTGGCAGACTTTTCCTGTAAAGAGCCATACTTAATTATTCCTAAAGACAAGGTGGTATTGTGTCCTCACCCAACCTTTTTGCCTAAGGTAGTGTCCAGTTTTCACTTGAACCAAGATGTCTCCTTGCCTTCTTTTTTCCCAAAACCTCGCTCTGCGGAAGAAAAATTGTATTGTCTCGATGTGGTGAGAGCTGTCAGGATTTATCTGAAGGTGACAGCTCAGATGTGGAAGACTGACTATTTGTGCTGCCAGAAGGGCCCAGAAAAGGGCAGGCAGCGTCAAAATCGACTATTTCACAGTGGATTCGTCAGGTTATAATTCAGTCTTATGGATTGAAAGGAAGGGTTCCACCTTTTCAAATTAGAGCGCACTTTACCAGGGGAGTTATGGCTCAGATTTGCAAGGCTGTGACTTGGTCGTCAGTACATACATTTACTAAATTTTACCAGATGGATGTAATGCGGCAGGAGGATGCCGCTTTTGGGCACAGTGTACTGCAGGCAGCAGTATAGATCCTCACGTCTTATGGCGGCCTACTTTGATATGTGTCTCCCTCCCCTCAGGGGCATTGCTTTGGGACATCCCACATAGTAATTACTATGGCTGCTCTGTGTCCCATGATGTACAATAAAGAAAATAAGATTTTTAATACAGCTTACCTGTAAAATCCTTTTCTTAGAGTACATCACGGGACACAGAGGTCCCTCCCCTCTTGCTGGGATATACATTGCTTTGCTACAAAACAGAGGTACTTCCTGTATGGGAGGGGTTATATAGAGGGGGACTTCCTGTCTTTGGGTGTGCCAGTGTCCATTTACCTATAAGTGGCGTATAACCACATAGTAATTACTATGGCTGCTCTGTGTCCCGTGATGTACTCCAAGAAAAGGATTTTACAGGTAAGCTGTTTTAAAAATCCTATTTTCACATTATGCAAAAAAAATTGAGCTAGATTTACTGTGTGTTTTTTTTTTTTTTAAAGCGCAAAACTATTTTTATTTCCCAAAAAAAGCGTTCGAAAAATTGCTGCACAAATACCGTACGAGATACAAAGTTGCAACGATGGCCATTGCATTCTCTAGGGTCTTTGCTAAAAAAAATATATATAATGTTCTATGTAATTTTCTAGCAAAAAAATTATGATTTTTACATGATGGAGAGAAATGTCAGAATTGGCCTGGGTGGCAGGTGGTTAAGCTTCTTGTTTTTTTTTTTTTTTTTGTTTTTTTTTTATGTTCTGGTTCACGTTTGACCTTCTCAGCAAATGCCAACTGCGCTCACATCAGCTACTTGATACAACCCTTCTCCAATAAAATCCCCATCTTGTGGGGTGTCACCAAATTAATAAAAATGCCATAAATCTATCCCTTTTTTGTAGACCTGATAACTTTTGTGCAAAGCAATCAATATACGCTTTTTGCGATTTTTTTTTTTTTACCAAAAATAAAAGATAAAAGTGATCTTGCGGTGAATCCGCCGCAGAGACCACTTTTATCTGAAAGCGGATCGCCGGCCGAAGAAGATACCGGGGTTATGGCAGCTAGCTGTTGGGACGTATATCAGCGTGCCGCGGTCCGTAAGTGATTAAAAAAGGTCTGGATTCTTTCCTAAATGTACTCAATATAGCTGGGAACTAACATTTATAGGTAAAGTTGATGCAAGGAAAAATCTGATCAGGATCAGGAAGGAATTTTCCCCCCTGCTGTAGCAAATTGGTTCATGCTTTCCTGGGGTTTTTCGCCTTCCTCTGGATCAACTGTGGGTATAGGATTGTGTAGATGGGATTGTATTTTTTATTTTTTTTTCGGTTGAACTAGATGGACTTGTGTCTTTTTTCAACCTGACTAACTATGTAACTACCGGTATGTAAAAATCTGGATTTCAAGGTCATATCCTTTACACAATTATGGCTCTATACTCCTGCCCATCTGCTCAAATCTATTGTTCAGCGATGATGTCCAAATCATTTCATATATCCAACAGCACGAGACAGGAGTACCCTCTCTCCCCTCTTATCTTTTTCTTTTTTATCACATAGCCAATCCTGACCAAATTCCATGAACATACTCCTTTCCCTTATGATACCTGCTTCAGCCCTAGTGTACCATTATTTTCTTCAATAGGCCTCACCAGGGCTCTCCCCAATCAAACCTCTGCTTCCTTTGTCTCTGCTTCACCATCTCATCCCTAACCTTTCCCTTTGCCCTTGGACAGATAGGGCACCTTGCAGATATCTGATCTTTACTCACAAGGTCTTCATAAACCCTTTACTTCCCTACAAAGCACATATGTTTTCCTTACCTCAGAGTATTTTAGATACACACAACTAACTCATTGCCTGCTCCATAATCCCCACTTATTCAAAACAGTACATAACCTAGCTTGGCAATTCCTAACAGATAGCACAGTACAGAAAAAGGGCAACTCAGTCTTTTATAACCTACTTCAGGACAAGCTCGCTTTTCACAAAATTCCTCCCCTGCTTAAGTGGGGAAACGTTTACCGAGACCCAATGGCTGAAGGCTTTAGGATCCACTTTTAAATGTACCCGTTCCATAAATTTGTGGATGCTGTCCCATGAAATTAACCTACGCTGGTATGTCACTCCAACTAATATGTAAAATGGACCCCTCAGCCTCACTTAAATGCTGGAGAGAGTGTGAGGAAATAGGGAGGTTGCTGCACATATTTTGGGGGTGTGCCGAGCTAAATAGCTTTTAGTCCAATATCTCCCAATTAATAAGTATGGTGACAAAAACACCATGCAGGCTTACTTCTAAATTAGCCCTGTTGACTATTGGCATTGAGGGATACCCACAACACATTCAAAAAGTGATTACCCACATTCTACTAGAAGCCAGGTTGGCTATAGCACCACATTGGCAATCACAGGTCCCACCTCTTCAAGATGAGGTGGTCACCCTGGTGCACACCCACATTACATATGAACAAAATGCTAGCATCTGGAGAGGGAAAACTGCAGAAAGCAGAAAAAGTTGTTTTGCAATCTTGTTATCTTTGTAACTTTTAAAAATCAATATAAATTTTCGAAAAAGAAAAAGGACGCAAGGGCTGGGACAATGGTAATAATGGGGGATTTTAACAACCCTGAGTAATGGCACTGTTGGGATAGTTAAATGGTGAAATTTTTTAACCTATTACAAGATAACTTTATGGTATGGTTTATAAAAGCCCTAATTAGAATTTTTCCTCAGAGCTTATAACTAAAGTTCATATAAAAAAATATCTGGGTAGCTGGGACCATACTATGATTTAATTTATTGTACGTTGTAAAAAAACATACAGTGCCTTGCAAAAGTTTTCACCCCCTTGGCATTTTTCGTGTTTTGTTGCCTCACAACCTGGAATTAACTTGGATTGTTTGAGGATTTGCATCATTTAATTTACAGAACATGTCCACAACTTTGAAGATTTTTTTTTTTTTTTATTGTGACGCAAACAAATAGGACAAAATAACATAAAAAATCAATGTGCATTCACCCCCCGAAAGTCAATACTTTGTAGAGCCACCTTTTGTGGCTATCACAGCTCCAAGTCGCTTTGGATAAGTCTCTATGAGCTTGCCACATCATACCACTGGGATTTTTGCCCATTCCTCCTTGCAAAACTGCTCCAGCTCCTTCAAGGTGGATGGTTTGCGCTTGTGAACAGCAATCTTTAAGTCTGTCCACAGATTTTCTATTGGATTGAGGTCTGGGCTTTGACTAAGCAACACATTTACATGTTTCCCCTTAAACCACTCAAGTGTTGCTTTAGCAGTGTGTTTGGGGTAATTTTCCTGCTGGAAGATGAACCTCTGTCCTAGCCTCAAATCGCACACAGAGTGGTACAGGTTTTGCTCAAGAATATCCCTGACCAGTTTACCAGTCCCGACTGCTGAAAAACATCCCCACAGCATGATGCTGCCACCACCATGTTTCACAGTGGGGATGGTGTTCTTTGGGTGATGTGATGTGTTGGGTTTGCGCCAGACATAGCGTTTTCTTTGATGGCCAAAAGTTCAATTTTAGTCTCATCAGACCAGAGCACCTTACTCCATACATTTTGGGAGTCTCCCACATGCCTTTTCGCAAACTCAAAACGTGTCATTTTGTTTTTTGCTGAATGTAATGGCTTTCTTCTGGCCACTCTGCCATAACGCCCAACTCTATGGAGCGTACAGCTTATTGTCATCCTATGTACAGATATTCCAGTCGCTGCTGTGGAACTCTGCAGCTCCTCCAGGGTTGCCTTAGGTCTCTGTGCTGCCTCTCTGATTAATGCCCTCCTTGCCCGGTCCTTGAGTTTTGGTGTGCGGCCGTCTCTTGACAGGTTTGCTGTTGTGCTATGTTCTTTCCATTTGGTTATGATAGATTTGATGGTACCCCTAGCGATCATCAAAGATTTGGATATTTTTTTATAACCTAACCTTGACTTGTACTTCTCAACAACATTGTCCCTTACTTGTTTGGAGAGTTCCTTGGTCTACATGGCAGTGTTTGGTTAGTGGCGCCTCTTGCTTAGGTGTTGCAGCCTCTGGGGCCTTTCAAAAAGGTGTGTGTATATATGTAATGACAGATCATGTGACACTTAGCTTGCACACAGGTGGACATCATTTCACTAATTATGTGACTTCTAAAGGTAATTGGTTGCACTAGAGCTTTTTATGGGCTTCATAACAAAGAAGGTAAATACATACGCACAAGCCAATTATCAGTTTTTTATTGCTGAAAAATAGTTTTATGTATATATTTTTCTAATTTTACTTCACCAACTTAGACTATTGTGTTCTGATCCATCACATATAATTCAGATTAAAAAACATTGAACTAAAGGCTGTGATGTAACAAAATAGGTAAAAAGCCAAGGGGGGTGAATACTTTTGCAAGGCACTGTATAATGGAAAGATAAAAAAAAATAAATTTTTTTATGAGGGCAAACTTTCCAAGTCCAAAACTGGGGGTAATAATTTCATCAAAGAATACAGAACAGAAATGGGGAATTCCCAAATTGACTGTATGGAGACACACTGAAAAATATATTACATAATCACATAGGTTGAAAAAAAGTGGCTAGAAAGTTTAAACATTTTTTACCTTAATGCATTCCTTGCATTTAAGTAAAAAATGTTTTGGCATCAGTCTCACCTGCCCCCCCCCCCCCCCCACCTTCACTTACCTGAGCTTTCAATCAATCCAGCCCTGTGCCTGTCTGCAATTCTTCTCTCCCCCCACTTCCTGGTCTCACTGGCTTTGCTAAGGCAACGGGAGCCATCAACTCCCACTGCTATCAATCAAGGCCAGTGAGGAGGGAGCAGGGTGGCAGGACCGAGTCCTGCTGTCTGTGTCAATAAACGCAGACATCGAGGCTTGGGAGTGAGCCTGCATGAGTGCCCCATAGAAATTGGCTTTCAAAGTAAGTGTAAACCTGTTTGTTATTAACAAAGAAAGGAAAAAAAAAACATTAACAGTCACTTTAATAGGTCTTGACTGTGCCCTTGAGCCATGCACCTGACCAAAGGAGGAGGTGGTAGTTGAGGATTATTCCTCTTCCCTGAGGAGTCAGATCAGGATGACATGCCTGTGGTGGAGATTTTATCCAAGCTTAAGGATACCATTGTTACCCTTATTGATGCTGTATGCTCCTGCTTAGCATTAGAGAACTACACAAGCAAGGAGACAGGAGGGAGCAAGCACCTAGTGCATTACCGCAACTGATTTATTTGAGCACGTGAAATGAATACAAAATTGAATAGTTACGAAAGTGCAACTGGTAAAAACATATAGACCACAAGATGCCATATAATATATGATATATATGTTCCAATTGTATCCCGCTATATAGCCATGCTGACGTGTTTTGAGGGCGCAACCCCTTCCTCAGAGCTGAATTGAGCAGTGCATCAATGCCTGCACACTGGCGTGCTAGTATTTGTGCATAGACTATCCGCGGCGAGCCCTAATCGCTTCCACCACGGGTCTGTGAAAACCGTAAGTGGCAAAAACGTCACTTCCAGTTGATGCATATAGACAACAGTCGTGTCCCCATAGGGTTTAGTCACCGCTAAAAAAAAAAGTCACTTCCGGTTGGTACACGGAAACAGCAGTGGTGCCCCCGTAGGGTTGTGTCGCCACAAAAAAAAAGGAAACATCGCTTCTGGTTGGTGTATGGAAACAATGGTGTCCCCACCAGTTTTGGGGTGGGGTTCCTCAATGTGTCCTTATTTGGTGATTCATTGATACACTGGTTTGTTCAGCTCTGAGGAAGGGGGTGTGCCCTAGAAACACATCAGCATGGCTGTACAGCGGGATACAATTAGAACATATATATCCTATATTGTATGGCATCTTGTGATCTATGTGTTTTTACCAGTTGCACTTTTGTAAGTATTCAATTTTTATCCATTTTACTTACTCAAATAAAATTTCTGCAGTAATGCACTAGGTGTTTGCACCTTCCTGTCTCTTTGCTTTTGTAGTTCCACTTTGGATTGTCCTATCCATGGAAGGTTGCATCCGTCTAGCATTTAGATGTGTTGCATAGTCCTGTTTACCAGTGGAGAACTTCTGAGTGCTGGAAGTGATCGTTTTGTACTACTTAGTGTTAGAGAAGCATGTTTGCTCACCCCAATGTCTCCAGCATAAGGATCCTAAAAATGCCAAAACCAGCCTTTCTGGCCCACTCACTGGTGGTGACTGGCCTCATCTGGAGATTTTTACTTCTCTAACACTCCTCCCTAAGCATTATCCTATTGAGGAAAGTTTGTGGAAGTGGGCAGTTATTGTGGTAGATCCTGCCTTTTTTTTTGGTCTTAAGACACTCACGAACCCCCAGTGGAGGATAATCCTGTGTTTAACAACCCGGTAGATAAGCGATTAGAGGTTGCTTCTGTGGTATTCTGCAAGACCATTGATGTCTGGGCTAAGCATATGGACCAAGTTACCAACCTAACAGATGCCTCAGTCCACAGTCAGTTGGATATTTTGCCTATATAGCCTTATGCTACGATATGTTCAGCTTGGCTGACTTGTTTTGTTAGATCTCTAGAATGAGTCTCCTCTCCATCCATATGCTCAGAATACTTTGGCCTAAATGCTGGTTGGCTGAGCTACCATGCAAGATGCGTCTTGAGTATTTACCATTAGTGAATGCCTGTTTGGTATCTCCTTGGATAAGTACATCAGGGAGCTTACTTGGGGTAAAAGTACTCTTATTCCCTAGAAAAAGAAGACTCGCACCTCCACCAGTGGGACTTCTGCTCCTGAAGATAGGAAAAGTTACTTTTGTCCCTCTCAGTCTTTCCATTTCAAATCGAAGACAAAACTCTCCAAATCAGCCAAAACTTCTTACCAGTGATTCCCCGCCTTTTGGAATGAGAGGATGCCTATTGACTTTCTCTGCCTTCCGAGCCCAGAAAATGTCATCTTTATGCTTCCAAACTTGCCTCTATCCTCATTATGGTGGGTAGATCTGTTAGCTGCTGCCCAGCAGCTCTTTTGCTTCCAGGGGTCATAACCCTTGTACCAACAAAAGCTTCTACACAAATCTTTTCACGGCTCCTAAACCAAAGAGTCTGTCCCATTCTGGATCTGAAGACTCTGAACATGTTCTACAAGCGCAAAAGTTCCACATGGAGACTGCTAGGTTGCTCATTGCTTCCCTGTCAGAAAGCATGAATCAGACTGAGACAGAAGTAAAGTTAAATCATACTTGTTTAATAATAATAAAAAAAAGTGAACAGAATAAATATAGTCAAAACATAGGCAGAGTTCAGGAACCGGAACGGATAGTCAAACAAGCCAAAACCTCAGGGAGCCAGAGAACAGCATAGTAGAACAGCAAGCATAATCTGGAACCAGAAGGAATGTCAGACAAGCAAGTATTTTACAGGAACACAGGACAGCGTCTCTAGAGATGTGACCAAGGCGAAGGCAGAGATCATCTGGACTGGACGGCTTAAGTAGGCAGGACTGATGAGCAGGATATCAACAAGTGAGTCACTGTGGAGAGATAGGAGCTGACAATAGGCTGACAGCTCAGCGGCCAGCTCAGAGAAGGAAGGGCTGAGCCCAGCCCTGACATTCCCTTCTTCTTGTGATTTTCTGGCTTGGGTATACATTTAGGATGCTTATTTGCACATTCCCATATTTCCTTGTCATTAAAGCTTACTGCATTTTGCAGTGGGTGATCAGCATTACTGTCCAGATTTGGTTTTCTGGAAGGCACCTATGCTGGTTTCAGGAAATGAGTAGAGCTTTTGTTAAACTTATCTTTGGAGTGGAGGAAAGGCGGGTAGAAATGCTCCCCTGTTCCTGCAGATCTGTGAGTACCCCTTGTGGGACTTGAACATTTGCCCTTGCCAATATTGCAGATCATATGCACATACGCACTGTAAGCTGGGGTAGCTTGCCTTGTCCCAGGGCCTGATGTCTTCAGCCTGGAAAATTGTCCCCTGCTTGAGTCCCCTGCTTGATTCCTCACCCTCCCTAACTCCCGTAAGCATGCCCCCCTCATCTGCATTATACATGGAAGAGTTTTCTGCATCTGCATGTCAGATTTAAAGGCAAAATTCACCTCTGTGATAGCTGACTCGAAACATAGGGGATGTAAGTCCAGCTCTTTACATTCTCCCTCAAACTTTGTCTCTGATTTGCTTGCAGTTGCCTCTGTGCTGAGAACAAGGAGGATTGTAACCTGTCCTTTTTAGATGAGTCTGAGCCTGGGGAGCCTGCGTCTGCTGGCTACTCCCAGGCTTAAGGATACAATTTTAGTCCTTATTTGATGCAGTGCATACCTGTCTAGAAAGGGAGTAATCTGTATCGGAATTTTCTAAGGTTACTGGTCTGGGCTCCCTCAATATTCTCCATCCCGTCCAACCTCACTAATACCCGCAGATTATTACTGTTATGTTCATCTGCCAGACTCTGGGTGTTATAGTTCAAGGATACGTTTAGGGATCTAGAAATCATCCTTACTGACCCCTCTGTTCTACAGAAAATGGAGCTTTGCCTGTAGCCCTGCACTACTGTGTTGTTGAACTTGCAGATATAATGTATAATCTATAACCAAAACAGTTTTAGGATTTCTACCCAAACTTGTTCACTATGCCCAAAGGAAAAGAGAGTATTTTGTCCCATTATAGACAAAGGCTTTAAATGTTTTTATCCAAGCACAATAAAACCATATATAATTTATCAGGTATGCAATTGCTTCCCTCCATCCAGGGGATCTTCTGGGCTCTGTGGATATCAAAGATGTCTACTTGCATATACTATCTTTCCAGCACATCAAATCTTTTGTTTGTCGGCTCCTGTATCTCTCCAGCGCTCCTTCTCTGGTTTTCATACAGGTGGCTTGTCCTCTTCCACCAGAGCTGATCTGTGTCCCTATAAATAAGGCTCTTGGCACACAATCGGGCTGCTTGTTAAAGGGGGTGAAGCCCTGGAAACATGTAGCAGTCCCAGTAGACAGGTGCTTCCTGTTCGTCTACTGTTGGATCTTAATAGCTGCTATTTCTTCCATGCAGTAGAGGATGCGGTGGCTTTGCCTGCCAGCTCCCAGAGCACTGTATGGTGTTCACTGTGTCCTTACCTGCTGCATGTCCTGCTTGGCTTCCTGTGGCTGTTTCTCCATCATGTTTGTCTTGCCACTGTTGGTTCCTACTTGCTGAACATCATGTTTTTAACATGTAAGTGTGCTATTTTAATACACTTTTTGTGCATGATTTTACTAACTCCAGTGCCCTTGCTCTGTCTTTTGCATACTGCCTTTGAAGATCCTTCCCAGGTCTTAGCTGAGGAGCTATATGAGTGGTCTAAACCTTTCTTGCCTCCATCCACCACCTCCCCCATGGTCCCATTTTCTATACACTATGTATAAGTTTCTACTCACGGAGAGCTGCGTAAGCTGTATGCACTCCAGTGCGCACTATTTTTTTGTCACAGTATCTTAACACTGGCTTTGCTTTTCTTTGATCCTGTAACACTACCAGTTCGTTGCCATTCCCTTTGGCTTGTTCACTGTGCTTGGGGTCTTCACCAAAGGGTAGCTCCTGTATTTGCTTCTCTACATTGCAACTCAGTATTCTGGCTGTGGGGGAATAGAGGGTACAGTCAGTGGACATTCATATGTGCCTGACGCCCAGTACCAGATTATCCCTGGCTTGCTCTTTCTTTCTTTTACAAAGGGTTTTATTGATAATCATAGCAATTTCACAGGTTAACAGTGTGGATAATGCATCATGAATAAACATAACATAAAGTTTAGCATCTTATAAATAAAATAAGTATGCTAGTAAATCAAAGAAAAACAAATAAGAATATAACAGAGGCTGAAAACAGTTTTGAGAGGGAGGTTAAAGAAGAGCTAGGGGCGAGGGGGGCGCATGCGCGAGGGACTCCAAGATGGCCGCGTAAGCCGGGAGCTCCTCACTACCCCAGCCAGCCAGCCGCCCTAGCGCCGTTTCGGAAGCCGCTGCCAGCCCGTACACAGCAGATACGGCTGGGGGAACACAGCGGTTCCCCACCCATGCCATCCACGGCAGTCAAGAAGGACCTGGGACCCCGTTTTGAGGCTGAGAAGTTACAGGCCGAATCCAAGATGGCGGCCGCGCCTCAGAAACAAGCAGCGCCTCAGACACAGGCAGCATCAGGGGGGATACAAGAACCCAGGCAAGTCATCGCTCCTGCTACTCTCCCATACCCTACCACTGCTATCTCCTATTCTCATCCCATCTCATCCCCTTCAGGCCACAACTCGGCTTTCCAGAATGAGAGCCCCCTGGCAGCCCCCTTGCTATCTCCTATGGGCCACTCTCCTCTCCCTCAGCATAATATTGACTATATGGGATGCACAGGCACAGACATGCCCCAGAATGCGGGGGACCTTTTCCTCAAACTATCCGACTTACTGGAAAGGGGCTTAGCAAATACAGCTCACAAAATAACAAATGACATTCGATCTGACTTCCAGAATCTGGGCACCAGAATTGAAGCGATTGAACAAAAACTGGATTACACAGTCTCCAGAACCAATCAAAACTCTGATCACATACAGATCGTGCAGGATCAGTTGGATGCAGCCTTAAGTAGGATCGACGATTTGGAAAACAGATCGAGAAGGGAGAACTTCAGGGTCAGAGGCATCCCAGAATCGTGCACGGATGTCCCCTCAGCAGTACAGGAATTAATTAAATCCCTTATCCCTGATATCTCTAAACATTTCCTGGAATTAGAGCCCACAGATCTCTGGGTCCCCCCAGGAAAGATGGGTCTCCCAGGGACATCGTGGTGAAGCCGCACCACTACGGAGTGAAAGAGAGCATCATGAAGCTCTCCCGTCAGCAACCACACATATCATTCCAAGGCCACGATGTTCAAATATTTGCTGACATATCGCCCATGACGATTCAAAAACGCAGATCCCTTAAACCTCTACTTCTAATCCTGACACAAAAAGAAATAAAATACTGGTGGGCTTTCCCCTTTGCTCTAAAATTCACCTACAAAGGCAAGACATACTCCTTCACCACTCTACCTGAAGGAGAGCGGATTCTCCTGTCACTGAAGCTTATATCCCAGGAATTAGAGATGGACACATCAAACATGCAATCCGGATCATATAAGAGACAGACACCAACCAGCCCAGTCTCCCCTTTGTGGAAAACCACAAAGAGTAGACGAGTAAGAGAACCGATGCCCTCCTGAATGATCTGTACACGCCCGGACAGCACCCGGACACATTACTCAGGAAACTTTCCAAGTCATCAACCTCCTTAAAAGTCCATCTTGAACTACTTAGGATCAGGATGCACGATCCCTGAACTCATCAGGGACACTAGACTTCCACTTACAGATGGATTTTTCCAGGTCTCGACACAACTGACCGATTAGGTCACCCCACACCTAGAAAAAGAATCGCTTAGTCATGCGATCTCTTCCAATGGGGCATATGTTCCTTCTCAAGCGACTCGCTAACAATTGGCTCCCACCCCTTCCCACAGAGGGCACCTAGATTCCCTACAATCAACTTTGCAAAGTATACTGAAGAACAAGTTGTTGGGACTACCCACCTGCGGGTCCGCCTTACCACCGGCTGGGGTTGTGGTGGACCAGGGGACAGACACAATGTCTCACGAGCCTAATGGGAAAGGACAGCTCCTACTAGGGTCTTTTACAGCCCCTACAACTACCCCCCCTATCGAACTCATCCCTTCCCCTCCTTCCCCTCCCTTTTTCTCCATCCTCCCACCCCCCTTACCCTTCACACATCCCCCCTGGGCGTTTTTGGCCTACAGCAGGACTTTCTTTTTGTTTTATTGTTTAATAAGCCGGCTGGATTTGATATACTTGATTTGAAATGCTTTAGTGTTGATATGGTTGTCCTCACTAGGTTGTGTTAATTACACTCTTTAGGATTACCAATTGGGTAGGTTCTGACTGGGGTAGCAGTCATGCGCCTCCATCCATCTCACGACAATGGAACCTCCATGGTCGGGAGATGGACTGATAGCCTCTTCGGAGGGCTATTATTGTTTATTGTTCGGCGACATGGAGGGGATCTTTACTCCCCCTCGATGCCGCAGGTTCCTCTTGGGACTATTCTCACGTCAACACTTGCATTTACTTTCTTTCTCTTTCTCCTTCCTTTCTATCCTTTTCTCTAACCCTATCTTTTGTTTGTGCCAGTCCACAGGATTCTTGATCGGCCCACTATCCTCCAGGCTCCAGATCCTATCTCGCGATCCGAATAACCATGCTCCACCACACCCCAGAGGAGGTAAGAGATTCCGCACCACAAACGTTCCCCCCAATTAGCCGACATGTCTAGTGGCAATTTGGTTCATCCTTCCTTTAAATTAGCCTCCCATAATGCCCAGGGACTAAATTCAGCGGTAAAGAGGCGTAAATTACTCCAATCTTACCACACACAAAAATTGGCAGTAGTCATGATCCAGGAAACACATTTCCCCCCCAATTATAACCCAACATTTCTACATGCTCAATATCCCACATTCTTCCTTGCGAACGCAGAGGATAAGACCAGAGGTGTGGCGATAATATTCGCAAAACAGTGCAAATTTAAGCCCGATTTAGTGCACAGAGACCCTGAAGGCAGATTCCTGTTGGTCAAGGGTAAAATAGATGAAAGCCTCTATTCCTTCATCTCGTATTACTCCCCCAATAAGGGCCAAACAAAATTCTTCCAAGCAATGCTACAAATTCTAAGTCCATTATTGGAAGGAACAGTAATTTTCGGAGGTGACTCCAACGTGGCCTTTGACCCAGGTCTAGACAAATCCAAACCATTAAAAGCTCAATCAATCCGCCCCACAAAAATAAGCTCCAAGATTGCGAAAATAATATATCGACAAGGCCTAGCCGATATTTGGAGAGAACTCAATCCCACTAAGAGAGATTACACACATTTTTCAAACCCTCACAAAACATACTCCAGGATCGACCACATACTCCTGTCGGTAGTACATATACCCTATGCGATTAAGGCCTATATAAAGGACACTGCCCTGTCAGATCACGCCATGGTGATCGTAACACTAAGGGGCGGTTCTCACAAACTGCCCAATACCCATTGGAGAATCAATGACACTATTCTTAATGACCATATCTCAGTCATAGAGCTTGAGAAGGACATAAAAGATTATTTTCTGCGGAACAATGGGGAGGGAATATCAGCCGAGACTCTATGGGCCGCTCATAAAGCGACCATAAGGGGAAAACTCATTCAAATATCTTCCAGAAAAAAGAAAGAGCAGAAGGCGGAGATAGAGAAACTAGAGAGGGAATTCAAGGCTCTATGCAAGCAACATAAACGGGACCCTTCTTCGGTCACAATAGCCCAACTAGACGCAGCCAGAACAGCATTAAATCTGGCCCACACAGTGAGGGCAGAGACACACTTAAAATGGAAAAGTGCAAAATTCTATATTCACCGAGATAAGATGAGTACCCTTCTAGCAAGAAAGCTATCTCCCAAAATCACTAACTTCACCATCCCCAATATTAGACTTCAGGATGGCACCTCAACCCTTAACCCCCCAAAAATCCTGCAAGCCTTTCATTCCTTCTACTCTAAATTGTATCAGCAAAATGACTCAAGGTCCGATTCCTCCTTAAAAGCTTTCCTAGATAGCATTAATATTCCAACACTGAGTAAAGTTCATAAGGATATCATGGAAGCCCCCTTCACCATGGAAGAAACATTAGAGGTCATTAAAAACTTAAAAGGGAGCTCAGCTCCGGGCCCCGATGGTTTCTCCAATCAATACTATAAAACATTCAAGAAAACTTTGGCACCCTTTATTACAAAATTCTTCAATTCTATAAGAGAAGGGTCACCCCTGGAGTCACAATTAAATTTAGCTTTTATTTCGGTCATCCCCAAGCCCGACAGGGATCCATCTCTAGTCGAGAATTACAGACCGATCTCGTTGATTAACAACGACCTGAAAATACTCACTAAAATCCTGGCTAATAGAATCAACTCCTTCATCAATCAATATATTCATAAAGATCAAGTAGGCTTTATGCCGGGCAGACAAGGACCGGACCAGGTCAGAAGGGCGGTTGATATAGTATCTTTATTACAATCGGGATGGGATGGAGGCCCAAGGCAGGAAGGTTTATTGCTGTCTTTGGACCTCCAAAAAGCCTTCGATTCTTTATCTTGGCCCTTCCTATTTGCAGTCCTAGGGAGATGGGGATTTGGGGACAACTTTATAAATACCCTGAAAGCACTGTATTCCACTCCGAGCGCCAAGGTAAAAATGCATGGCTTCTACTCGGATCCCATTCAAATAACCAGGGGAACCAGACAGGGGTGTCCCCTTTCTCCAGTGATCTTTGCCTTAGCCATAGAGATCCTGGCAATTGCGATCAGGGCTGACCAAAACATCAAAGGGGTTAAGTGCGGAGCGCATTCCCATAAATGCGCCCTATTTGCGGATGACATCCTTTTATTTGTCACTTCCCCTACTATCTCTCTTCCCAATATTTGTAATCTCTTGAGGGCATTTGGATCCTTGTCGGGGTTAAAGGTCAATATGGATAAGTCACAAGCATTAAATATTTCTCTCCCAGACGCAGAGGTGAATAGGCTCAAATCTGCTTTCAAATTTAAATGGAGCGAATCCTCGATCAGATATCTAGGGATAAACCTTACTCCTAAGTTTGAGCAACTATTCCAGGCTAATATCCCTCCCATGTTCCGCACACTAGAATCTGACATCCAAACATGGTCCAACTTTAATATATCTTGGCTAGGCAGAATTAACTCTATCAAAATGACACTTTTGCCCAAGCTCCTTTACTTGTTTAGGTCTCTCCCGATAGATATTAGAAAACACCATCTTAAACCCCTACAAGGGAAGATAATAAAATTCGTTTGGGGTAAAAAAGGATATAGAATAGCCCGGAATGTGCTTTATAGCCCCAAATCCAAAGGGGGCCTGGGTCTTCCAGACCTGTTCAGATACTTCCAAGCGGCAAGGTTGGCCCAACTTTCTTTGGTATATTTCAAAGTCGAGAAACCCGATTGGATAGAAATGGAGAGACAAGCTGCCCCGACGTATACCCTAGACTACCTGCTCTGGTGCCCCATGAAATTAAGGCCTACCATTTTAGCTCCAACATTGTCTCAATCCTTTAAATTATGGGACTCAATGAAATGCTCTCCAGCTTTGACCTCACCTTCACGCCCTCTGGAGCACATCTTCCATAACCCCCGCTTTGTTCCGGGTCTGGACATCAAGTCCTTCAAATGGTGGTTAGACAAGGGGATGTACCGTATAGGCCACTTTCTCTCCCCATCTGGCCCATTAACGCTAAAGCAATGCCTAACTAAACTCAAACTCCCAGGTTCAGAGAGGTTTAGATTTGCTCAGATATCCCATTTCCTTGCCTCCCTAATGAAGGGACAGGAACTCCCTCTGGAATTTACATCTTATGAGCGTTGGTGCGGTCAAGCACTTGACACAAGGGGGGGAATTTCTCTCCTTTATGCGTCCCTTGTGGAACCCTCCACAAAATTCTCATACATGGACTCGTGGGAAAAGGATCTGCAGGAGCCCTGGAGCCTGGAGGAATGGCATCAGAGAGGATCCACAGCCTTTAAAGGTATTCTAAATATAGCATTAATAGAAACTAATATAAAAGTTCTTATGCGATGGTACTTAGTACCCACCAGACTTGCAACTATGTTTTCTTCTGCCTCCCCGTTATGCTTTAGAGGGTGTCAAGCCCAGGGCTCTATGATCCATATCTGGTGGGAGTGTCCGAAAATAAGAGGTTTCTGGAACAAAATATTCACATTAATCCGAAAAGTAACGGATCTTCCCATCACTAAATCAGCCCAAGTGGCCTTACTCAATGCTCCATCCCCTAAAACAACAAAACACTCTCAAAAATTAATTTCCTTTATGCTACTAGGAGCTAAGACTACTTTAGCCAAAGCCTGGAAGCAACCCACAGTGTCTTTCCAGACTGCCAAAAGAAAGATATCGTGGATCATGTCACTTGAAAAAATAGTCAGCTCTATGACGGACACCTCTAAGTCATTTGAGGCGACTTGGGAGCCCTGGGCTAGACACCTAGGCATTTCCCTTATCCCAGGTATTCAAATGTCTCAGCCTAGTTGAATCGCATATTTTAAAGGGGCATAATAATAAAAAAAAAAAAAAAAAAAAAAAAAAACCTTGGACTGGATACAATCGTATCCCCCATGACAGCGAACTCTTTCTTCTTCTTCTTATTCTTCTTCTCTTCTCCTTCTCTTCTTCTCCTCTGTCTCTCCATATATTATTGTTATGTATAACGAAATGATTCCAAGTTAGCAGTGTAACAGTTATGTTTTACTTTCTGTTTACATAATGGCAGAATCTCTCTTGTCACCATCAGAATGTCTTTAACGAGTCCTAGCTTTAGACTCAGAACGGAATCCTGCTTGTTGAAGGGTATCTGATGGAAGGGTCTTCTGGCCTCATTAGGGGTCATTTATCCCCACCTCTTGGGCGGTGGCAGGTCCCCGGGGGTGGGGACAGTGGGTTTTCTGGGTTAGCCTCAATGCCCTCCCTGTGGTGGGTGGAATCCTAACACAGTATGTTCCCGTTAGGGGTGTTGGGATTGTCAACCCAAACAGGGGATATCAACATTAATGTTTCCTACAGTATCAACGGCTACTGTATTCGATTTTGAACCTATGTTTGCTTGCGTTATACTTGCATATTTACTATCCCATACTTACAAGGGATTCTTCCAACATTCCTATGTATCTTATGTTCATCAATGTACTGCACTGCTCTTTAATAAAGCTTTAAAATGTAAAAAAAAAAAAGAAGAGCTAGGGGCAGATATTAGTTGAGAAGGGAGGAGTAAAGAACAGGGGGAAAGGAGAGAAGAGGAAGAAAGGGGGAAGGGTGGGTCCTCGCGGTGGGGAGCAAGAGTGCATTCAATCCGAAGAAGGGTGGTATCAAATCTGGTGGGTTTAGTATATTCGACCCATGGCCTCCATACCTTCAGGAACTTATCATGAGTGTCCGAAAGGACAGCAGTCAGCTTTTCATTAACCATTATATCGTCCATGTGATTCATAACCGCCTCAAAACTTAGTGTCTGTGTCTTTCATGCCCTAGCTATCGTTAGTTTGGTTGCAGTAAAGAGATGCAGAGCCAGCTGGCGCTCCGGGTGAAGCAGCTCCGCAATTGGGTTGCAGAGAAGTGCCTCGAACGGATCCTTTTTGAGGTCAGCATGG
The DNA here is from genome assembly GCF_042186555.1 of Aquarana catesbeiana. NCBI lineage: Eukaryota > Metazoa > Chordata > Amphibia > Anura > Ranidae > Aquarana > Aquarana catesbeiana. The sequence continues at coordinate 102,781,852 of NC_133335.1, read as the reverse complement.
AGTATGTTTCGGAGGAGGGAGTGAACTCTAATCCATAACCTGCATACCCTCGGACAGGTCCACCAGATGTGCGCCATTGTGCCCTCCTGGGAGCACCCTCGGAAGCACAGGGGAGAGTAGGCTGGAATGAACCGGGCCAGTCTAGCAGGCGTGTAGTACCACCTGTAAAGTATCTTATGGGCATTTTCTAAAAAGATGACATTCTTTGAGCATTTGGATATTGCTAAAGTCATGACCTGCCAATCCTGCGGATCAAGCTGTTTTCCTAGTTCCCTTTCCCATTGAAGGTGACAGAGCCGTGTCGGTGGTTTTTTAGAGGTAATAATAGAGGAATAGATCAGTGATATTAAACCCGAGGTTTGGGGTCTTGCTCTGCAGAAGTTCTCGAAGGGGGTCAAAATATAAGGGGTCAGTTGAGATTTTATAAGCCCCAGGAGAAAGTGACGAATCTGTAGGTAGCTGTAGTGTTCGCGTAACGGGATATCGTGAGAGGAGCGTAGAGCCTCAAATGATATTTTCCTGTCTTGCTCTTTCTTTCATTTGGTCTGAAAGCTTTTCCCAACAGATGCCACCCTGACAGGCTGGGGATGTAGTCCTGCACACCTCTTGGGTGCGGGGAACTTGGCCACTAGAGGAAGTACACATCCCAATCTACATACTGGATCTCAGCGCAATTTGGTTCTTCCTTCAGTGCATGGTTTTCCAATTCGTATCCAGTCAAGTAATGCCACTGCAGTGGTGTAAATCGACCATTAAATAGGGACCGAAGTCTCACTGTTCAAGAGAGGCTGACTTGGATGGAACTTCACATTCCGGCCTTGACCACCATGCAGAATATAAGTGTAACGAGCCCCGTGCTCGCTCGGTCCCACTCTCCCGACACTCCTCTGCAGCTATTGAATCAGATTGCAACGTTTTGCAACGTCTGATGGTTCGGTCATCCGATGCTCCGGGACTAGAACTCCAGCTCTGTGCCGTTCTAGTCCAGTTGTGATAGCTCAGAACAAACACCAGGCAGGCTGTATGTAAGTTCAAACAGGAATCTCTTTTATTGCAAAATACAGGCTTTTATACACTCATAGTGGAGGTGCAGACCTCCTGCTCATATTACTCTAACAATACAGCTGTAACCTAATTAACATGAGCTAATTAACTAATCCCTTTAGACAGCCTAGATGACTCAGACATGACCGTTAGGCCAGACTGGCCGTCTTGTAGTTCAGAAAATCCAATCAACATTCTCACAATCAACATAGACTCTTCTTCACACACGCAGAGTTAATTAACACAAATAACAATGGGGATCTAATGACTCTTAGATCCCATAGTAGACTTATTTACAATACACATTTTAGCAGACAATAGACAGACAGGTGTTGGAATTTACATTAGCATCTCCTAACAGTATCTGTCCCAGCATTATGAATCAGTCACTATTCCAATATTCATGACAATACTCCCCCCGGGAAACAGTCTAACAGCCACAGTGGGACCCCGAACGGGTCAACTCGAGGATGTTGGAAAAGTAGTCTTAAGGTTCCAGGTCCGTCTGCCGGGATAACCCATCCGCATTCCCATTTTGAGGCCCTGGCCGATATTGTATGGTGAAATTGTACGGTTGCAAAGCCAGGCTCCACCTTAGTAATCGGCCGTTCTCTCCCGCCACCCGGTTAAGCCATATCAAAGGATTGTGGTCCGTCATGACAGTAAAAGAGCGTCCATACACATAGGGCTGCAGTTTCTTTAAAGCCCAGACTAAGGCCAAACACTCTTTTTCCACGGCAGCATATCCAACTTCACGGGGTAACAACTTGCGGCTGAGATACGCTACCAGGTGCTCTTTCTCGTCATCACCAACTTGACTTAGTACGGCTCCCAGTCCGAACATGGAGGCATCTGTATGAATGACAAAGCGCTTGTTAGGATCGGGTGCCGCCAGTATGGGAGCTTGCGTTAGGGTGGTTTTTAACTGATGAAACGCTGTCTCGCACTCAGGGGACCACAGGACCTGTCTAGGGAGAGTCTTTTTGGTCAGGTCTGTCAGGGGTTTGGCTATGTCACTATAGTGGGGTACAAACTTCCTGTAGTACCCTGCTGTCCCTAAAAATGCAAGTACCTGGGTCTTGGTTCTGGGAACTGGCCAGTTTAGGACGGCCTCGATTTTTGCAGGTTCTGGCCTCTGCTTCCCACATCCCACTCTATGTCCCAGATATTGCACCTCAGACATCCCTAAATTACATTTGTCTGGCTTCAGAGTCAGGTTAGCGGCTCGGATCCTATCTAGCACTATTCCCAGGTGTCTAAGATGTTCCTCCCATGTCCGGCTATAGATTGCGATGTCATCAAGATATGCGCATGCAAAATCTTGCAGACCATCGAGGAGTTCATCTATCATCCGCTGGAAGGTAGCCGGAGCATTCTTCATCCCGAATGGCATTACTCGAAACTGGTAAAGGCCGAACGGGGTGATGAAGGCCGACTTTGGAATTGCTTCTGCTTCCAAGGGAATCTGCCAATAGCCCTTACAGGTCAATAGTCATCAGATAATGTCCCTGAGCTATTTTGCCAGGAGGCCTGTAATTTATTTTGCTTCAGGGGTTTTAGTACCAGGACTTTCTGTACGATATAAAAGGTGCGATTCTGCGCAGATCGATCATACCAAACCTTCTGCTGACTCTGGGCCGATTGCATATTCTCATGGACTAGATCGGTAAGTTCCCGCAGGCGCTCCCTGAGTTCCAAGACATAACTAAGGATGGGGAGGCCTTCTGGATCCTTTACCGCCCCCCACTGGGCCCTCACTAAGTCTAAGGGCCCCCTAACCCTTCGCCCATCCAACAGCTCAAATGGGGAAAACCCTGTAGACTCTTGGGGTACCTCTCTATAGGCGAACAGTAGATGGGGAAGATATTTCTCCCAATCCTTCCTACTCTCCACGAAGGCCTGAAGCAGCTGCTTCAGGGTCCCGTTAAATCTCTCACACAGCCCGTTAGTCTGAGGGTGGCAGGGGGCGCTCTGGAGGGGTTTAATCCCACAGAGACGCCAGAGCTGCTGCGTCAGCTCGGCTGAGAACTGGGTACCCTGATCGGACAATATCTCCTGGGGAAACCCTACCCTAGTGAATACCCGCAGTAAGGCATCTGCTACTGTATCAGCCTGGATATTGGATAAGGGAATGGCCTCCGGGTACCGGGTGGCGTAATCCACCACCGTAAGAATATACTTCTTCCCAGTGGCACTGGGGCGGGCCAGTGGGCCTATAATATCAACTGCAATGCGGCTAAAGGGTTCTCTAATGATTGGCAGGGGTTGCAGCGAGGCTTTTGGGTGATCCCCTGTCTTCCCTACTTTCTGACAAGTCTCACAGGTCCGGCAGTATTCTCGCACCTCAGCATGTAACCTGGGCCAGAAGAACGCATGAGACAACCCACTCTGGGTCTTAGCTATCCTTAAATGTCCGGGCAAGGGGATGTCGTGAGCCAGCCGCAATAGCTCCCGTCTGTATTTCTGGGGTACAACTAGCTGTTTGTGGGGACCCTGTCGCTTACCGGTACCCATTCCCTCGGTGTAACGATATAGAAACCCCCCTCCCACTCTATTCTGTCTTCCCCCAACCCCCCTGGATGCTTGCCCGCCCTGTCCCGATAACCAGCTAATGTTGGGTCATTCTGTGTCTCTTGCCTAATGTCGGAGGGAGAATCCCAGGACACAGGGTTGTCAAGTCGGGGTAATGTAGGAGGATTTGGTCTTACCTGGGTCCCCATAGGAGTGGAGTTGCCTTGAAGTTGGCTCTGACGTCGGGTGGTCACCGCCATGGCGGCCTCTGGGGAATATGAGGAAGTCAAATGCCCCAAATCGTTCCCCAAAAGTACTTCCGCGGGTAACTCACGTAGTAATCCCACTCGCACTTGTCGCTCCCCTGAGCCCCAATCCAAGAGGACTTGGGCGGTGGATAAACGTAGCACCTTGCCCCCTGCTACCCTGACTGCAACAGTCTGGCCGGTCCGGGTCGACTGGGGAATCATGTGAGGCTGGATGAGGGTAATCGTAGCCCCGGAATCGCGGAGTCCCTGGGCCGGCTGCCCATTAACCCATACTGCCTGATGATGGTGCTGCCGATTATCTCCGGCAGCAGCTTGGACAGGATCAGCCTCAAAAACTTCGCCAAACTCTTCCTGAACATCTCGGTTGGGCTCGTTCTGGAAGCAATGAGCCACTGGTCTGGATGGATGAGCAGTCTCTCGGTACCTCGTGTATCGGGTAGGACAATATGCAGATGACCGGTTTGGTTACAGGTATAGCACTTAGGTCCGTTAGGAGGGTTGGGTCGGGTTGGAGGTCTAGAGGCAGACCACTGAGGTACTGAAGTTGGGTTAGAGGCTGGTAAACTGGGCTGAGATAGTGGATAACGCTCGCTTTCGCCTGACCTTCGAGAGTCCAGATTTTCATCAGCCAAAGTAGCCGCTTGCTGTACAGTCTGTGGTCGCTTATCTCGCACCCAATCCCGTACTACCGGAGGGGTGTGGTTAAAGAACTGTTCTAAGAGTACTAGCTGGGTGATGTCCTCTATGGTATGAGCGTGGCTTCCCTGGAACCAGCCCTTAAGGTTCCGCTGCAGACGATGTGCCCACTCCACGTATGTTATGTTGGCTTGTTTCCGGGATTCTCTAAACTTACTCCGACTGGCTTCGGGTGTAATGGCAAATCGGGCTAGCAGAGCTTCTTTTACCCAGTCATAATCTTTAGCATCCTCGTCCTCCAGGGCCCGATACGCATCGGCTGCTCTGCCAGTCAAATTACTCGCCAGTAAGGCAACCCAATCTTGGGACAGTACATTATGTATCTGGCATAGTCTCTCAAAATCCTGCAGGAACGCTTCAATTTCCTCTTCTCCTTCCTTAAATAGTTTGAACGCCCGAAAGAGTAACTTACGGAAAGGCGCTGTATCTTTAGGTGTTGTCTTCGATTGCTGTATTTCCGCCATTCTCCGCTCATGTTGCCGCTCTAGTTCTCTCTCTTGTCGCTCATCCTGCAGCTGGATGTCTCTAATGGCATTCTGTATGGCGGTCTCTGATGGGTTAGCACTATATAATGCCAACCGCTCTCGAACTCGTTGCTGAAACAAGTCTTCAACTGACCGGGGTCCCGCATCACCATCCCTCTGATCCATCTTGGCTAGCTCACTGATCAGGGTGGCCTTGTTCTTTGTCCCACCGGTCCCTCCATGGCTCTCAAGTAAGTCTTTCAGCGTGGCTCTCCTGCAGGCTGCATAGCTGGCCATTCACTGTGGTGGTTTGGAGTGTCCCAGTAACTGGAGAGCAAATCCCACGGCTGCCAACCAATGTAACGAGCCCCGTGCTCGCTCGGTTCCACTCTCCCGACACTCCTCTGCAGCTATTGAATCAGATTGCAACGTCTGATGGTTCTGTCATCCGATGCTCCGGGACTAGAACTCCAGCTCTGTGCCGTTCTAGTCCAGTTGTGATAGCTCAGAACAAACACCAGGCAGGCTGTATGTAAGTTCAAACAGGAATCTCTTTTATTGCAAAATACAGGCTTTTATACACTCATAGTGGAGGTGCAGACCTCCTGCTCATATTACTCTAACAATACAGCTGTAACCTAATTAACCTAATTAACATGAGCTAATTAACTAATCCCTTTAGACAGCCTAGATGACTCAGACACGACCGTTAGGCCAGACTGGCCGTCTTGTAGTTCAGAAAATCCAATCAACATTCTCACAATCAACATAGACTCTTCTTCACACACACGCAGAGTTAATTAACACAAATAACAATGGGGATCTAATGACTCTTAGATCCCATAGTAGACTTATTTACAATACACATTTTAGCAGACAATAGACAGACAGGTGTTGGAATTTACATCAGCATCTCCTAACAGTATCTGTCCCAGCATTATGAATCAGTCACTATTCCAATATTCATAACAATAAGCTTGGAAAATTGTCAGGTGAACATTCCCAGTCATCAACATCTGTGCTATAGAGAGTGGTCTCTTCACCTGGAGGTGTTTCAAGACCTCTGCATAGGTGGGAAATGCCAGACATGGACCTCCTTGCTTCCAAGTCAACAACGCAATTGGCAAGTTTGTTCCCAGGTCTATGGGTATGGATGCCCTGGTGACTCAGTGGCATAAGAAACTAATCTATACCTTTCCCTCTCTGAATTTCCTTTCTTGTCATTTTCACAGACTCCAAACGGAGGGCATTCCAGTGATTCTCATGACACTGGCCTAGCCCAGAAGAATGTGGTATTACAGTGGGGAAAATAATTATTTGATCCCCTGCAGATTTTGCAAGTTTGCTCACTTTCAAAAAACTAAGGGTCTATAATTTTTATCATAGGTGTATTTTAAATCAACCAAAAATCCAGAAAAAACACATGATACCAATGTTATAAATTGAATTGCAGTTCAGTAAGTAAAATAAATATTTGATCCCCAAGCAAAACATGACTTAGTACTCGGTTGAGAAACCATTGTTGGCAAGCACAGAGGTATGAGGTCTCTTGCAGTTGGTTACCAGGTTTGCACACATCTCAGGAGGGATTCTGGTCCACTCTTGTTTACAGATCTTCTCTAAATCCTTAAGGTTTCTTGGCTGTCACTTGGCAACTCAAAGTTTTAGCTCCCTCCATAAATTTTCTAGAGGATTAATGTCTGGAAACTGGCTAGACCACTTAATGACCTTAATGTGCTTCTTTTTGAGCCACTCCTTTATTGCCTTGGCAGTATGTTTTGGGTTGTTGTCATGCTGGAAGACCCATGCACGACCCATCTTCAGTGTTGAGGAAAGAAAGTTCCCATCCAAGATTTTACAATACACGTCCTCGTCCATTGGCCCTTTAATGCGGCAAAGTCCGCCTGTACCATTAGCAGTGAAACAGTCCCAAAGCATAATGTTTCCACCTCTGTGCTTGACTGTAGAGGTGGTGAGCTTAGGGTTTTAGTCAGCATTTTTCTTCCTCCAAACGCAGCGAGTCGAGTTAATTCCAAAGAGCTCAGTTTTGGTTTCATCTGACTACAGCACTTTCTCCCAGTCCTTCTCTGAATCATTTAGCTGTTCATTGGCAAACTTCAGACGGGCCTGTACATGTGCCTTCTTGAGGAGGGGAACCTTGTGGGCACTGTGGGATTTCAATCCATTGCGGCGTATTGTATTACCAATGGTTTGTTTGCTGACTGTGGTCCCAACTGCCTTGAGATCATTCACAAGCTCCTCCAGTGTAGTTCTGGGCTGATCCCTCACTTTTCTCATGATCATCCTTACCCCATGAGGCGAAATCTTGCATGGAGCTCCAGACCGCGGGCAATTGATGTTTTCTTTGTATTTCTTCCATTTGCAAAAAATTGCTCCAACAGTTGTCACCTTCTGACCAAGCTTCTTGCTGATAGTCTTGTAGCCCATTCCAGCCTTGTGCAGGTCTACAATCTTGTCCCTGATGTCCTTTTGACAGCTCTTTCGTCTTGCCCATGATGGTGAGGCATGAATGGAAGAAAGAGATTTTGTGGGCAGGTGTCTTTTATACACATAACGAGTAGTTGTTAGGAGCACATTCTTAAATTGACAGGACTAATCTGTGTACCACATAAGCACATACTATAGCCAGTCTGTGGGAGCCAGAATTATTCTTGGTTGGTAGGGGACCAAATGCTTATTTTACTCACTGAACTGCAACACCATTTATAACATTTGTATCATTTGTTTCTTTTCAATTTTTGGTTGATATTCTGTCTCTATGATTTAAATTACACCTATGATAGAAATGGTAGACCCTTCATTTCGTTGCAAGTGGGCAAATTTACAAAATCTGCAGAGGATCGAATACTGTATTTATTGGCGTATAACACTCACTTTTTCACCATGAAAATTGGGTGCAAATAGTGTGTGCGTGTTATATGCCAATACTTCAATTTTAGCTGCCTCGGAGGGGACAGGGAGGGGGCGGGATGAGCGCCATCAGATTAAATATTGTGAGAATCACCTGCTTACTTGGCAGCCTCTGTAATAGGAAGCTGCTGTATTGAAGGTAATAGGGAGGCTGCTGCATTGATGGCAATGGTGAGGTTGCTGCATTGATGACAACGGTGAGGCTGCTGCATTGATGGCAGTGGTGAGGCTGCTGCATTGATGGCACTTGTGAGGCTGCAGATGGGCATTAATCAGGCTGCATTGATGGCAATGGTGAGGCTGCAGATGGGCACTGATCCTTATGTTGCTTAAATATTAAATCCTTATTACATTTTAATTTTTTTCCTGAAACTTCCCTCTTAAAATTAATGTGCGTGTTATACACCTGTGCGTGTTATACGCCGATAAATACAGTAATTATTTTTCCCACTGTAAGCCCTCATCAGACTTCTGGCACTCTCTCTATGGGCTCTCACAGGTTGCACACTTCTAAATTATCAGCCTGTCTTGTAAGGCATCTTTTCTGGTACTACAATAATACCATTGCCAAAGATCATGGACTTTATAGGCACACAAAGACGGATTATATATAAGATTACAAACCAGCTTTATTGATACATGATTAAAACACTGAACTGGGGGGGCGTGGCCGAACGGAGATCTGAGTGGACGTGCCTGGGGTGAGCTCCTGCAGCCATAGAGCACACCCAGAGCTTTACATGTCCATCGGACCCGCACTGACCCCCACGGGGGGCCCAGGGCATCCCCCAGACCATTAGGGCACTGCCTGAGATCGCGGGAGCGCCATTCGCAGAGCTCCAGCCGCCTGAGAGGACAGGCCGCGGCTTCGGCCTACCACGGGGAGCGGCGGCCATCTTGCTCCCCGGATGCCGCGCTGGCGCGGCCTGCGGCTGATCCACCTGCCTTGAGACCGGCTCTCCTCCTACTCGACCACTGGGGATATCCATCCTGCCACCCGGGGCCCGCAATCCTCCCCGTGCCGCCCTATTAGGCCAGCCAGAGGGACCTGGTAAGTGACGGGTGGCCATCTTGCTACACCCGGCGGCCTCTGTCTCTCCTGGGCCCAATCTGACCCCATCCACCCCCAGGAGCGGCCTGGCCAATCGAGACCCCCGAAGGGGATATTGAAGGAGTATCCACCCCCATCTGGCTCCAGTTGCAGCCACGTCCCTAGCCCTAGAGACCTAGTGTGGCGGTCATTTTGCTACACCCCGGCAGTCCCGTCTCCTCTGGGCCTAGTCCAAACCTCACTCACCCCCGGGGCATCCTGGCCTGGCAGATTGTGGCCCTCGACGGAGATACCCAGCAGTATGCGGGCTGCAAGACACCGCCCCGGAAACCACGAGAGGCGGCCATCTTGCTCCACCCAAGCTGCTGTATCCACATACGCTCCTGATCTCCTTCACCCCTCTGAGCCTGGATCACTACCTGTACAGCCACAAGAGTAGCCCAGCAGGGTCAGCGCCCACCTGTGGTCCCCATCCGTACAACTCTGCAGAGAAGCGTGACCGACCATGTATAGCTAAAAAAATGAGCTGCTGAGCTCCCTGGCCACCCGTAGCAGACAGGCTATACTTCAGCCATCACACATCCTTGAAAAGCATGTCCACGCACAGTTCTCGATCTACTGAGTCCACGGATCTACAACAGGGCACAATCCAGCGTTACTTGCTCCGCACATCTCAGCCCGATCCCCACACTCCCAAAGACAAGATGGCGCCCGCTCGAAACCCAGGGAAGGGCAAGCCTCCTCCCCCCGCTTAGCCGGTGACAGACAGCAGCGAGGAACCAGATGACCCCCCCGGTCCGGCACTCGGACCTACCAGCTGTAGCATCCAGATCTAGGACCTCTATTGCCCCGCTTCCGGACACAGGTCCTGGGGATGTGGCCCCTCAAGTCTCAGGAGAATCGCCTAGATCTGAAGCCTCGACCCTTCTGGCGGCCTTCCAAGCGGAGTTTGAATCCTGGGCTGTCAAAATGGAGACCTCACTCCACGAGGATCTCCAGGCCCTCCAACAGCAGGTCTCCACTAATCAGACCGCAGTGTCTGCCCTAACTGACATTCAATCTGACCATGCAGCCCACATCACATCCCTCAAGTGGGCCTTCAAGGAGCACTTGCACCATATACGACAACATCAACTACGCATAGAAGGCGGAGAAAATAGGAGCCGCGGGAATAATATATGGCTACAAGGCATACCGGAGGCCACGGCGGGTACAGACTTGAAATGACACTTCTGTCACTGCTATCCTCAACCAAGTCCTGGGAGTAGAGCCTTTGTCCCCTATTGAACTAGACCGGGTGCGCAGAGTGGGGGGGGGGCTGAGGAGGAAACATAGTGACTGCCCACGCGATGAAATGCAGGGTTCACTATTTCACCCTTAAAGAGGAACTTATGCGCAAGGCATGGTGTTTGGGTCCCGTGGACTTTGATGGTTCTGCTGTCCACCTATACACAGACCTCTCTCGCAACACTCTCCACATGCACCACATGGTCCGCCCACTGCTAGACCTGATACGTCAAGTCGGAGCAACCTACACATGGGGACACCCCTTCAGTTTTAAGGTGACCAGGACTGAGCATAAATTTGTCCTCTCCGACCCGGATCAACTCCCAGCCTTTTTCAGCTTTCTGGAGCAAGACCCAACTGATGTACCGAACTGACTGGACCCGCCAGACAACCGTGCCAGGGTGCAAACACGTAACCCTCTCCCACAATGATGCAGGCACCCAAGGTACGGATCACATTCTATTGACCCTAGACCATGTCATCCTACCTCTCCGGAAGATTAAGTTAACTCTAAGAAGTTGCTTGAAGCCATTTCAACGTTCCCCATATGACTAGCACCATCCCAGTACACTGCTTATCTCTTGTCTCCTGGGTCGATGTTTGGAACCCCCCCCCCCCAAAGAATTTTTTTGGGGGGGGGGTCCTTTTCTTTCCTTTTTACATTTTCCCTCATCTGTTCCATCTGATTACAACTGGATATGTTTCGATGGGAGACAAGATGGCCTGCTACGTACGCTAATGCCTCAGGACAGCTGGTGCACCAAATTGGTGGGCCTTCTCCCTGCCCTTTGCTAGTGTGCTGTACCTAGCTGGGGTTCGGGAGAGGCTACGGGACTTCAAATTTATAATGTTTGATTTGGATATGCAATTGTTGAGCTTCTAATATATTTTACCGCACTGGTCTAATCTCTATGTGTTTAGCAGAAATGTCCCACCTGGATACGGGTGGAGGAGCCGACAGATGGACTGACTGGGTCCACGGTCTCTTGCCACTATCCACGTGGGCTCCTATAGCTCTCTGCATATGGTTTCTCATACACCGACTAGTCTCACCTTAAAATGTTATTACACATAACTGATTTCAGTGTTACACAGATTTGTTTCCGGGGCCCCCTGTTGGGGTCTATGGATAGTATGTGTTGAAAATGTTTGCTCCCCCCCCCCATGATATTATCTCACGGATTGATATCTCCTCTGTGAAGGAGAGAGGGTGGGCTTGTGTGGAGCTACTTACCCACGCGGACCGCCATCCTCCACAGATGATCTTATATGTGTTCTGCTGTTTAAATGTCTTGTTACACTGATGTGCCTCAGTTTAGCTATATATGCCTGTTATGCTACTGGGCTCATGGCTCAGATTCTCCACCTCGACCCCCCACCCCCAATAGGCTAGGCGCGAATTGTGCCTTCTTACGTGATTTCTCACGTGGTGTCCCGTTTCAGTGGACCCCTTAGATTTGTTAAGCTTCTTATTTAGGTGTCCTCCCTACCTAGTTTTTGTCCTCTTGCTCTTACAATGTAAATGGCATCAATATTGCATCCAAGAGAGGGCAAATCCTCTATCAAATGCATAAACAGGTCAATGTTTTACTGTTACAGGAAACTCATTTCCACACAAATTCCACCCCTTCCTGCTCCAACAGGTACTTTAACAGATGGGTCCACAGTACAAACCCCTCTCAGAAAACCAAAGGCGTTTCTATTGCCTTCCACAAAACGCTTCCGATTGACCTGATAGACCAGCTCTCGGACCCCCAGGGAAGGTATGTGTTCGTAAAGTTCTCCTTCTGGGGCACGAAATTCACTATTGCCAACCTTTACCTACCAAACACTAATCAAATATCATCTGCTCTGCGTTACATGAGGATCTTGTCAGAATTCGCAGAAGATAAACTAATCATAGGCGGGGATTTTAATGCCCGCCTGGATCCACTTTTAGACTCATTAACCTCTCGCTCATCCATCTCCTTTACTAAGCTAAGGGCATTCAAACAGGCTATTTACGACCTCCGTTTAATCAATATTTGGTGGGTTCTGTTTCCAGCAAATTGCAACTATACCCACTTCTCACAGGTCCATCACTCTTATAATCATATTTACTATTTCCTTCTTGACCATAGCTGTTTGGATTGGTCACCTGAATGCAAGATAGACTTAATGGTCTAGTCTGACCACTCACCTATCTATCTGACACTATCGATCCCTTCCACACCGGTGAGGGAATGGACTTGGAGGCTGAATGATTCCCTTCTCACGAACCCCGACTGTTCCCACAAGGTTTCAGAAACCATTTCTAATTTTTTAATAGATCATGCCTCAGACACTACCTCGCTACCCTTACAATGGAGGTGCTTAAAGCTGTCCTGCGAGGAATCTTTATTCAGATGAGGACCCGTTTGAAAAAGGCTCAATCAGCCACAATAACCTCAGCAATTCAAAAGCTTTGAGACCCAACATACACGAGCCCCAATAGTGGTGACTCTTACAGAGGTCTCAACGGCTCGATCCCAACTCAAGGACCTGTATGAGGCCTCAGCTCGTACCTGTGCGGACAGACTTGCCTTACATCAGTACCGATTCCGAGATAAATGCGGTAGACCGTTGGCTCGCACCCTTCACGTCTTCCACATTCATACCCCATATTCAGGCCCCTTCTGGAGAAATGCTTTAGTGAGCCCTGCAAGATATCACAAACATTCCGAGATTTCTACCAAACACTATACAATCTACTGCCTGGCGTCTCTTCTAGCCCAACCTTTACCCGTGAGCCTGATAGACAGTCTTATATTGAGGAAACAGAGCTCCCTACTTTGGATGGCGATACAGTAGAAGAGCTGGAGAAAGTAATTACAGCTGATGAGGTAGTAGGAGCAATAGCGGCCACCCCGTCCAGTAAAAGCCCGGGTCCTGACGGTTTCACCCCTAAATTCTACAAAACATTTGCTCCCCTACTGACCCCCTTCTTGGCTAAGGTGTTCAACCCCCTATCGGAAGGCTCTGCATTTCCTCCACAAACGCTCGAAGCTCACATTGCCATTATCTCAAAACCAGATAAGGACCTTACTTTGTGCGCTAATTATAGGCCCATAACGTTAATTGAAGTGGACTTGAAAATATATGCCAACATTTTAGCCACTAGATTGCAGCCGCTGCTCCCCCGCCTCATACAGCTGGACCAGGTGGGTTTTGTAAGTGGTCGCGAGGCAAGGGACAACACCCTGAAAACCCTGCTTCTTACTGACTATGCCCCCTCCCATGATGTCCCTCTATGCCTTTTGACGGTCGATGTGGAAAAAGCATTTGACCGGGTCGACTGGCAATTCCTTCAGATGTCCCTGAAGCAGATAGGTCTGGGCCCCAAAATGCTATCCCGAATTATGTCCCTTTACTCCTCTCCTTCTGCTAGAATTCGGGTGAATGGTTCATTGTCACCTACATTTTCCATCCATAACCGGACACAAGGCTGTCCTCTATCTCCCCTTCTCTATGTCCTTGTCATGGAACACCTGGCAATTGCCTTGCGCAATAACCCTAACATCTCAGGTGTATCGATAGGCCCCACTCATTTCAAACTGGCGCTCTTTGCGTATGACCTGTTAATGTTTGTAACCCAACCCCATCTATCCTTCCCACATATAATGTGTGAATTTACGAGGTTTGGGAAGCTGAGCAATTTCAAAGTGAACCATATTAAGTCAGAAATCCTGAACATCTCACTGTCCCAGGAGGCCCTCCGCCAAGTCTCCACAAAGTATCCGTTTAAAACAGGTTCCACTTCCATCAGTTACCTCGGAATCCAAATACCCACAGAAGGATCCTAATTATTCTCTCTGAACTATGCTCCCCTTCTGCTTAGAACCAAGACGGATCTCTCAAATACGAAGAAACACCTATCGTGGCTAGGCAGGGTGAATGCCCTAAAAATGGACGTCCTCCCTCGCTTTCTCTATTTGTTACAGACAATTCCCATTTACATACCCTCCTGGTTCTTTAAGAAGCTCCGCTAACTATTCTCCTCCTTTATCTGGGGAGGGGCTCGTCCACGGATACGCTATGAGACTCTCTCGCTCCCCAAGATTAGTGGTGGAGCTGGAGCTCCAGATGCCTCTATTTACTATAGGGCAGCAGTACTCACATGTATACTTAACTGGTTCCATCATTCCTCCACCAAATTATGGGTACAAATAGAGGGCCATATCCATTCAATAGATCTCCGCGCCTTACCGTGGACCTGAAAGGAGGTATACCCCTGAGCGACCTCATCCGACAAACCATACAAATTTGGACCCGAATGAATTCCTCCAAGACCCTATCTCCCCTGAAAGGACCCATGACTCCACTCTTTAGCACCCCGGCTTTTCTACCGGCCCTACAGGGAGGGAGTTTTGGACCTTGGTGTAAGGAGGACCACAGACTACTTGCCCAAGTCCTGCGTTCAGACTCTTCTCTGATTCATGATGTTCCCTCCGGCCCATCTTCCCATAACTCAACGCATTGGCTGCAGAGGCACAGGTGATATCCTTCATTCGCACCTTCCCATCCCTGCCTGATATATTTACTGACTTAACAGACTTGGAGAGCATGCTGCTCCAGACCGCCCCCCCCCTACACATGTGGTATCTCAACTATACTCTCTCATACATATTGTTTATAATCCTGACCTCCCCCAATACACACAGGCCTGGAAGGAAGATTTGGGTCACTCCATTTCACCTGCACACTGGCAAAAGTGCTTCATTCTGACTCACAAAATATCCTTAGCCTCCAAAGCTCAAGAAAAAGGATTCAAGTTGTTGACCCGTTGGTACAGATGCCCCTCGACTTTGCACTGGATAAACCCCGAGCTCCCAGATACCTGCTGGCGTTGCTTGTCTTCCAAGGGAACCTTACTTCACGTTTGGTGGGAATGCCCCCCTGTGCGGAGGTTCTGGCAAAAGGTCCTCGACTTGTACTGCAGACTCATGGCGACCTCAATCACACCCTCTCCTGAGGTAGTTCTGCTATCTTTGCTCCTTGGACCGCTTAAATCGGTCAAAAAAGACGTTTTGCGTCACTTTCTGGCGGCTGCTAGAATGGTTCTGCCCAGACATTGGAAGTCGACGAGCATGCCTTTCCTGGGGGGTTGGGCAATTGAAGTGGACCAAATCAATAGATTGGAACGATTGTTGTCGCAGGAAACGGATAAAGAGGAGCAATTCTCCAAGACCTGGACCTTGTGGTCTATGTTTCGCTACTCCTCAGAATTTATTCCATGGGCCACAGAGGACTCCACTGACGCACCTGTGTAGCCAGAGTGGAATGTCTCTCTCTTAATTTCTACATTCCTTACTGCCTTGACCCCTCTATCCCCACTCTCTCTCTCTCTTTCTTCTTTCCCTTTAAATGTTGAAGTGCTACACCTAAATCACAATCTCTTATTTCATCAGACCGGAACGGTGGCACACAGGGTGAGCTTCCCCCTCAGAGAAAACATGTTCAGCACAGCAACAAAAGCCCTAGCCTACTTGTAATGAGTGGGCACCACTCGTTGAGTAGATAGTGGTGCTCACCTACCCTTAATAAGCCAGGTTATACGCTGTAGGTATACATGCTTATATACCACACTAAATCAATAGAAGCTCACAAATTATCTAAACCATGAGACGGTATGACACCAGTGTTGCACGGATGTATATCTCTGTTTATGTGATACTGACTGATATATATGTCTACTGTACAATTTTCCTATCTCAATTTTTATATCTCAGATTGAATTAAAACACTGAACTTGGTGAAAATATCTGATAAAAAGCATTCTTAGTACAACAAAATATCTATTCAAGGTTTTGAGCCTTCTGGCTTTCAATAGTGTATCCTTCAATTAATAGCCGACATGTTTCGCAGGGAACTGCTTCTTCAGGAGCTTCTTTGGGTGCTGAGTCACTTAAAGGCCTCATGCACACTGGAAGTTTTTACAGCTGCTATTTTTGGCTTCGGGAGTTTTTTTTCTACAGCCAGTAAACTCCACAGCATGTTATCCTATGTGTCTATGCACAGATAGGCTTTTATTAGCAGTTTTTGGCAGGGGCATTTTCTGGCTGGAAAAAAAAACCCCAGAACTAGTGGGTTTGAAGAGGAGTTTTTCAGCTGTAAAAATGCTATAACGCTGAAAAAAGCTAAAAAAACGCTGACAAAAAACTGAAAACGTGGCTATTCAGAGTTTTTGAGCCATAAGCTTTTGTGGGAGTATAGTTTTGCTAACAAAAGCTAACAGACACAAACGCATACGCTAATGCAAAAATGCTAAAAAACTTGCGTTTTTAATCTAGCATTCTACAGCTAAAGCTACAGGTATTTTTATAACTTCCAGTGTGCATGAGGCCAAAAGCATGAAAAATCAGATGCACTTGTGACTGGGCCCCTGCAGTTCCACCACTGTGGGGAGGGGGGGGGGGGGTGAACATGGTTGGCCCACTCACTCTCCTATCCTGACGTGCAGCTGTGTGCAGGACAGAGAGGGGAGATGTGCGTGAGAGGTATGAAGAACAGCAGTCACAGCTACACATTCCAAACTGTGTAAATAATGCCTGAGCCACCAACTTCCAGCCTCGTCCCTCAAATAAGTGAGCACTGCATTACACTTTGATCACTGAACTGTCCCTTTCTCTCCCCTATCTGTCTCCCTCCTCCGCTCTGTACATTGATTGCTTTTTTTTTCGTTTAGTCATTACACTGAAAAAAATAAATAAATATAATCCAATTTCCCCACCTACACATTCCAGGTGGATGGGGGAATCTTACCACTGTGGGCCAGTGGCCGAACAACCAGGGTTGCTGTCCCTGCTATTGACAGCGCTGGTCTCTGTCTCCATGGCAGCGGTGGCAGCATATTAGGACCCAGTGCTGATTACATTATGAGGTTGATGGGTGCATGCGCAAGAGGGCCAGCACAATTGGTTGTAGACAGCTGAGCTCCCCGCAGGACGCTTGGCATCGATGGCACTGCATAGCATTCTCTGACATGCTCATCGGAATGCGATCCAGATGACGCTCCCAGTCAGATCTAATGTTAGATGTGATAGTGAGTTTATTGATCAGAGCCCCAACTTTACTGGCATGGAGCTCACATGGCTGCTGAACATATGGTTGATATATATGTGATTGTACTCTTGATTCTTATAAATACTGTGAGAGTATTGATGCTACTGGGAGCATCACCTGAGTCACATCCCGATCGACGTGGCAACAGAGAAGGCTATGCTGCTGCTACTTGACCGGCAGGCGGCTCAGCTGTCTATAACCAATAGTGCCAGCCCTCCCCCACATGCATCCATCAGCCCCATAATGTAACCAGCACTGGGTTCTAATAGACTGTCATGGAGACAGAGACACCAAACCAGTGCTATCAGTAGAAAGGGGCATGACATCAAGAGGAGGCTGGGGACGCCCATGGTGCCAGAATGTCAGGGCCCGGTCACAAGTGTGACCTTTGCAACCCTGGTAGTTCTGCCATTGCGTTAGACCTTTATTTGGAGTTCCCCGTTGTGCTGGTGACATGTCTATTGTTTTCTGCCACTGTGCGTTGGGCCCAAGATGGTAGGAAGGGGGCCCCCTGTAGAACACATGAAAGGGTCTCACTGCAGGAACATAATAGAGGAGTAAAGGGCTGAAGGATCAGTGGGGAGGGCCATGGAACCAAAGAAACGGGCCCCGGGACCAATGAAATGTAGGGGGGGTCAGGGGGGCCCTCCAAGGTTTCTTGCACCGGAGCCCTGAAGGTTCTAGTTACACCTCTGCATTAAGGTACTCCTTGTAGGGCCTAGAATCAGTACTTTAGGCCCCTTTCACACCTGCGAACAGTAGGTCTGTATTTCATCTCTCCGTTTTCGGATGAAATACGGACATACATGCATCCCTATGGGATAGCGGGTGTCAGCGGATGAACATAATATGCATACAATACAACACAATAGATAAAACACAATAGCATAATATATGTCCAGAGCATAGTAAAATAAGTGGGTAACAACCACTCCACACCGTAATTAGCCATAAGGGGCCTTCTAGTGTTGTGATATTGCTTGCTGAGGACTCATATATATTACAGGGTTGGACACTCCTTGCCACCTTTAGCTGCTTATATTACAGTTACATACAAGGGCCCCTACAATGTAATAGCCTTGAATTAGGAAGCTATTTTAGCGGTGAAGTGAATCACCCTAGAAGTCCCATTATGGCTAATTACGGTGCGGAGTGATTGTTCTCCACTTATTTTACTACGCTCTAGACCAGTGATGGCGAACCTTGGCACCCCAGATGTTTTGGAACTACATTTCCCATGATGCTCATGCACTCTGTAGTGTAGTTGAACATCATGGGAAATGTAGTTCCAAAACATCTGGGGTGCCAAGGTTCGCCATCACTGCTCTAGACATATATTATGCTAATATGCTAGTGGCTGTGGACAGAGTATACTTGGACCTTGCCAAAGCATTTGACACAGTTTTTTGACACTAAATGTATTCTCTCTTGAGAAGTGGAGATTTAGGCCTCATGTACACTACTGCTGGTAAACGGGCGTTCAGAGGCAGTAGGATGCTTTTTTCAGCTGCCCCTGAACTCATACAATGTTATCTTATGTGTACATGTACACAGGTACGTTTAATGTTGCTTTTAGGCAGTTGCATTTTATAGGCTTTTCTTTGAAGGCAAAAAAATTAGTTTAGACGCCAAAGTTTCCGACGTTTCAGACGCCAAACGCGTCTAAACGCGGTACCAGCATTTAGCCGCGTTTTCGTTTAGAAGCGTTTTTAAAGGTGTCCTATTTTTTTTACATTACAACAACTTAAAAATGATAGCAAATGATGAAAAACCACTAAAAAATTTTTTAAAAATTTGTACATGTGAGTAAAATGAAAAAAAATAATCAGGGAAACTACGCAGCTGTACATACATGTTGGAAAAATATCCTACAGACATGTGCTGCTCAATCAATGGATGAGTCCAGTAGCGATGAACTCTGGTCTTCACACGCAATTTCCGACGTCTTTCCAGCCTCATCAAAAGCAACGTCAGGAGCATTTCCTCACATATGCTCATTATGGGATCCATAGTAAAAGCACCAAAATTGAGGTAGATACAAGTACACTGCTGCTCTCTCAGCTGCTGCTACTCACTCTGGTCTCACAGAATGGCTGAAATAGTTAAATAATACAGTGTTTTTGAGCTTTGGTAGGGTCTTATGATGTTATCTTAAATAAATGCTCCTAGACGCGAACGCAGCATGCAAACACGGATAAACGGGAGTTTTTAAACGCCGGTTTCAAGCTGTCAAAAAAATCGTTCAGAAGAGGTTGCCTCAGCGTCCCGTGTACATTAGGCCTAAGGGGGGATATGATCAACATATATAAATACATAAGTGGTCCATATAGTGAATCTGGTGTAGAGTTGTTCACTTTGCAGGTCATTACAGAGGACAAGGGGGAACTCTTTACGTCTGGAGAAAAAGAGATTTAACCTGCACATATGGAAAGGCTTCTTCACAGTAAGAGCTGTGAAAATGTGGGATACTCTGAGGGAAGAAAGTATTTCTCATTCGTTCATTGACAGACACAGCCTTCTTTATTCAGAATGGTAGGGTTATATCATTTCCGCAGGAGTAGGACTAGGCAGAACAAAAAAAAACAACCCCTGGCTACGCCCATGTGCTCTCCTCCGTCATTATATAACCCCCTCCCCAGTTTTTTTCTGCCTAGTCAGGAGTAAGGATCTAGTTCCCTGCTGGGATCTCTAGTCCTGGGAATTTTTTTGTTTGTTATTTTCTCTTTATCCTGGTGAGATCTACAATCACCTGCCGGGCCGGGCGACGGGCTGGACGCTTGATCCAGTGGTCACCCCAGTTTGGCCAGCGAGCGTGCACAGACCACAGCTACGCGCTAGGTCGGCCGCAGCATAGCCCCACTGGACAGGGTCTGACCCTGCGAGTTAAACTTCTTGCGAGGTCGCATATGACCGGGTCTCGGCCTGTGTCGCAGCGTTCTCATGGCCAACAGCCCCCCACTTCGGTGGCGAGGAGGATCTGTCTGGGAGCTTTACCCGCGCTTTTCGCTGGAGAGGTAAGGTGTCCCCTCCTCTCCTTCCCTGGAGTGGTGTGGGGCGCGGGTATTCCCTGGGGTGGTCAGTCCTTCCGGGGTTCTCCTCCACCCCTTCCCCCCCTTCCTTCCCCCCTTCCTCCCCCCCCCCCCCCATCCCGGGTGAGGCCCAGGCTCCCGGCCTAGGGGCTTTGGGACATGGTTCCCCTTTTCCACCTTCGGGTTGTTACTGAGGGGGGAAATCTAGAGTTGGGCCTGGGAGGCGAGTAGCTGCCGCACTTGTGGCTGAAAATTCAGGGCGCGGCCAGCGGCCTAAAATTTAGGCCGCAGCTTTGCGGCCTACCGCACTTGCAGTCGAAAATTTAGGCTGCGGCTTTGCGGCCTACCGCACTTGCGCCCGGCAGCCAAAAATTTAGGCCGCGGCTTTTCGGCATACCAGCTGGAGGTCCGAGAGTTTAGGCCGCGGCCTACCGACCGGCTGTCCGGTCGGGCGGTCCGGTCCCACCGTGGGCCGCGCACTCACGGCGGGCAGCCAAAATTTAGCCCACGGCTTTTGCGGCCTACTGGGCCACGGCTTCTGTGACCAACTGGATTGGCGCCCCGGTCTGTGCCCCTATGTGGGGCCCCGGTATGTGCCCCCCTGTGATGGGCCCCGGAATGTGCCCTCGGTGAGGGATCCCAGCATTTGCCCCCCGTGAGGGGCCCCAGTATTTGCCCCCTGTGAGGGGCTCCAGTGTTTGCCCCCGGTATTTGCCCCATGAGGGCCCCGGTTTTCACCCCTTGCGAGGGACCCCCTTTTTCGCCCCCTGTGAGGGGCCCCGGTTTGCGCCCCTGTGAGGGGCCCCGGTTTGCACCCCTGTGAGGGACCCCGGTTTGCGCCCCTGTGAGGGGCCCTGGTTTGCGCCCCTGTGAGGGGCGCTGGTTTTTGCCCCCTGTGGGGGGCCCCCGGTCTGCGCCCCCTGTGAGGGGCCCCGGTATTTGCCCCCTGTGAGGGGCCCCCGGTCTGCGCCCCCTGTTAGGGGCTCTGTTTTGTGCCCCCTGTAAAGGGGCCTTGGTTTGTGCCCCCTGTGAGGAGCCTCGGTCGACATCCCATATGAGGACCTCGGGCAGTGGGGTTCCAGTTGGTGGCCCCCTCCCCTTTGTTTTTTGGGGTGGCGCTTAGGCATATAGCCTAGTATATGGCACCCCTGCCCTCCCCTCCCCCCTCTGTCTCCTATCTGGCTCTAAGGACATGGCCCACCTTGCGGGGTGGTGACCACGCTCCCTATCTTGTCAGGGAGTGAGGATGACTGCAGTAGGGCACGAAAAAGTGCTGGATATCGCACTTATTACATCTGTGAAGTAAGCTTTCAAGGTGGGGGTGGCGGAGAGCCGATAAGCCGTCTTTTGTGGCAAAAGTGTTCCCTTTTCCCTCTTATTTTGACAATATTGTCCTTGAAGACTGGGAGGATCTACAGTGCATTTGTGTTTCTAAAAAAACAAAAAAAAAAAACAAAACAAAAATAAACGCTTGAGCTTGCTGTGAGGTACCCATTTGGGAATTCCCCTGCCTTTGCTGCATTGCCGGACCTATGGTTTAGGCACTGCAGTATGTCAGCTACGCCTCTTGGCTGTAGTTCCCCTGGTTGCTGAGCTTCTAAGGTCTCCTCAGTGGTGCTTAGACAGGTATTTTGGGGGCTACCCTGGATGTCAATACTTCCAATGGGCATCTACTGCCAGACTGCTTGCTGTTCTCCGCGGGGGGGGATATGCAAGCTCCATTGCTGCAGAGTGTGGTTGTCACGGTTCCCATGTCGGGAACAGTTTAAGACCCTGACCTGCCTTGTGTGGGTACAGAAGGTCAGGATGAAGTCTGTTAGCACGGCAGTAGCACCCCTTCATCATGGGGACCTTCTGGTTTCTAGCGATCATGAATGCTTGTTTACGCATTCCGTTATGTGCCCGAATCCAGCACTTCCTCCATTTTGCTGTGGGTGCAGCGCATGATCAGCGCATAGTTTGGCCACCACTCCTCCGGTATTCGCGAGGTGTTGGCCCTGGATCGGCGTGGTTGCATCTGTGGGGGTTTGCGGTCCTGGCTGCCTGGACGATCTTCTTCTGCCACACCTCGGCTACCCCGAAGGGCAATGTCATTTTCTATACAGACCTTGACTGATTTCAGTAGGCATCTATACTATCTGAAGTCTGCTTGGGCCCTTCCAGAACGTCAGATTATCTAAGCCCGAGCTTCAGCTCTGGCCAGCGTGTTTTCTTCTCTTGGACAAGATCCAGAAGTTGCATGCCGCGTTTTTTATTTTTCTGTCCGGCAGGTAGACCCTCTGCAGACCTGCGTGTGGGTGTTGGGTCTGAGAGTTTCTACCTTTTTGAAACGATTCCATTTGCGCAGTTCCGTACAAGCTCCCTTCGGGGAGATCCCGGCATTAGACAATTGCCCGAGGTCTCGGGACAATCGGATTCGGCTGAGTTAGGAAACCAGGGTTCCCTGGTCTGGTGGCTCGCTCTCCAGTTCTTCGGCGGGATAAATCCTTTCTCCCCTTGTATAAAACACGGTGACCACCAATGCCAGTCGGTCCAGGTAGGATGTCCTGGGACTGAGCTCTGCTCAGGGTCATTGTACGCTGGTGGAATCCGGACTTCCAGGTAATATTCTGGAACTTCGAGCAATTAGGCTATATCTGTATCATGCACGGATAGACTTCAGGGTATGGTTCTAGTCAGGCAAGGCAACCACGATGGCTTATGCCCTTCGCCAGGGCAGGTCAAATAGGCTGTGGCGGCCCTGGCTGTTGCCGGTGGGCAGAACGTTTTGTCTGGCCATTTTCCGGTGTATGCATTCCAGGAGTGGAATGCTGACAGGTGGATACCTCAGTTGGCAAGGGGTTGGACCACGGATGGGCCCTTCATCGGGCCGTGTTTCTTCGGGTTTGTTTCTGCTGGGACACTCATGAGGTAGTTCTCTTGGTGTCCTGGTTCAACTGGACGGAACCAAGGTTTCTGGTAAGGTCACGGGTTGCTCTGGCAGCTCTGGTGGCCCATAGGGCCAGTGACGTTTCCCTATGCCTTTCCTCCTCTCCAGCTTCTGTTGTGGCTTTTACGCAGGATCACTGCTGCGGGTGTTCCGGTCATTCTGTTATCCCTGGATGGGTCCAGTCGGTCTGGGTACGCCGACCGGGTGCGCCTGGTCCCCGGCGTTCCTTGTCGACTGCCTCTCAAGAAGGATCTATGGTCCCAGGGCCGTTCTTCCATCCTGCCTTAGAGTCACTGGCTTTAACGACCTGGCTGTGTTGAGCCAGGTGCGGCAGTTCTGACACTGTTGATGGCTAGGAAGTCCATCTTTTAGGAGCTTTTAACCTCCGGGTGTGGAGAGTGCATATATCCTGGTGTGAATCACCGGGCATTCATCCTTGTTCTTTCTAGGTGGCTCCAAATCTGACCCCGGGGGGGTTTAGCAGGAATACCATCGAGGGCCAGGTGTCAGCCTGGGTGGTCGTCTTCAGCATCCCCTGGTCTTGCGCTCCCTGGTGCATACCTTTATTCAAGGGGTTAGACGTCGGTTTTTTTCTACCACCGTGGGATCTGAACTTGGTGTTTTCGGTTCTCCAGGAGCTGCTCTCTCTCTCCCTCTCTCAAAATATTGGGAGATTTCACTGCTTACTCTGTCTCGGAAGGTGGCCTCTTGGTGGCTTTCACCTCTGCTTACAGGGTGTCGAAAAGGGTGGTCTCGTTCACCTTACCCAGGTTTAGGCGGTGCTTTGCCCTTTTCTATAGTTTCGTTCCTGGGTTTCCAATTGAACAAGGACATTGTGTTTCCTTTCTTGTGTCCCTGGCAACACATCCCAAGGAATTTGCTTTATCTGCCCGGGATGTGGTTTGGGGGATTCGGTTGTATTTGCCAGCCACTGATTCTTTTGGAGGTCAGGCTCTCTGTACTCACGGACAGGCCAAGAAAGAGGCTGCCTGCTTCTGTGACCTTCTGGATGGATCAGACAGATGATGACTCTGGCGCATTTTTCACAAGTTCTACAAAGTGGATGGGTTGGCATCTGCGGGTGCCTTTTTTGGCCACAAGCTTTTTGCAGGCTGCTGTTAAGAGGTTCTAATCCCTCTTGAAGGGGTATCGTTCAGGTTGGGTTTTGAGCTTGTCCTGTGTGAAGCTCCTGTTACCTGGTTGGCTTTTGTGTTAGCCTTGGGATTTTTCGCTGTCCCACCCCTCATGTTCAGCACATCTTTGGGACGTCCCTACCATTCTGGATAAAGAAGGCTGTGTCTGTCAATGAACAAATGAGAAAATAGGATTTTTTACTTACCGTAAAATCAGTTTCTCTGAGTTCATTGACAGACACAGCACCCACCTCTCTATGGAGTTTTTTGATACTTCTATTACTGCTTGCTACTAAACTGAATACCTAGAGCAGGGAGGGGATTATATACTGACGGAGGACAGCCCATGGGCGTAGCCAGGGGTTGTTTTTTTGTTCTGCCTAGTCCTACTCCTGCAGAAATGATATAACCCTACTGTTCTGAATAAAGAAGGCTGTGTCTGTCAGTGAACTCAGAGAAATGGTAAGTAAAAAATCCTATTTTGCTCCCCTGCTGATTTTAAAAGAAGTTTGCCTACTGACAAAGAAATGATCAGTCTATATCAGGGGTGTCCAAACTTTTTGAAGTGAACGTACGTGAGGGCCGTCTATTTTGCCTGAAATTCTTTGAACCATTAAAATTCGGTCTAATGCCCCGTACACACGGTCGGATTTTCCGATGGACAATGTCCGATCGGAGCGTGTTGTCGGAAATTCCGACCGTGTGTGGGCGCCATCGGACATTTTCCATCGGATTTTCCGACACACAAAGTTGGACAGCAGGAGATAAAATTTTCCGACAACAAAATCCGATCGCGTCAATTCCGACCGTGTGTGGCCTGTTCCGACACACAAAGTGCCACGCATGCTCAGAAGAAATTCCGACACGGGACAGCTCGTTCTGGTAAACTTAGCGTTCGTAATGGATAAAGCACTTTTGTCACGCTGCAATGTTCAGAATGGTTTAATACAGCGCACTCTCTTCTTCTTTATAATGTGACAAGAATTAAGTCGTTTTGATGCTCATATTCACACACACTTCTCACAAACTTTTTTCGTTACTATTTATCGGGATTCCCTCAATATATTTTGATTTCTCACATCTGACAACATATTTTTTTTTTTTGGTTTTTTTACTTTAATGTAGAATCTTTTTTTGTGTTTCTCTTTTTATTTTTATTTTTTTGGTGATTTTGATTTGTACTCCCGAAAATGTTTGTGTGTTTTTTGTGACAAGTTCCCACAACACCACTAATATGTTGTTCTATTTAATCTGTAGGAGGAGATTGTTTGGTGTTGTTGTCCCTTGTTAATTTCACATTGTACTTTAGAAATGTACCTGAATCGTCACCAACAAACTGTCCTTTTTGGATGAAAACACACACAGGAGAGTAGAATTTACCGAAAAATATTTTATTAAGGGGTCACAACTATAAACAAAGAGGGAGGCAACGCTGGAGAAACTGCAGAAGTGGGCGAAGCCTTGGACCCCCGGGGCAGACATCAATTATTTAAAAGCAAAATTGGTGGCCTGAGGAGTCCATATCTAAGGGAGGGCAGTCTGGTCCAGAAGTCCCAGAGATCCGGAAAGCAGCAGATGACATCTGTGTCCCCAGGCTGTGGTCATACAAGAGACTGCAGCTTTTGGCAGACCAGACTGAACCCAGGGTCATCACTCTTTGGTCTTCCTTCCATGCTTCCTTACAGGCTTTGGCTGTGGTGGTGGAGTTGTGGCAGCAGGAGGAGGAGGAGGAGGAGGAGGAGGATCGTCCCTCTCCATGACATCCGTCTTGTGTGTCAGTTCCCCACTCTCCCCCTTACGTAGGACTTTATAAATCAGGTCCTCAGAAATCTTGCGTTGGCCCTCCTGCATGCCCTGCAATTTGGTGGCAGCCATGCAGGCAAAGGCCTCTTCAGGACTGGGGAAGGCTCGGAGGGACGCCGAAGCCTCCTGGATCAGCCTGTACGCTGAATCCTGCACAGGACTGGGAGTGGCCTTCCTGGCCCTTTTATATGGCAGGCGGAGGGGAGGGACCTGAGACTCAGTCAGGCTGCGACTGGTCCCTGGCTTCTCTTGGCTGACACTTAGCCCCGCCTCCTCCTGGCTGCCACTAATCCCCACCTCCTCCTGGCTGACACTAATAATCCCCGCCTCCTCCTGGCTGCCACATTCCACAGCCTCCTCCTGGCTGAGGTCTTCCTGTGTATGAAAAAGGGACATAGTTTTAGTATTGTTTTCATCAATCACACACAATTTTCACCTCCTGACTGCTGCAAATTCAATGTTAACAAATATAACAGACTATCCTTCTGAGCCCAGCATTTTGCATTCTTGTCCCAATTTTGGGTGCCCACTACTGTCTATTGATATGTAAAACACTTTTTTCAATCAGCAATTAGTGATCAATAATAACATCTAGTAAACATCATTTATTTATTGACCAGAAATCTGTAGAAGAATGCTATACCTGACTCAAGCTGGGCTCCTCCACTTCTTTCTGGCTGGAAGGCCCAGGTTGGATATCGGAAGCCTCAGCTGGGGTGGAAGGAAGAGTGGAAGGAAGTGTGGAAGGAAGAGTGGAGAGGGATTCCCTGACTTCAGTGTGGTCTGACAGAAATCGCAGTCTCTCATAGTACCACAGCCTGGGGACATAAATGTCATCTGCTGCAGCTCCAGATCTCTGGGAATCTGTGACCTTCTTGCGCTCCCTAAGATAAGTGCTCCTCAGGCCACCAATTTTAGCTTTCAAATAGGGGATGGTTGCTGTGGGGACCACCGGCTTCACCAACTCCAGCAGTTTCTCCAGCGCTGCCTGCCTCTTCTGTTTATGGTTATAGTGGGGGTGTCTCACCTGCCACAGACAGGGCAGCTCTCTGTACTTGTCAATAAACAGGGGCAGGAAATTGTGGTCGTTGAACCCATCCATTTTCTCTGCAAGACACAACACAAGACAAACCCTAATGTCAGGCCAAACTCCCCTAATCTTGTTACAATATAGGCTTCCATTTCGAAGCAGTATAGGCCCAAGTTTAGATCCTACCTTCGTTAGCACGATCGGCGTCTCCGATGCTCCTTCCTCCGCTCACAGATCGTACGTAAGACGCGCGCGTTACGATTTATACACACTGCGCATGCGTATAACTCCGCCCGCCCCTGACGTTCTTTCTATTCTATTCCCCGCCCCTTTTCGTTCGGCGCAGTGGAGGAAGAGCACATGGCGGATAGACAGCAGGATCGTGCTAATTACAGCAACGAGGAGGAGGAGGAAAGGCCGGAGCCTGAAACGTCCCGATCCAGAAGGAGATTAAAGGACTCAAATATGTCCTTTGGGGAGATGTTGGAGATGGTGGACATCCTGAAGAAGGCCGACTATGATGGAAAGTATGGGCCTTACCCCTACCCCAATGTCCGAAAGGCCAAGATCATGGCGAAAGTGGTCAGGAGTCTGCACCGGAAATTCGGGGTACGACGTTCAAAAGATCAGCTCAGGAAGCTGTGGTCGGACCTGAAATTACGAGAACATGAGCAGTACAGAAAGATCCGGAGAGTGTTGCAAAAAAGTAAGTAGTTGTGCTGTGTTCCTATTGTTCTTGTGTTTATTACGTTCGTGCTGCTCCATGTGCTTTTAGGAACTGTTGTACAGTTTAAAATGGCAACTTTCATGTTCATGGGCACATTATTCGTTCGGATCACACATTTTTTTTTCGGACTATAAAATACCATTGTTTAGCCCATATGCATTTGGCCACCATTTTGAGGCCCTATACTTGTCTTCAAAGAATTGGGTTGTGTAGATGGCTTTGTTACTAGAATGAAATGCAAACTAGATTCTGTGTAAGGAGAGGACACTCAGCAGCTGTTTTCACATCTGGACACTGGAGCACTAGTGTGGGACACAAGAACACCATTTTTATTAGGGGGGCCACACAGGTGCTCCAGTGTATACTATAGGGGGGGTCTCCATCTGTGAAGCTTGTACTAAACAGGTAAAGTATTGCAGCTTGACAAAGGACACTAAAAAAGCTACATGTTGGAACTCTGCTAAAATAGACAATTGTACCCCACTTCCAAGCAATGTTTCATCTTTATAGTTCTGACATTAAATATCTGTGTGCTAATTATACCATTTTTGTTTTACATAGGGGAGAAAAGACTCGGAGGACACCCCTCATCTGAGGAGACCAGAGACCCCCCCCATCTGGAAGAAGGGGAAATCCCCCCAACACAAGATGAGCAGGAGGAAGAAGACGTGGTGGAAGTAGTCACCACAACAGGTGAGTGTCTGTGACCACAGGCTCAGATAAGAGATGGATGGCGGCATTTTTTTTAGACCTAATTTATTTTGTGTTTCCTCTCTTTTTAGGTGATCGTGAGGTTGTGGATCCAGATCCTTTCACATCCGAAAGTGCCCAGATCCTGATCGGGGAGATCATGGGGTGTAATTTACAATTGGAAATCATCAAGCAAAACATCAATGATGTTATTCCCAAATATAAAAACATCATTGATGTTTTGGGGCGAGTTTAAAGCCCCTCCAAATCACTTTCTTCTTTTGTTTGCTACAATGTGCGAAATGTTTTTGTGATTTTTCCCAAAGCCAAATTTGGAGGATGCACACAGTGTGCCAACATGTGCTATCTGCCATCACGGGAGATCAATGGACGCGTTTTGGGGGTGCAACCCCTTCCTCAATAATAAAGTAGCGGTGAGGAAGGGCTTTCTCCCCCAAAACACGTCCCTTGATCCCCCCTGATGGCAGATAGCACATGTTGACATTGGGAAATTTGTGTGCATCTTCCAAATTTGGCTTTTCCAGGGGTGATTTCACCTCATCTGAACGCAATATCAAACACAGTTCCTAAATACTCATGTCTGATATTGCCTTCCAGTTCTACCAAATGTGAACTTTGTAAGATCAAGATTTGTGTCTTTCTTGTGGGTTTTACACAGGCCTGTTTTCTATAAAATGGACATTTTGATTTTGGATAATGACACCACAAAAATTGTTATACAACAAACATGTTGGTTTGTCAGAAAAACCTTTGGTAAATGCACATGTGATTGTGCAGGTATTAAAAAGATTGCTCATCAAGAATGTGTGGATTATTGTCTCAATGCTACAACACTTTTGGGGTGATGTAATTGTTGTTTTATGAGAAAATGGGGGTAATTTCCTAAGGGCAAATCCACTTTGCACTACAAGTGCAGTTTCAGTGCAGTTGCAAGTGCACTTGTAGTGAAAAGTGTCTTTGCATTTAGTAAATAACAGCCAACAGTGCTTTGTATAAGGTTACACAATCACGACATTTTCTGGACTCCACACATTTCTGTCAGGGTCAGCTCAAACAAACACAAGCAGTAAATGTCCACAAAGAAGAGCCTGGGGGGAGATGCCTGTCGAGAACTTCAAGTCCTGCAGGCTTCTCCCTGTGGCCAAATACCGCAAGGTAGCGACCAACCTCTGCTCCAGAGTGATGGCTTGCCTCATGCAGGTATCCTGCCTGCTGATATAGGGAGTCAGCAAAGCCAACAAACGGTGAAATACGGGGTCCGTCATCCGGAGAAAGTTCCTGAAATCATCAGGATTATTCTCACGGATCTCACGGAGCAAAGGCATATGACAGAACTGGTCACGCTGAAGCAACCAATTCTTGGTCCATGAATTCCTCCCCACCCTGTTCATGGACTGGACTTGTGTCAAGGTCAGGACCCCAACACCAAGCCCCCGCACAGCACGAACTCCACGAGGAGTACGCATACGAAACATGGCTAGAAAACGGTCGGCTGCTCAGAACGAAGTAACAGAACGCACTGAAGAACAGCAAGGCCTGTGAAGAGCGACCTGAAAAACAGCAACGAGCGGACAAGATCGCACAGAAAACTCCGATACGAACTGACTGCATGCACTGAAGAGCAAATACAAACCCACAAGCACAAACTGAACGGCAGAAAACGATCTGAAAGCCACGAGTCTGAAAAAGCGCGAATCGTCTCTCACCAAACTTTTACTAACACGAGATTAGCAAAAGGAGCCCAAAGGGTGCCGCGCTTGGTTCTGAACCGGCCTTTTCTAGTCTCGTCGTACGTGGTGTACGTCACCGCGTTGTTGGCGATCGGAAATTCCGACAACTTTGTGCGACCGTGTGTAGGCAAAACAAGTTTGAGCCAACATCCGTCGGAAAAAATCCGAGGATTTTGGTGTCGGAATGTCCGAACAAAGTCCGACCGTGTGTACGGGGCATAAGTGTGTTCTTTCGAGCACTAATACACTACCCAACAAGAATTCTCTTGCCTTTGTTGATGTGTGTGACTAAAGAGATGAGCTCGGGCATGTTATTTGGATATACCGTATTTATTGGCGTATAACACACACCTTCGCTTTAATGCCCCGTACACACGGTCGGATTTTCCGATGGACAATGTCTGATCGGAGCGTGTTGTCGGAAATTCCGACCGTGTGTGGGCTCCATCGGACATTTTCCATCGGATTTTCCGACACACAAAGTTGGAGAGCAGGAGATAAAATTTTCCGTCAACAAAATCCGATCGCGTCAATTCCAACCGTGTGTGGACTGTTCCGACGCACAAAGTGCCACGCATGCTCAGAAGAAATTCCGACACGGGACAGCTCGTTCTGGTAAACATAGCGTTCGCAATGGATACAGCACTTTCGTCACGCTGCAATGTTAAAAATGGTTTAATACAGCGCACTCTCTTCTTCTTTATAATGTGACAAGAATTAAGTAGTTTTGCTGCTCATATTCACACACACTTCTCACAAACTTTTATTTGTGTTTTTTTAGTGGGATTCCCTGAATATATTGTTATTAGTTGTCACATCTGACAGTTTTATATTTTTTTTATTTTTTTTTTGGATTTTCAGCCTTTTTTTTTGTTTTAATGTTTGGATTTTTTCCAAGGCTGATCTTTGTTCAATGTTTTTTATTTTTACTCCAGAATATTTTTGTCTGTGTTTTGTGTGTCAAGTTACCCCAACACCATTGATATCTTTTATTATTTAATCTCAAGGAGATTGTTTGTTGTTGGTGTCCCTTGTTCATTTCACATTGTATATTTGAAATGTACCTGAATCCTCACAAACCAACTGTCATTTTTGAAGTAAAACACATAGGAGAGTATAATTCAAAACAAAAATCCTTTATTAAGGGATTAGAACCAAACAAAGAGGAAGGCAACACTGGATCAACAGCAGAAATTAGTGAAGCCTGGGACCCCCACGGCAGACATCAATTCTTCAACATCAAAATTGGTGGCCTGAGGAGTCCATATCTAAGGGAGGGCAGTCTGGTCCGGCATTCGCAGAGATCTGGATAGCAGCAGATGACATCTGTGTCCCCAGGCTGTGGTACCACAAGAGGCTGCATCTTTTGGCCGACCAGACTGAACCCAGGGCAATCACTGTCTGGTCTTCCTTACACGCTTCCTTCCGGGCTGTGGCTGTGCAGTTGGAGATGTGGCAGGAGGAGGAGTAGGACCTTGAGGAGGAGGAGGACTGGGGGGACCTGGAGAAGGACTGGGAAGACCTGGAGGAGAGGGAGGAGGAGGAGGAGGACCTGCAGGAGGAGGAGGAGGACCATCCCAAAGATGTGTGTGAGGTGTAATTTGGCCCCTCATACCTTTCTCCAGAGCCTCCGATATGAGGGCCTCACACAAGACTTTTTGGCCCTCCTCCATCCTCTGCATTTTATAGGCTATGAAGGCAGCAATGTTCTCCTGCATGGTGTGGGGTGCTCCCAGGACCTCTGTAGCCCTCCAAAAGAATGCTATAGCAGCCTCCTCTAGGGTACTCCTCCTACTGCCACTTTCTGTTTTCGGGGGGGTAGAGGGACCTTGATATCAGCCTGCCGGCTCGGCCCGGCCACCTCCTGGCTGAGACTTCCCTGTGTATGAAAAAGGGACATAGTTGTAATGTTTTGCATCATCAATCACAATCCTAAATTAGTACTCCCAACTAACATCTAGTTAACATCATTGATTGTACAAGCAGAAATATTTAGAGGAATGCTATACCTGGCTCAATCTGGGCTCCTCCACATGTGGCCTGGAAGGCCCAGGTTGGGCGTCAGAAGCCTCAGCCGGGGGGGAAGGAAGCGTGGAAGGAATACTGGAGAGGGATGACCTGGGTTCAGTCTGGCCTGCCAGAAAATGCAGCCTGTCGTAGTACAACATCCTGGGGACATAGATGTCATCTGCTGCTCCGGATCTCTGTGAATCCAGGACTTTCTTGCGCTCCCTCAGATATGTGCTCCTCAGGCCACCAATGAAAATCTTTAAATAAGTGATGTCTGCCGTGGGGATCACCTGCTTCACAATTTCACACAATTGCTCCAGTGCTGCCTTCCTCTTTGCTTGGTTCTTGAAATGGGGGTGGGTAATCTCCCACAGACAGGGCAGCTCACTTAGCATCTCTACGAATACTGACATGAAGTCATTGTCTTTCATTAAGATATCCATGTTCACTGCAAGACACAACACAAGACAAAGCCTAATGTCAGACCAAACTCTCCTAATCTTGTTACAATATAGGCCTCAATCTAGAAGCAGTATAGGCACAAGTTTGTCTCTTACCTTCGTTCTTACGATCGGCGCGTCCAATGCTCCTTCCTCCGCTCACAGATCGTACGTAATACGCACGCGTGTTACGCTTTATACACACTGCGCATGCGTGTAACTACGCCCGCCCCTGACGTTCTTTCTAGTCTCTTCCCCGCCCCTTTTCGTTCGGCGCAGTGGGTGAAGAGCATGATGTCGGAGTTACAGTAGGTGCATGCTAATTCTAGCAACGAGGAGGAGGAAAGGCCGGATCCAGGCACGTCCTGATCCAGAAGGAGACGTTTTAAGGCCACAAATATGTCGTTTGGGGAGATGTTGGAGATGGTCGACATCATGAGGAAGTCCGACTATGACGGAAAATATGGGCCTTACCCCAACCCCAACATCCGAAAGGCCAAGATCATGGCGAAAGTGGTCAGGAGTCTTGAGAGGAATTTCGGGGTACGAAGATCGAAAGATCAGCTCAGGAAGCGGTGGTCGGACCTGAAGTTGAGAGAGCCAGAGCAGTACCGAAAGATCCAGAGAGTGCTGCAAAAAAGTAAGTAGTTGTGCTGTGTTCCTATTCTTTCTGTCTTTATTCCGTTCGTTCTGCTCCATATGCTTTTATTAATTGTAACGTTTAAAAGGGCAACTTTAATGTTCATGGGCCCATTATTCGTTCGTATCAAACATTTTTCTTTCGGCCTCTAGAACACCATTGTTTAGGCCATATGCATTTTCCTACATTTTTTTTTGGGCCTACTTGGATGCCAAATATTTGTTTGTGTAGATGGGTTTGTTACTAGAATGAAATGCCAACTAGATTGTGTGTAAGGAGAGGACACTGAGCAGCTGTTTTCACATCTGGACACTGGAGCACTAGTGTGGGACCCCAGAACACCATTTTTATTAGGGGGGGCAAACAGGTGCTCCAGTGTATACTTATAGGGGGGGGGTACATCTGTGAAGCTTGTACTAAACAGGTAAAGTATTGCAGCTTGACAAAGGCCAATAAAAAATATACATCTTGGAACTCTGCTAAAATAGACAATTGTACCCCACTTCCAAGCAATGTTTCCTAGTTCTAGTTCTGCCATCAAATATCTGTGTGCTAAGTATACCATTTTTGTTTTACATAGGGGAGAAAAGACTCGGAGGACACCCCTCATCCCAGGAGAACACAGACCCCCCACCTCTGGAAGAAGGGGAAATACCGCAAACACAAGAAGCTGAGCAGGAGGAAGAAGAAGATGTGGTGGAGATTGGCACCACAACAGGTGAGTGTCTGCGACCACAGGCTCAGGTAAAAGAGATGGATGGTGGCAGATTTTTGATACCTTTTTTTTTGTTCTTTATCTCTTTTTAGGTGATCGTGATGTTGTGGATCCAGAACGTTTCACATCTGAAAGTGCCCAGATACTGATTGGGGAGATCATGGGGTGTAATCTCGAATTGCACAACATACAGCAACAAATCAGTGATGTTATTAAAAAAAATAACATCATTGATGTTTTGGGGCGAATTTAAACCCCACAAAATCACCTGTTTTCTTGTGGTCCAATCTTGCAAAAATGTTTTCAATGTTTAGAAAAGCCAAATTTGGAGGATGCACACAGTGTGCCAACATGTGCTATCTGCCATCACGGGAGATCAATGGACGCGTTTTGGGGGTGCAACCCCTTCCTCAATTATAAAGTCGCGTTGAGGAAGGGCTTGCTCCCCCAAAACACGTCCCTTGATCCCCCCTGATGGCAGATAGCACATGTTGACATTCGTAAATTGGTGTGCATCTTCCAAATTTGGCTTTTCCAGGGGTGAGTTCCCCCCATCTGAACGCTATATCAAACCCAGTTCCTAAATACTGATGTCTGATATAGCCTTCAGGTTTTACCATATGTGAACTTTGTAAGTTCAAGTTTTTTGGCTTTCTTGTTGGTTTTACACAGGCCTGTTTTATCTGAAATGGATATTTCGAGTTTTGATAATGCTACTGCAAAAATTGTTATACAACAAACATGTTGGTTTGTTTTAAAAACCTTTCGTAAATGCACATGTGATTGTGCAGGTATAAAAAAGTGGCTTACTCAAGAATGTGTGGATTATTGTGTCAACACTACAACACTTTTGGGGTGATGTAATTGCTGTTTTATGCAAAAATGGGGGTTATTTCCTAAGGGCAAATACACTTTGCACTACAAGTGCAGGTTCAGTGCAGTTGCAAGTGCACTTGTAGTGAAATGTGTTTTTGCATTTAGGAAGTACCAGCCAACACTGTTTTTTATAAGGTTACCCAATCACGACATTTTCTGCACTCAACACATTTCTGTCAGGGTCAGCTAAAACAAACACAAGCAGTAAATGTCCACAAAGAATTTCTTTTGGTTGTTTTTTATTTGAAAAAGGTTTCACAGATTGTCTGGCATATTGATAGCCCCCCTACCCGCAAAGAACTCCAGGTAGCGTAACCGGACATCACGGGCACTCAGGGAGGGCAAGCCAGGACGGCCACTTTCAAGCGCCGTCAGTGTTGATGGATTTGGGATTCCGGCCTCAGGCCCAACTGAGCCAGCATAGTTGGCTGAATGTTTTCTTAAAAAATTATGGAGAACACAGCAGGCAAGTATTATATGGTTCAGTTTATACTCCGCCATATGGATGGGTGTCAGAAATAATCGGAACCGGCTGGCCAGGATTCCAAATGTGTTCTCCACCACTCTTCGGGCTCTGGCCAGCCGTTAATTAAAAACCCTCTGTTCCGGGGTGAGGGTCCTCATCGGGAATGGCCGCATCAGGTGGTCCCCCAGCGCAAATGCTTCATCAGCAACGAACACAAATGGGAGACCTTCAACATTGTCCTCTGGAGGTGGCAAGTCCAAACTGCCATTCTGGAGACGCCTGTAGAACTCCGTCTGGGCGATCACTCCACCATCGGACATCCGGCCATTCTTCCCCACGTCCACATACAAGAACTCGTAATTAGCCGACACCACCGCCAACATCACTATACTATTAAACCCCTTGTAATTATAATAGTACGACCCCGAGTTGGGTGGTGGGACGATGTGGACGTGTTTCCCATCAATTGCCCCTCCGCAGTTAGGAAAGTCCCACCGCTGGGCAAAGTGGGAGGCCACAGTCTGCCATTCCTGTGGCGTGGAAGGAAACTGTTGAGGAAAAAACAATAAACATTACTATTTTTTCACAGAAACATGGCAAGCAGATTAGACACAAACATTATGGGGTGACCTCCAGATAGCATTTATTAAGGGGAATTTAACAACAACAAAGTATAAGGTACACCTATCATATTCCCCCTCCCCCCCTCATGGGCCATTTCTAACATTATAGGGGGGGTAACTCTGGGACAGGTAACCCTCTTCACTTCATTGAGAGATGAATGCCTAAATAATGGGTATTACTTGGAACAGACCCTCCTTAGTTACACTATTGGCAGACCACTGGACAGGTAAGAAGTGTCATAATACAAAGATATAAATACACACTGTACACATTTGAGCACATTTGAACATTCTGCTATTACCTATCAAGATAATAATAGGATACAAGAACTTTAAACAGTACCATTGGAAAGTATACAGGCAGGCCCTTGCACTACATGCTTTGGGGAATTCATCCATAAATCTCACCAGTAAAGAGGTGGGTATAGTGTGTATGGGTTTGGCAAAGTCAGCAGATAGATGATTGAGGATAGAGAATTGGGATCAGCTGACTTAGCAGTTGGGGGAGGGAGGGTTACAAACAATTTGGGGACACCACAAAAAAAGCCTCTGGCACTCTGCCTGAATTTAAATCAAAAATAACATTTCCAAACATTTTAGGGGGTGTTTGGGGTAAAGCACTACTATAGAGCTGATAAAATACATTGTTAAGTGACTACATGAGGTGAATATAGGGCAGGAGACACCATGCTGGAGAGGTTATTGAAGGGCAAATATGTATGAAGGACATAAAATAATAATTACATAAAAATCCAGCATGCATGAGGACAAAGGGGACATTCACAGCATATTACAATCATGGTAATTAGGGAATGAGGAAAGAAATACAATATATTATCAAACATTCAATACAATAAAATGGGATATAAAAGGATAAAAATCTTACCTTCATATATTCCTTCTGCAGGACCTGGATAATGGCAGAACAGGTCTCTGGGATGATGATACCCAGAGCCTGAGGGGAGATGCCTGTCGAGAACTTGAGGTCCTGCAGGCTTCTCCCTGTGGCCAAATACCGCAAGGTAGCGACCAACCTCTGCTCCGGAGTGATGGCTTGCCTCATGCAGGTTTCCTGCCTGCTAATATAGGGGGTCAGCGAAGCCAACAAACGGTGAAATACGGGGTCCGTCATCCTGAGAAAGTTCCTGAAATCATCAGGATTATTCTCACGGATCTCACGGAGCAAAGGCATATGAGAGAACTGGTCACGCTGAAGCAACCAATTCTTGGTCCATGAACTCCTCCCCACCCTGTTCATGGACTGGACTTGTGTCAAGGTCAGGACCCCAACACCAAGCCCCAGCACAGCACGAACTCTACGAGGAGTACGCATACGGAACATGGCTAGAAAACGGTCGGCTGCTCAGAACGAAGTAACAGAACGCACTGAAGAACAGCAAGGCCTGTGAAGAGCGACCTGAAAACCAGTAACGAACGAACAAGAATACAATGACTACTTAAAGTCACGCGGAACTTGCTTGCACGCACTGAAGAGCAGATACAAACCCACAAGCACAAACTGAACGGCAGAAAACGATCTGAAAGCCACGAGTCTGAAAAAGCGCGAATCGTCTCTCACCAAACTTTTACTAACACGAGATTAGCAAAAGGAGCCCAAAGGGTGCCGCGCTTGGTTCTGAACCGGCCTTTTCTAGTCTCGTCGTACGTGGTGTACGTGACCGCGTGGTTGTCGATCGGAAATTCCGACAACTTTGTGCGACCGTGTGTAGGCAAAACAAGTTTGAGCCAACATCCGTCGGAAAAAATCCTAGGATTTGTTGTCGGAATGTCCGAACAAAGTCCGACCGTGTGTACGCCCTATTAGAGGGAAGTTTCAGGAAAAAAACGTAAATTTTAAATAAAGAACTGTGAAGCAAAATAAGGGTCAATGCCCATCTGCAGCCTCACATGGGCCATGAATTGCCATGAATGCAGCCCCACCATTACCATCAGTGCAGCACCCCCATTTACATGAGTGCAGCACCCACCATTGCCAGGAATGCAGCACCCACCATTGCCAGGAATGCAGCACCCACCATTGCCAGGAATGCAGCACCTAGTATTGCCAGGAATGCAGACTCACCATTGCCATCAGTGCAGCCTGAAGGATTTCCCATCCATCTGCAGCCTCGGAGGGGACAGGGAGGGGGTGGGACAAGCTCCAAAAGATTACATACAGGAGAATCTGCTGTTTTCCCTGTGGCCTCTTTAATAGAAAGTCCCGCCTCCTTTGATGGACAGAACAGTCGTCCAATGGCAGCACCGGAGATGGGACTTCCTATTACAGAGGCTGCCGCGTAAACAGGAAATACTCCTGTGTGTACGGCTCTCGTCCCGCCTCCTCCCTGTCCTCTCCAAGGCAGCCAGCCTATAAATCTTTTGTGGCCCCGGTGCTGGGAGATTGTTGGGGGGCCACAAAAGATATATATGTCCAGATAACCAGGCGGGCCGTTCAAAACCGGACCGTGGGCCGTCATTGGCCCGCGGGCCGGACTTTGGACATGCCCGATCTATATCTTTAATGGCAAGGTTATTTTAACAGAGACAGAATAACAACAAAAAATCCAGAAAAACACTATTCAAAAAAGTTTTAAATTGATTTGCATTTTAATGAGTGAAGTAAGTATTTGACCCATTTGCAAAACATGACTTAGTACTTGGTGGCAAAACTCATGTTGGAAATCACAGGGGTCAGACGTTTCTTGTAGTTGGCCACCAGGTTTTCACACATCTCAGGAGGGATTTTGTCCCACTCCTCTTTGCAGATCCTCTCCAAGTCATGGGGCTGACATTTGATAACTCGAACCTTCAGCTCCCTCCACATATTTTCTATGGGATTAAGGTCTGGGGACTGGCTAGGCCACTCCAGGACCTTAATGTGCTTCATCTTGAGCCACTCCTTTATTGCCTTGGCTGTGTGTTTTGGGTCATTTGGGTCATGCTGGAATACCTATGACCGGGGGGGGGGTATTGTTCTTGGGGTCATAGTCAGCATTCCTCCTCCAAACACGTGGAGTTGAGTTGATGCCAAAGAACTTGATCTTGGTCGGACGAGCCTGTACATGTGCTTTCTTGAGCAGGGGGACCTTGCGGGCGCTGCAGGGTTTCAGTCTTTGACGGCGTAGTGTTACCAATTGTTTTCTTGGTGACTATGGTCCCAGCTGCCTTGAGATCATTGACAAGATTCTCCTGCGTTCTGGGCTAATTCCTCACCATTCTCATTGTTTATTGAAACTCCACAAGGTGAGATCTTGCATGGAGCCCCAGACCAAGGGACAGTTATTTTGTGTTTCTTCCATTTGTGAATAATTGCACCAACTGTTGTCGCCCTCTCACCAAGCAGCCCGGCAATGGTCTTGTAGTCCATTCCAGCCTTGTGTAGGTCTACAATCTTGTCCCTGACATCCTTGGACAGCTCTTTGGTCTTGGCCATAGTGGAGAGATTGGAATCTTACATATAGGTACATAGTCAGATTGAAAAAAGACACAAGTCTATCTAGTTCAACCTGTCCAATATTTAAAAAGGACCCAAAATATATCCCTGGGAATTACAGACCAGTTAGTCTAACATCAATAGTATGCAAGCTCTTGGAGGGGATGATAGGGGACTATATACAAGATTTTAGTAACGAGAAAGGTATCATTAGCAGTAATCAGCATGGATTCATGAAGAATCGTTCTTGTCAAACCAATCTATTAACCTTCTTTGAGAAGGTGAGTTGCCATCTAGATAAATGGAAAGGCCCGTAGACGTAGTGTATCTGGATTTTGTAAAAGCATTTGACATTTCCCCATAAACGTTTACTGTACAAAATAAGGTCCGTTGGCATGGACCATAGGGTGAGTACATGGATTGAAAACTGGCTACAAGGACGAGTTCAGAGGGTGGTGATAAATGGGGAGTACTCAGAATGGTCAGAGGTGGGTAGTGGGGTCCCCCAAGGTTCTGTGCTGGGACCAATCCTATTTATTTTGTTCATAAACGACCAGGAGGATGGGGTAAACAATTCAATCTCTGTATTTGACGATATTAAGCTAAGCAGGGCAATAACTTCTCCGTAAGATGTGGAAACCTTGCAAAAAGATCTGAACAAATTAATGGGGTGGGCAACTACATGGCAAATGAGGTTTAATGTAGAAAAATGTAAAATAATGCATTTTGGTGGCAAAAATAATGCAGTCTATACACTGGGGGGAAGAACCTCTGGGGGAAGCTAGGATGGAAAAGGACCTGGGGGTCCTAGTAGATGATAGGCTCAGCAATGGCATGCAATGCCAAGCTGCTGCTAACAAAGCAAACAGAATATTGGCTTGCATTAAAAAGGGGATCAACTCTACAAGACTCTGGTCTGGCTGCACCTAGAGTATGCTGTCCAGTTCTGGGCACCAGTCATCAGGAAGGATGTACTGGAAATGGAGCGAGTACAAAGAAGGGCAACAAAGCTAATAAAGGGTCTGGAGGATATTAGTTATGAGGAAAGGTCGCGAGCACTGAACATATTCTCTTAGGAGAAGACACGCTTGAGCCCTGCGCCCCCATCCCAAAGCACCTTGTCCCCATGTTGATGAGGACAAGGGCCTCTTCCCGACAACCCTGGCCAGTGGTTATCAGGGTCTGTGGGTGGGGGGCTTATCGGAATCTGGAAACCCCCTTTAAAAAGAGGGGGCCCCCACTTCCCGGCCCCCCACACGGTGTGAATGAGTCTTGGGTACATTATACCCCTACGCATTGACCTAAAAAAAAGTGTTAAAAATAAACACAGTACACAGGTTTTTAAAGTATTTTATTAAGGTAGCTCTGGCGTCTCTTCTGATTTCTTCTCCCCTCTCCAGCTCTTCTCCCTCTTCTGGCGATGTCTTCTCCCTCTGTCAGTGCTCCTCCACTCTCTGCTGATGTCTTCTAGTCCTCTCCGGTTCTTCTCCTCTGTCAGCTATCTTCTGCCTCTGTCGGGCCTCCTCTCTCCGCTGTGGGGGCTGCTACACACAAAAGGTTTTTAATCCTAATGCATAGAATGCATTAAGATACAAAAACCTTCTGCCTTTACAACTTCTTTAATACGTCCTGTATCCTTTCTGCCAGCTTCAATATACACAAGTGGTATAATATATATAAAAAAAACTGTACCATTTAAGCTCATTCGCACAAGGTTTGCCTTAGTGGGGCAATCTGGGAGAATAAAGTCTGACTCCACTGCAAACATTATTTTCTACATTTTCTCTTTCCCCTTGTGTTCAGTGTAGTGTTCTGTAATGTAGAGTTTTGGAATCTTTTTATTAGGAGCCCACAGAGTGAGAAGCAGAAGAGGGACTGAGTTGCATAAGTTACACTGGCTAGTAACAACACAAAAAGCAGCAGCAAGCTAAGAAGGTGATATTATAGCTTGCAACATAAGACACTGCACATGCACTAGGTTTTACCATCATATATGGGGACATTAATTTAGTCCAGGTCATAGATGCTGATCTTAGATGATGAGTAAATATGGATGACACCAGCCTCCTGGGTAGGAAATACAATGAAACCATTGTCAGTGGTTTACATTGATCTCTTTAAAGGGTAATAAATACCTGTGTATGTTACACCTGCACAATGCATAGCACACTTGTGTTTAATATATATTGAATGATTATCTGCATTACATTTTTTGGGGGGAGGAAAATTCTGTTTATCTGCATTACACTTTTTCTCTCAGACTTAGATCTTGTACCATAGATGATAATGGTCCTACAATGGCTGCCTCTATTTCTAATATTCAAAGAATTTATGATTTCATCCTTATGGAAAGTATTGTGTGCGCAACAATACCCTACGGGGTATTGTTTTTGAATGTTTCAATATATGTAGAGTTTTCATAGTGTGGTAATGTTTTACCAGATATCTGCACTAACTGAATGATTTTTTATTTACTGCAGCTCTCTGTAAAGTTTTGTAGCAGTGCTTTCTGGAACCAACAATTGTTGCACATTCAAAGTCTCATTTTAATGCTTGGTTAGCCAGCATCCTTATCAACCAGTGAATGACAGCAGAATGTAAGCAAAAAAAGGGCCGGCCCTTAGGTCTGGTATGGATTTTGGGGGAACCTCATGGCAAAAAAAATGGGTGTTGGGTCCACCACAAAATCCCAGCTCCTTATCCAAGCATGCAGCCTAGCAGGGTAGACGAGCACCCCACTCCTGAACCATACCAGGTCACATGCCCTCAACATACACGGGGGGGGGGCTTGATGGGGAAATCTGGAAGCCCTCTTTAACACAGGGGCCCCAGATCCCGGCCCCCCTTCCATGTGAATGAGTATGGGGTACATACCCCTACTCATTCATTAAAAAATGGGCAAAGTAAATTAAAAACTAAGAGCCTGCTTTTGACAAGTCCTTTATTAAAAAAAAAAACTAAATAAATGTCCCCCAAAGTAAATCCAGCATCAATCTTGATGAATGCTGGCCAGTGACCCGCATGGGAAAAAAAAAACTGTCGCACCTGACGCTTGGCTCCTGCTGACTTACAACTCCGCTTCCCACCTGCCACTAAATCAACTAAGGGGTGCAGTCACCCGGTGACATCACTGGGTGACCCCATCCCCTTGTGACATCATCAACCCAGCATGCCCTGGTCAATGATGTCACAAGGGGCTGCATGCTAAGGTAAGGATCTGATATGGTATGGATTTTGGGGTGGACCTCACACCAATTTTTTTTTTGTCGCATGAGGTTCCCCCCAAAATTCATACCATGGGAACTTGCACATTTTTTAAATGCCTGCTTTTTTTGCAGATGTGTCATGGTTTTTAAGGACACTGCGTGGGCCGACTCCTTAATAACCAGCTATTCATTGGGTGTTAAGGACACCAGTGGGTGCTGGTATAAATATACCGCAAGTTTTATACTAAAATACTGCATCACTTAAAGAAATAGCGCCTATGGTCGTTTAGTAGTATTTTTTTGAGAATTGCAAAATTTGCTAATTTACTGCTGATCTTAAAGCGGTAGTTGTTTTGTGAATTGAGCCCAGAATGTCTAGAGAGCACCATTGACAATAAATAGCAAACAGTGCTAATGTTAGTTAGGAGGGTGTAATAATTTTATTCCTGAATATTAGTAATAATAGTAAAATACTACTAATAGTAAAAACAAAACGTTATTATTTAAGAAACAATTCCAACCTCCCTTCTCTAATCTGTGTTGCATGCACCTGTCTCTTGTTTTTCAGAGGGGTGGTGAGAAGATGCCCACAAATCATGACAAGGGTTGAACCATACCCCCAGAATCCACAACATCTGAACATTCTCTACCCAACCAAGGGGGCCTGGAGCAGAGGAGAGGATGTTCCCAGAGTCATCAGTAGAAGGGAATATCTAGAAAGTAGGAGGTTACCCAACACAAACATATTAAGCAATGCTGTATGGTCTGTAGGAGAGCGGATTCCATGTAAAGTAGTCAGTGTTTGTATACTGAGCATTGTGGGTTTTCATGTACAAGAAGTGTTTTAAAGAAAATTGTTGCTCATAGCAACTGATCAGCTTCCAGCTGTCATTGTTCCAACATTGGCAATCACAAAGAGGAATAAAAAATCAGACCTGATGTGAACTGTTGCCTAGAGCAACCCAAGCCCTTACTATATTTAAAAGGGAGGCCTGATTGGTTTCTATGCTAAATTTATTTTTTCAAGTTCCCATAGTTTAATATTTGTGGAAAGTCAATATGGGTAGCAAGAAATTTTTGTACAATTAGCTTTCTGGATATGTGTACATGTATTTTGAAGTTATGTGCCCCATTTTTTTTTTTTTTTTACCAACATGGCAATATGAGTCACCTTCTCTCCTCCTTTCATTTTGCCCATTTGGTAGTAGAATTTTCTGCACTTGGCCCTATGCCTATTCTGTTCTCCGATAGCTCGGCAGAACCTGAAGCACCTTGTGATACAAAGTATCAGTCCACTTGAAGGATGAGCGCTGGCAAGTTTTTCTGTCTTTATTGTACTGTCCTTGTTTTCCTCTGCATACATGAGACATGTATTTTAATTGTTTTTTTAATACATATATAATATGTATACACATTCACACTTTTATTTTATTTGTTTGTTCATTGTACCCCAGTTATGCTTCTGTGAATTTTCACTTTATACACACAGTAAGAAATGTAGCAATTTATGTTGTGACTTTTTTATTACAAGATGTAGATATTTGTCCATATTTACCTTTTGGGGTAAATGTTTTTTTTTTAATTCATTTAATTGGGGCTTGGCATATT
This sequence comes from Aquarana catesbeiana, assembly GCF_042186555.1. NCBI lineage: Eukaryota > Metazoa > Chordata > Amphibia > Anura > Ranidae > Aquarana > Aquarana catesbeiana. Next base: position 102,737,410 of record NC_133335.1, on the reverse strand, counting down.
TGTACATAAACATTTATACCAATGTGTAAATAAGCATTCAGTAGCCCCAGACATTGCACCTTCCTGAAGTCACATAATGCGCCTCAATGACTGTTTGTATTAAAATAGAATTGTGTTTGATGTTTGTGACAGATTTATGCACTCTCTGGCTGGAGAAGCATGCTGGGAGTTGTAGTACCTGGCTAATCACAGGTGGTCTTAACCTGGATTGGAACAGCTTACCTGGATTGTAACAGCTTACCTGTAGGTTAAAATAAGTTGTTATTCTCATAAAGCAGGACATGTCATTGCTGTATATAAATCAACAGGTTTTGTACAATAACCGTTATTAAAGCATAACTCCACTTTTTTTTGCACTGGATACTTTGTTAATTGGATATAGAAGATATATAACAGCCCTGGCAGCATATATTATTCAATACAAATCATGGTGATTAGTGCCATATACATCAGTATGTCTGTGCCATACAAAATCAAAATGCAGCAAAATTATATATAATATATAATGTGCACAAATCTGTAAAGTGCTTAGTGCTTATATATGCAATGGTGCTCCAAACTTGCAAAGTGTGAGGTGCCACACTCCCCCTTCGGTGACCCCACTCACCAGAAACAATGGACCCTCAGCTTCGCAGTCTGGGGTCAAAAAGGCAGTGATCTATTGATCTGGGATGTGTAGGATGGTTCCTCAAAAAACTCTTCCAAGAGGGTACTTTATGACAGGATATGCCACAGTCCATAGATGGGGAAATAAAGAAAAAGCTCACAGTGAAATACCGCTAAAATAAGTTGTAGAGCACATTCTAGGTGCCACTTACAGGATATCTGGCAAAAACAGGCATCAGTGAAAACATTTGAGTCCGCTGCTGTATGGCGTGCGTTCCACGGAGGCGGAAATTGCATCAATGGTTAACATGAACCAGAAGTGCGACAACACGTTTTTCCCCTCCTCCAGGGCATCATCAAAGGATATCACTTCCAGTTCCTTGCAATCAATTTATACCCGAGGGGTGATCACTCCTCCCTCTGGGAGAATGAAGCGATCAATTACGATCAGTGTAAACAAAACACCAACTTCCTCCTCTATGACATCAGCCAGCGCTGTTTCATATATTCTATCACTTTTAAGGTTACAGCACCTTTTGCACAGCGGCTGCAGTTCTGTGTTTTTATTTATTTTGATTTTGATTTATTTAGTACCTTAGAGTTTTTGAATAGTTCTAAGGCAGTGGATATTGTCAACATTTTAAAAAAAAGGCGTTTATTACCTGATTGGTTCTCCCTCTCCAATCTGAGCAAAGTAAAAGGGTCACATAACCTCTTCCCCCACCAGGTTTGGGTGTGCTTGTGATTCACTCTCCCTCTGCCACGTGACAGCGTGAAGTGCCTTGTGATTGGCCCAGTACTGGCACATGGGGCCCAGGAAGAAGTTTAAAACTCCATATGAGCTCCAGCAATTTGGAGATTACACAAGGCTTTCTTCCCCCTCTTCTAGTCTGGTGCTAATGGGGAGCCCCGGATTACGTCTTTTCATTTCTGCTTTTTCACCCAAGATAAATTATAGATTGACTAAAAAATATCAACACTCCCTGCTGTAGAGGCTTCAAGTGGTTCTAGAGACAAAACATTAATACCTTAATGAATTCCCTGCATTAAGGTAAAAACAAATTCTCAGTATTTATATCATCCCCTCACCCTTCTGTATACTTACCTGAGTCCTATCTCGATCTAGGACTAAGCCTGACTGCAGCCTCTCTCTCTCTGCTCAAAGAGGCAGCAGCGGGAGCCATGAAGCTATTGGCTCCTGCTACTGTCAACCAAATCTTGTGAGCAGGGGGTGGGGCTGAGCCACGCTGTGTGTGTCAATAGACACACACAGCCCAGCTCAGGCTCAAGCCCTGCAGGCGTGCCCCCATAGGAAGGGTCTTGTTATGGGGTGCATAAAGAAGATGAGGAACCAAGAGTGCCAGCGGGGAACCCCAGACGAGGCGGTTCGGGGCCACTCTGTGCAAAACCATTGCACAGAGCAGGTAAGTATAACATGTTTGTTGTTTTAGAAAAAAAATGCCTTTACAACCACTTTTAGTCTACTAATAGAATCGATCACATGCAGAATGCAGCCCGATTATCACAAAGTTTACTGCAAAATAAAACAATATCTTTCCAGGTATGGGTGCTTTTATGCATAAATAGACATTTGCCAAGTGGCAAAAACATAAATTATGTATGAATTCGGCCTATTGGGAAATGCCCATATTTTGTTTGTTTCTGTAGCTAATCAGTATTGCAACAAGCTAAGTTTGGAAGATTCTCATTGGCAGACAAAAGCCTGTACAGGACTGGGGGAACTAGATAGGTAATGTATGCTGTTTACGACATTGATTACTATACTGCCTTTACTTACAGTAACAAATATTTCAGAGAGGGGAAATAGGTAAACACCTGGTGATAACCTGGATTTGAACTTCTTGGTTAAAACAATGCGCAGGCACGTAGGCAGGCATTGGTTGTGGATAGCTCGGTGCAGGCATGGAACTCTGTATGCTGAAACTTAAATGTCCCCATTACAATGCTATGATTTCCTGGTCTTTGTTTAGTTTACAATGCATACCTTTATCCTCAAACAAAGTTTGGTCCTTCATGTTTTTCACATTTTTACTAAGTAGTACATGGATTGTTTATATTGTATACGACTGTATTCTTCCTAGAAAGGAAATTCTAAGGTTAGGTAACCTCAGATAAACAAAGCACCAACTTTCATATGGTAATTAGTTGCTAATCTACACATATACATGCGAGTAATTGAAGGCTGGGTTCACACTAGAGCATGGAGCGGCTCACAGCAGGGGTTCGTTGCATCTCAATTCACCGGTTCAGGTCCGATTTCAGCCCGAATTTTTGGCTGAATTCGGACCTGAAACGGACCAAAAAATGCACAGGACTCGTGTGCAATTAGCACCAGAGCCTCTCCAGAGATGTGTTCCACGGAGAGCCGGTCACAATCTCCTGCTATGCGAATTGGATGAAGAGAAATTCGCAATAGTGTGAGCCCAGCCTCAAAGAACAAATAAATCGAAAATGCAAATTATTTTATATAAAATGTTTGTATAGCTAAAACATTTGTCTGTTTTTGATAGACTAGAGAAGGTATAGAACCTCTGTCAAGTTTTTATTGCTGTCTGTGTTCCCACCGGGGAAATTCCACTCTGGGTTTTTTTTTTAAACCTTCACGTTTCTGTCCAAAACTTTAAAAAATATTCAACTATACATCATATACAATCCCTTGGGATTTAGTAAATTTAGAAAATATACTTACCATTACCCAGCTTTTGTTCTTCAGGAGGTGAATTCACCATCCTTCAGTGAGATCCATGTGGATGCTAACTACCCCAAATCACACAAGAAGATGATCTAGTACAATACTAAATGTACTTTCCCCAGCATAAGTTTGTTTGGTGGGAGGGGTTGTGAATAAACAAGCAAACCTTTGTTTATTTTGGTTCAAGGCCAGCTTCAAAGTGGAACTTAACCCTCCTATCCTTTACAGCCAAGGAAGCTAATATCTTAGCCTTTGTTTGATTTGCAGTTGCCATGGTGCTGCACATCAACTATAATACCAGCCATTTGATGGCTTGATAGTTCAGTTAAGAGCATACATAAGTAACTAACAGTTATTGTTCAAGGCATGCCTTGGGTGTAAAGAAGCCTGTACACATAATGAAATTATCGGATGAATTATCATCCTTTTTTTTTTTTTGCATGCTAATCTCAGATCGAACCTGAAAAGTTTACTAAAGTCATGAAAATTCTCATACAATAGAATAAAAAATTGGAAGTGATGTCATGTGTTGTAATGTATTTGTATTGCATTTTCGAACGACAACTGTACAGATTAACCACTTCAGCCCCGGAAGATTTTACCCCCTTCCTGATCAAAGCACTTTTTACAATTTGGCACTGTGTCGCTTTATCTGACAGTTGCGCAGTCGTGCGATGCTGTACCCAAACAAACTTTGCATCCTTTTTTTCCCACAAATAGAGCTTTCTTTTGGTGGTATTTGATCACCTCTGCAGCTTTTATTTTTTTCGCTATAAACAAAAAAAGAGCGGCAATTTTTTTTTTTTTTTTTTAAATATTTTTTACTTTTTGCTATAATAAATATCCCCAAATTTAAAAAAAAAAAAAAAAAAAAAACTAATTTCTTCATCAGTTTAGGCTGATATGTATTCTACATATTTTTGGTAAAAAAATCGCAATAACCATATATTGATTGGTTTGCGCAAAAGTTATAATATTTACAAACTAAGGAAAAGATTTATGGCATTTGTTTTTTTTTTTTTTTTAATAGTAATGGCGGTGATCTGCGACTTTTAGCGGTACTGTGACATTGCGACGGACAGATCAGACACTTTTGACACATTTTTGGACCATTGATATTTATACAGCGATCAGTGCTATAAATATGCACTGATTACTGTGTAAATGTCACTGGCAGGGAAGGGGTTAACACTAGGGGGCGATCAAGGGATTAAATGTGTGTTCCCTTAGTGTGTTCCAACTGTATGGGGAAAGGACTGACTAGGGGAGGAGACATAACGTCATTCATAATTAATAGGAACAAATGACATGTCTCCTCTCCCCTGACAGAACAGGGATTTGTGTGTTTACACACACAAATCCCCGTGCTGGCTCTCGTGCACGCGATCACGCGTGGCAGGCTCTCTGATGGCTCTTAAAGGGAACCCCGTACCCATACAGGGTTTTGCACAGGGGTGCCATTCTGCCCCGTAAAAGGACGTGAGCCAGTCGGTAACCGGTTAAATGAAAATCATACGATCTGGCATCGTCTGAAAAAAACTTTTGTGCATATCCAATCAAATACTAATCGGATGAACTGTCTTGATCGGCTCTCGAAAACTCTGTACTAACGATCATATTATCGCACGATCGCTCCGAAATCTGTATTTTTCGTACAATTTTCTGATCGTGTGTACAGGGCTTAACTGTCTTAAAAAAGAACTGTTAAATCCACATTAAATAGGGGAGACAAGCAAATTAAAGCCCATCTGCAGCTAGTTACAGCAACAGTTTTTTTTTCTTATAGGAAACGAAGTTTAAGCTATATGAATAAAAACAAACCCTTTTCCAGCAGTATTATATTGCTTATCTACCCCTCCAACTGCAACCTTTGCTGGACAGCTTGACCTGTTACAGCAAGTAGAAAACCAGTAGATTTACTGGTAGAATCAACAGGCGATAAAACTGTTACAGGTTTGAAAATTAAGGGTGCAGTGTTAATTCCATTGTCTATAGTTCCACTTTTAAATGCATAGCGTAAGCACTAGGAAGTCTAACTTTTTCAAGGGAATGTGATAAGGAGCAAATATTACGATTTGTGTTTGTCCCGCCTGTCCCGTGATTTATTGATTATGTTGTACAAAATATAAACAGTCTTTTCCTTGGCTTTTTGTATTAGCTGTGTTGCAGCTGTTGCATCTGCTGATTGAAATCTTTACGTTGGCTGCAAACTGTACCCCATCCCAAACAAATCTATATGAAGAAAATATGACTGTTTTATAGCAGGATTTTTGAGGCACAACTTAAACAGGTTAAATCAAGTTAAAAATATAATCAACTTCATTATAAAAAATTCATAAGGTTAAAAATTCAATCAAAAAAACCCAACACTACCTCCATTTGCCATAGTTGTTTGAACATACCAAATAATTTTTTTTAAATAAAAAGGTCATTCCAACCTCTACAGGTTCACATGTCTCAGATTTATTCTATGGCCTAGCTCAACACGTTGCTTAGATTGTAATCCACTTCTTCAAGTGAAAAACTATGGAGAATAGGTAAAAAAAGCTTTGAAAACCACTAGGGGAGATGCTATATCAGGCTGAGAGAATCCAATAGGAAGACTGAAAAACACAGGGCAGGGGACCCACCAGACACTCCAGCGAGATTGCCCATTTCCTTTTAAAAAGTCACCAGAGGAAATAGCCTTCCTTTACTATCTTCCTACCATTTTTCCTTTACATATAGGGGCCACGTTTTTGGGTTAGATAAACACCCTTTTTATCTCTTCTTTGAGTTCAAATGTCCTACTAAGAATATCAGAATGGATTCAGCCCTCTTGAAAATGGCATTCAGGGGAACCTCCCTGCACCAGCTGTGGTATCCCACAGAAAATGTACCCCATAGAAGTCTATAGGGCATTGCATGACACAGCAACAGTGTTGGAAATGGCTGAATCAAGGCCAACAACGGAAAGTGTTCACTGTGACGCTTTGGGGATGCACTGGTCTATTCACTGGAGGTAGACAAGTAAGCACTAGTCAATATCCCCACCATATATTTTAACTTGTAGATCTCCTTAAAGGGCCGACAACACTGAGCGGATCTTCTGTTAGCTACTCTCCACAAGGAGAGCAGAAACCTGGGGAATATCAGTTTTGTCATTATAGATGTGAAGATGTGTAAAAAAAAAGTAACAAAATAGAAAGTAACATCATGGCAGACTGGAAAAATGAAAGTGTTCAAACATTGGCCAAGTATTGTGGCAATCTAGATTGACCAGCAAGAGCTCCCAGTGTTTGACTGGTAACAATCAGAAGAACACATCTGTGTTGTACAACTACTTCTGTTGTCTTCCAGACATTCCTACAGCTTGTTGAGCAGTATATTGATAAAATCATCTCTATGCTGTCCCTTCCTGTGCATGATCAGTGTTAGCCTGCAAGTGCAATAAAGCCCCACTTTCCTAGTTGGTGCTGACTCTCCCAGACTGAGGCTATTGTGTAGGATATTACAGGAGGTAAATATCAAGAAAAATTCAGACATATTCTTTAGTTGTATTAAAAATGCATTTTGTGCTTTTTTTATTTTTTAAGAATATGTAATTGGATGTTTTTATTTAACTATATTTATATAATTCAACAAGCATTCGGCTGTCATTCAGAATTGAATAGTACCCAGCTAGTGTGAAATAGTGCTTTGAGATGTACAGCAGGTTGTGGTGGTTTAGCCACTAGAGCAGTGGCTCTCAACTCCTGTCCTCAGGACCCAATAACAGGCCAGGTTTGCAAGGTAACTGAAATACATCACAGATGATATAATTTTGCTGCTCAGTGATTGCAGTATTCTAGTCTGCATCTCCCCAAGGTAATACTTAAAATCTGGCCTGTTGTTGGGTCGGGAGGACTGGAATTGAGAACCACTGCACTAAAGGATGTTGGCCCCTCCTTTTTTATTTTGCAGAATGTACTCTCTTCATGTAGGAAGCAGTATAACCATTGCTCATAAATCTATAGTTCTGAGTCTTTCAATTTACATTGAAGAAAAACATTTTAAAGTGAGTAAAAACTATAATATAATTTCATTAAAAGTTTTAAATACACAAACTATGTCTTTGCTATGGCTCTAGTTAATGCTATTTCTGAAAAACTTACAATCTACAGGACATGCCACTGAGCAGTTCATCTCCATTGTGTACAGCATTCAGGAATGTAACCTGTGGCAGCTGGTGCTCAAAATTTTTTTTTGGGGGGGTGGGGGGCACAAACAGCACCCCACCCCTCGGCGGGAGACAGACGGTGGCGATCACAAACCACCACACACACCCCCCCCCACACACACACACAGGAGAAGGGTGGCGGCGATCACTCAACACCCCAACCCTCACAGGTGACGGTAGGCAGCGATTCACTGTGAATGTGCTATTTGAATGTGCATAATGCCTTACCTTATGGAGGTAGGGGGAAGGAAGAGCCGGGGCCGCTCTGTCCAATTCTTCCGGTGAGCACACAGGGAGACATTCTCCTCCCGGCCAGACAGGAACAGGAAGTGTGTCCTGATACAGGATTGGCCAGTCCTAAGACTCCCTGGCCAATAGGGGCTTCCTGATTGGCTGGGAGGAGAATGAGGAAGACAATAGTGAATATTAATTCGCTATTGTCACATAAGTGGGTGTGCTCGGGGCTCAGCCCACCCTTTTTTTAAGCCTATTAGAGCCTCTGGCTCTAATCACATGCTAAAAAAAAAAAAACATTGGAATCCCTGCATCCGGCGTCCTGTATGTAAATTAGGGGCCAAACGCATCGGGGGGGGGTGGCACCCCCTGCTCCCCTAATGGAGCAGCCGCCACTGAATGTCACTTTTATTTCCTCAACCCTTACCTATATCTGCTCTGCCACTTTTTCTGCAATATTGTTCTTTTCCCTTAAAGATAGACATTAGCGATTGCATATTGGTTTGGAGACATTTACAATTGGATGACTCAGGCATAGGATTTTTTATTTTAGATGCTTACAAATGAATGTACTATTCCTTTCTAGGAATGTGAGGCAATATTTTATGTATAATTTGGAGTGTTTGTTTGCCTATTCTACTGAAATTAGCGATCATAAGACACAAAAGCAGAAGCAGATGATATAAGTGTAACGGGAACCACTTCCTGCATTTCGCTTGACTGCTTCTGTCAGTACCCTGCTTCCTCCAGTCTGGACCTTAAGATATCAGATATTATGTAACCAAGAACCAGGCGAGACTAGCTCAGTTACAAACTGGAACATGGAATGTTTATTTGAACAAACTCACATCAAAATATATACACCAGGAGGACACCCCCCTCCTGATCATATTACCCTAACAATACAACTGTAACCAGAAACATAATTAACTAGTCATTTAAACCAGAATGGGTGACTAGACTATTCAGACCCTATAACAGTGAATACAACGGACACCTTATTACAAGTATAAACAAACACATCCTACAAGAGTTTGCTAGGAGAGACAAAAGGTGTTCCAATTAGCACAATTAACAATACAAACAGTGATTCCCCCCCCCCCTCAGCCTAGTAAGCAACAGACTATAGCAGGAGACCTCAGTAGCAGACTGGCACCTACATCAAAGAGATCATTGTGGCCAGTTCTTTCAAGGAACATGTATAGTTTAGAATCAAACAAACCAGGAATAGCCTTTATATATTTCCTGGGAGATATTGTTGACAAATGGAAGGGTGACCGGAGGTCAGCCTGATTTTGTAGGAGGAGTTGGAATGCATTTAAACCCGTCCTCTATCCTCCTTGCCTGTCAACGGTTTCTCGTGTGTTCAGGCACTACTTCCGGTTTGTGACATCAGAGTGCCGACAGGTCCTCCAGGTGTCGCGCGCTGCGCTTGCCGATGGCCGCATCGCGGGAGGTCTCTTCGTTCAAGTCACAGCAGAGCGGGAGACGCTTCCTCCCACCTTACAATTTGGGGGTTTGCTTCACCCACAGGTTACGTTTTCTTAGAGGTACAAGCTCATCCTCGCAGGTTTGGTGTCCGGAGGGGGTTGGGGGGCTGTTTTGGTTACTCTCTGCGGTGGAGTTTTGTTGGGGGAGTGTGTGTTTGCTCTTGGTAGCTGGAGAACGTGGTTGTGGGGGGTCCCCCGGTCGGGGGGGGGGGGAGTATGGCCGGGGGAGGGGAAGTTCGAGGTCCGCTCATTTTCTTGGTGTAACGTAGGGGGTGGGGGGGGCAGAGCAAGGTCCGCTCTGCATGGCGTCAGGGGGAGGGGTAGGATCTGTTGCTCCTAGGATGCTAAGACTGGCAGCTGCCAGGTTTTTGTCATTATGACATTAAACGCATGGAAGGCATATTTCTTTGCTGTGCTTTTTGGTGGAGTCAAGCCTAACCCTAACTGAGCCTGTGTGGCTACCCCACTGCTATCTGACACGTTACCCAATTCATGTAACTTTTTACTGTCTTAACCTACTCCTCAATGTTGGTACCCATAGGTTAGGTACCTGGCTACCCCAATCCAAAGTTCTCTTGTGTTATGGTACCCTAACAGTGTTTTGTTCTACAACCACTCCACCATCTGTCATGCCCCTTCCCCTAATTGTGACTGCAGACTTGTTCCATGGAAAAAAAGAAAAAAAAAAAAGAATCAGACCCACCTCCAAGAAACGTGCTGGTCCATACCTGCAGGTTACCCATCACGTCTATGGGTGTTGCAAGCAGATTGAGGTGATCGTTTTTAATTGGCTTGTTCAGCAGCTTTCGTATCTCGTACATACTCACGTTTTCTCATGCAATTTATGTTTCTCATGCAATTTATGTTTCTCATGCAATCTACGTTTCTCATGCAATTTACGTTTCTCATGCAATTTACGTGTTTCATGCAATTTTTCATTTCTCACGCAACTTTCTTTTCTCAGGCCAACTGACTTTTTCCTTGTTACTCACGTTTTCCCTTGTTACTCACGTTTTCCCATGTTACTCACGTTTTCCCATGTTATGCCGCGTACACACGATTGGTTTTCTCGCCGGAAAAAGATATGACGGCTTTTCCGACGGGATTCCACACAAGTTTGCCTTGCATACACACGGTCACGCAAAAGTTTGCTGAAATTACGACCGCCAAGAACGTGTCGAATTGTTTCCGAGCATGCGTAGGGATTTTGCACGTCGGAATTGCCACAGACGATCGCATTTTCGGATAGGAACTTTTCCCGACCAAAATATTGAGAGCATGCTGGCTGGAATTCCGCCAGCAAAAGACCGATGGAGCATACACACGGTCGCATTTTCCGATGAAAAACTCTCATCTGTCTTTTGCGGGCTGAAATTCCGACCGTGTGTACGCGGCATTACTCACGTTTTCCCTTGTTACTCATGTTTTCCCTTGTTACTCACGTTTTCCCATGTTACTCACGTTTTCCCATGTTACTCACATTTTCCCATGTTTCTCATGTTTTTCCGTGTTACTCACTTTTCCCATGTATCTCACGTTGCTCATACAATTTATGTGCTCGTGCAACCTACATTTCTCATGCAGCCTCGGTGCTCACGCTACTCACGGTTCACGTTCAGTTACGTTCCTTCAGGCAGATTACATTCCTGTCACAGGTTACTTTTTTCAGTATGCTCACATTTCTCACGCAGTTTATGTTCCTCACCCAGTTGCGTGTTTTTCACTCAGTTCGTGGTTGTTATTTTCATCATTTTGCTGGGTACCGTTCATATGTTTTCGTCATTTTGAGTTTACATCTTCACGGTTAAATCATGGCATTCTCCACTGCAGTTACCTGTCTTGTTTTCAGGTTCGCAGGGATTGAGTTGGTCGTTTTTAATTGGCTTGTGCAGTGGCAAGTCTCCTCATCCGTGTTACATACTTTACATCTCAGTTTCTGTTTTATAAGTTATCACTTACCTGACACGTTTTCAGGTTCATAGGCTTGAGTTTACGTTTTTAATTTGCCTAATGTGCCTCAGGTAACCTTGCTAGTTTCTTGAGACTGGTGCGTTTTCAGTTCGGCCCAACGTACATTTCTTTATTGTCATCTCGTTCATGAGTCAGGTTCATCAACATGTTAGATCTCTCAGCAACACTCCACTGCACTGTTACCTATCACGTTATGGCTGCCAAAGGATTGAGATAATCATTTCTAATTGACTTGTACAGTGGCAAGTCTCCTCATCTGTTTCTCATATGACCACGTCATGACATCCCACTACTCATATCACTTGCCTGACACATCTTCAGGTTGCATAGGCCTGAGTTTACGTTGTTAATTTGCCTGATACGCCTCAGGTAACTCGGCTTGAATAGTTTCTTCAGACTGGTACGTTTTCAGTCCGGCAACAACGTACATTTCTTTTTATTGTCATTTCATACACGAGTCAGGTTCGTATCTACATGTTTAGATCTTACGGCAACGCTCCACTGCAGGGTTACTTATCACGTTCATGAGGAGGTTGGCTGGTGGCCCTTTGGCCCAGAGCCAACACTTTGGCAGGTGACTCTTCATCCATAACATCCTCTGATGAAAAGTCAAGTAAATCCATGCTTTCTGTGATCCATGACTTGGGAATGAGGACAGCTTCCTCTTCTCCTGAGCCCTTGAACTGCAGTTGGACAGACGCATTTCTCCATCCAATCTCATCCTGTGCAGAAACAGGTTCGTCAAGGTCAGTCAACACTTGCTGCATTTGCCATAAGACCTCCGTTTCCATAGCTGTGGGCGGAGATGAGCAAAGCACACTGTTACTCTGCTCTATTGCTGACACTTCAGCTGAGATTTCAGTACTGTCAGGTGGGACTTCCGGATAGTCCCAGGCAAAGGGAGCCCAGCCCTGGCGCTGAGCAGAGTCTAGCAGCTGTTTGTAGGCGATCTCCTGCTCCCACTCCTGAGCGGCCAGAAACTCGATATCTTCCAGTGCACTTCTGAGATATTCAGTATTTCTTCTCTGAAATCCATGATTTCCTCCAACCGCCACTCCAGATCACTCCCAAAGTTGGGGGCCTCTGACATCTTTACATACAACAGTCCCAGCCCGCAGTAGCCAAAGCCTTCCTTTGGGATGTCATCTGCTATCCAAGGGCATGCTTGGGATACATGCCACCGGAGGGCTCTATAGCTCTCCTCCAACCGCATCTCTGCCCAGACCAGCCCTCAGCTGTCTGCTCCTTGTGCGGTTTTTCTCCCAAAAGCAGCACCCACAATCCATACTGCGACCAGTACCTTTCCTGGATGGAAGAGAGAATTTTTCCTTGGTGGCGCTGCTCACAGACTAGCATTTCCTTTCAGAGTTTGCAGCGGATAGAATCATACCATCCCAGCAAGACCTGCTCTGATGCTGGTCCTCTGTGCTGTATCTGCATCTCTCGCAACCTCCTTCCGAATTCCTCTTCCATGGCGGCTGGTATCTGTATTGCCTCCGCTTCTACTATCCAGACCTTGGATCCAGTGGAGGTTTGGATATCCCAGACTGCAGGAGGCATCCCACTGCTTGCTACCAATGTAACAGAACCGTTTCCCATACTCCGCTTGAGTGCTTCCCTCAGTACCCTGCTTCCTCCAGTCTGGACCTTCAGATATCAGATATTACATCCACATTTTGTAACCAAGAACCAGGCGAGACTAGCTCAGTTACAAACTGGAACATGGAATGTTTATTTGAACAAACTATATACACCAGGAGGACACCCCACCCCTCCTGATCATATTAACCTAACAATACAACTGTAACCAGAAACATAATTAGTCATTTAAACCAATTGGTCTACAAAGTAACACTGCCCACCTATACCTTGTTCCCCACCACTGCGCCTCGGAGTATACACCAACTTATTTAATAAAAAATATATTGATGCCAGTATCCAACTACAGCTGCCACATTGTGAAAAAAGTTTACCAAAGTGTTTTTATCTGTAACGTGTATGGTGTATGTGAACCACACGTGAAATAAAACAGTGGCGCTTACTATAAACAATACACCCTTACAGTGACTAATTTACTCTACTAATTATACACCTAATACAGTGTACATGAATTATGAATAATTACAAAGTAATTATATAAATATTACAAAGTAATTATATAAAAATTATATAAATGGTGGACACCAAGTGATATGTAAAAAAAGTCTAATAACAAGTTGTAACGGAATTCAACACAACAAATCATACAAAAAATTGTGTGTACTAGAACACATTAATTGCAAGGATATGATCCAATAGCAAAAAACAGTTCATTTAATTATAGTGACAAAGTCCTCCAAAAAATGTGATATCTTCTTTCCAACTTCCAACTGTGTTATTAAACTGGTTATACGTATCACACTATTGGAGCATTTTTTTCATTCACATATGGAACGGATTCTGCACTTACACTCGGATGGATGAGTTGTTGGTTTAATCCCGTTTGTTTGGAATCATTAAGCTTTGTAGCCTTACACGCAAGTGGGGGCAATTGGAGCTGGTGAGTGAGTTTTTCATTGGGAGTGGGCTCACCGAACACTCGGGTGTGGTGGAAGTTGGAAAGAAGATATCACATTTTTTGGAGGACTTTGTCACTGTAATTAAATGAACTGTTTTTTGCTATTGGATCATATCCTTGCAATTAATGTGTTCTAGTACACACGATTTTTTGTATGATTTGTTGTGTTGAATTCCGTTACAACTTGTTGTTAGACTTTTTTTACATATCACTTGGTGTCCACCATTTATATAATTTTTATATAATTACTTTGTAATTATTCATAATTTATGTACACTGTATTAGGTGTATAATTAGTAGAGTAAATTAGTCACTGTAAGGGTGTATTGTTTATAGTAAGCGCCACTGTTTTATTTCATGTGTGGTTCACATACACCATACACGTTACAGATAAAAACACTTTGGTAGTCATTTAAACCATCCTAGGTGACTAGACTATTTAGCCCCTATAACAGTGAATACAACGGACACCTTATTACAAGTATAAACACATCCCACAAGGGTTTGCTAGGAGAGACAAAGGTGTTCCAATTAGCACAATTAACAATACAAACAGTGATCTTCCCCCTCCTCAGCCTAGTAAGCAACAGACTATAGCAGGAGACCTAAGTAGCAGACTATTCAGCACCAACATTGAAGAGATCAATGTGGCCAGTTCTTTCAATGAACATGTAAAGTTCAGAATCAAACAAACCAGGACTAGTCTTTATATATTTCCTGGGAGATATTGTTGACAAATATTACTGTCCCATTTGAAGTACTCCAAACCACATTCTCAGTGTCCATTAAGTAGCTGTCCATCATTTTCTCAGTCACCCTGTGCCCCTAATAGACACAGGGTGACTTAGACATAAGAGGGGCCCGTTGAGCTGTTTCCCAACCTCTCTAAAGTAAGTTGTGTTCCATGAGCCCCCCACCCAAAGTGACTCCTGTCACAATAAGACCTATAGCAACTGTGTTGCTAAAATTAAGGTGTAAAAAAGTGTTTCCCACTAAGAAGAAATATAATACTCTCCTCTCCTGCTGCCTGTGCTGGCGATCTCTGCTGTAGTCAAGTGAAACCACCAGATGAAGTTATTAGAATTCAACACTTTCGAGAGTGCCAGATTCCTGGTCTCCCACTGCACTTCTTAGTTTGATCCATTGGCTCTTACATTAAAGTGATTGTAAAAGGATTGTTTTTTTGTTTTTTTTTAAATAACAAACATGTCATACTTACCTCCTTTTTGTTTTTGCACAAAGCAGCCTGGATCCTCCTCTTTTCGGGTTCCTCTTCGCTGCTCCTAGCCCCTCCCTCCTTCGAGTGCCCCTCAACCAGCAGCTTGCTACAGGGGGCATCCAAGCCCAGTCAAAGCTCCGTGTATCCATTCAGCCCTGACCTGGCCCGCCCCCTCTCTCCCCTGATTGGCTGACTGACTAACAGCCGCGGGAGCCAATGGCGCCACTACTCTGTCTCAGCCAATCAGGAGGAGTATCCTGGATGGCTGAGGGGATTGTGGACATCGTGCTGGAGAGAGAAGGGGCTCAGGTAGGTAATTAGGGGGGTGCTGGGGGGCTGCTGCACACAGAAGGTTTTTTATCTTAATGCATAGAATGCATTAAGATTAAAGAAAAAAAAAAAACGGCCTTTACAACTCCTTTAATACTGTACTATAGTGTCATGGAGGGGCTGGTGGGAGGAACCCCAGTATGCATTGTGGACCATGAATGCAACATTCCCGAGTCTGCAGATTTTTCAGCCAGCGGTTTCTCTCAACGTCATTTTTCAGGGAACACTTTTTTTTGTGCACATTTATAGGTAAACTGACAATTTTAGATCCACATTAACCATTAGACAGGCTTTAACGGGGATGAGGAGGTTTACTGAAATGCACATCAACTTGTCTACTGTAACAGAGGTCATGTAGCATTCTGTTTCTAGTCATGTGAAGTGGCAGTGTCTGCCAAATATTTGGTCAAAGTGAATGAAATCTGTACTGTAGACTGCTCACAATGCAGAACTGCCAAAGGCCACAATACCTAATAGCAGATTTAGGCCACTTCATCTTGAATTAGAATTTCATGGTATCTTTTTATTGCAGCAGACAGGTATGGTTATGCTAATTTTTATACACCTACATACTTTCTATATTGGTTAAAGGAAACATTGACTGAAGAAGTATGGAGACTGCAATTGCTGACCTCTGCTTTTGAAAACACTAGTTCTTTAGCTGTTATGCTCAGGCCTTATGCGCACTAGATGTTTTTGCAGATGCTCCTAGGGGCGTCAGGAATTTTTTTTCCTGCCTCTAAACTCCCCTGCATGTTAGCCTATGTGTCTGTGCACACATAGGCTTTTAGCAGTATTTAGAGGCAGGGAAAAAAAAACTGCCAGTGTATCCAAGAGAAGCAGAGTTTTGGCAGAAAAAAATGTTTGACGCTGCTAAACACGTCTAAACGCTCGTCGTGTTTAGCACTTAATAAATGATTATTCTGGCCAATTAAATTAATTAATGCCCAAGTGCTTGACGCCTGTAAACACGCCTAAAAGCTTGTAAAAGCTTTAGACACTTTTACAAGTGTGAGGCTTTTTTTCTGCTAAAAGGCTGCTACCAGGAGAAAAGGCTTCTAGGAGAGTTTGCAAAATGTCCTGTGTGCATGAGGCCTTAAAGTGGTTCTAAAGTTAAAATGTTCTTTCTCTGCATTAACCACTTGCGGACCGCCCTCTGTAGATATACTGCCGCAGGTCTCTGCACCAGATCACATACCTAGTATGTGATCTGACACTTCCGGGTCTGGGGTGCGCAATATCCCATAGTTTGTAGACACTATACTTTTTGCGCAAACCAATCAATATACGATTATTGGGATTTTTTTTACCAAAAATATGTAGCAGAATACATATTGGCCTAAATTGATGAAGAGATTAGATTTTTTTTTCAATCTTATTGGATATGTTTTATAGCAATTTTGTTTTCAAAATTGTCGATCTTTTTTTGTTTATAGCGCAAAAAATAAAAACCCGCAGCGTTGATTAACTACCACCAAAGAAAGCTCTATTTGTGGGGGGGATAAGGACATAAATGGTATTTGGGTACAGCATTGCACGACCACGCAAGTGTCAGTTAAAGTAACGCAGCGCCGTATCGCAAAAAAAATAGCCTGGTCATGAAGAGTGGTAAATCTTCCAGAGGGCAAGTGGTTAATGTAAAAAATGTTTTTCCACTTGTTGTTCCCCCTCCTTTCCCCCAAATATTCTCGATCCAGCACTGCGCCTGGCTGTAGGACTTTTCTCTCCTCCGCTGTACTGCATGTGTCTTTGTCTATGGACACACACAGCCTGGCTTGGGAGTACATCCACACTTGTGTCCCCACAGGAAGGAGAGGAGGAGAGGACAGTGCCGACGGGGGGCTGGAGGTAAGGGGCCAATGTGTGCAATACCATCACACAGAGTATTATCTACCTTCTTTTTTATTTGTACTAAAAAAAAGGCTTTACAATCACTTCAAAGTGGCTCTAACGTCAAGACATTTCTTACCTTAAAGTGGAGTTCCACCCAAAAGTGGAACTTCCGCTTTAAGGACTCCTCGCCCCCTTACATGCTACATTTGGCATGTAATTTTTTTGGGGGGGAGTGGGTGCTTAGTTTTGAGTGGGACTTCCTGTCCCACTTCCTGCATCTACCTACGGGCCGCCTAGGCGATTCCTCCTCTCCCCCTAGGCGGCCCCTCCCTCTCTGCAATCTTCTGGGACATGTGACAGGTCCCAGAAGATTGCCTGTCCACTGGGAGAGCAAGAGCACAGCGTGACTCGCACATGTGCAGTGCGCGCATGGCCGTGAAGCCGTAAGCTGTGACGGCCGGGGGTCCACAGTTTCAATGGAGGAGAGGAGCGGGGCTCCATGCGACTGCATCGCTGGACCGTGGAACAGGCAAGTGTCTGTTTACTAAAAGTCAGCAGCTATACTTTTTGTAGCCACTGGCTTTTAATAAACAAAAAAAAGCCTGAAACTCCACTTTAATGCATTCCTGCTTTTAGTAAAATCCTGTGGGGAAAGAGCAGGAGACAGGTTTGAGCCCCGCTGTGTGTGTCTATGGACACACACAGCCTAGCTCAGGAGTGAAAAGGAGTATAATGTGTTTGTTATCTTAGGGAAAAAAAGGCATTAGAAACACTTAAAGGTGGTTGTAGGTGTATTAGGGCTCATTCAGATGCTCTTCAGAGAGCATTTGACAGTTGTAGTACCTCCTCTCCTCCTTCTTTAACCCCTTGAATCCTGCACTAGCACGCAGCAATCGCATCTATTCGCTTGAATTGGTTGTGTGCAATGGGTGCTACAGCCGCTAAAAGCGATGGGTATAATTCCTGGTATGGCCAAAAAGCAAAGCTTTACAGCCCTGGCTGCTGCCTCTGCAGCTAAGGAGGGTAGCAGTTGGAGGGTGGTAAAAGCACGGCTTAATATGGGGTTTTACCCATACCCCCCTCAACCCCACGTGCGAAAGAACCCTTAGCGCTCGTGAGACAAGCCAGTTGAGTATTGTTCATGATATTTTTTCTATTTGCAGTGCAGTACTATTTGGACCATAGAAGAAAGGTATAGACCACCAAAAGCTTGTCCTGAAAATCTAACAGTGCAAATAAAAAAGTATCGTGGACAGTACTCAACTGTGTTGACTGTCATGATAATGTGATATCTTTTAGTGTTTTCTGAGTTATTCGCTGGAAAAAGTGCACAGATCAGTACATTGTAGTTTAAACATTTTTTGTGTAACTTGCACATTGAATCCTTTATAAATAGACTGCTTATCTGCATGCATTTTCTAGGTCATTGCTTTAAAGCACTGAAAGCGGAGACATGCAGGCAACAGGCATTTTAGGAGTTCAGCAGTGGCAGCCTACCTATTTCTCAATACAAGTGTCCTTTAAAACAGAGTGAGTTAAAAAAAAAAAAAATGGAAACAATAGTATAGTTTGCAGTTTACCTCCTCTCCAACTTCTTAAACGAAAATCCAAAAAACAAATGACCCACTATGTATTAAACCATTTATTCTCTTTATAAAAAACAAATTCATAACATTTTATTATAACCCCCAATATGCTGTTTTTAATATTCACAGAAATAAATGCCATAACATCTTTATCAGTACCAGCTTACCAAAAAAAATTGTATAATGGAGATGTTTAGTAACCATATCTTATTGAAAAATGAAAAACGGGATTTGGTTTGTACTCATATTAAGGTCTCTTTCTCTACATTTATTTGCAGACACATCTCTGTTTCAGATTGGTACCACTGGGTATAGTACTATAGGTGTAGGAGGTTAAAAAAAAAAAAAAAATAGTGCAAGGACAGCGTGTGCTGTGGGCAAAACATCCCATTCTGTAAAACAAATTCAGTTAGCAAACTTGGCAGTGCTTAAAAAAACAAAATGTTTAAACTCACAGGGAGCAGCAGTGGGTCCTGTTTCATCCAAGAAGCCCTTTTTTTAAGTGGTTGTAAAACTCAGACATGCAGCATGAGCAAAGCATACCACTCTATAGTATGTAGTTGTCTCAATTAAGAGCACTAGGTGTAATTTCTGTCTGCTGCTTTGTTCCTCTGCTATCAGCATAATTCACTTCTCAAAATTTCTCCTGACACTAAGAGAAAAATGGTGACAAGGGAGGGACTTCCAGCAGATTGAGAGCCTCAGCTGTGTTTCTGTGAACTGTGTGTGTGTGTGTGTGTGTGGGGGGGGGGGGGGGGGGTGTCCCTTCCCACCAATCAGCTCTCCTCGCTGAGCTCTACAGAGTGTAACTTCAGCTCTCTGCCCCCTTTTTTCAGAACTCTCAGACAAGATTATAAATTGTGCACTTTGAATGGATGTAGAAACAAGGAGACTGAAGATCAACAAGTACAATGTATGTAGGATTGGTTTCAACTTGGCATATCACCTGAGGATAGTCCCTTCACTGGATATATGTAAGAGTTTACAACCACTTTAAGTCATTGGAGGATATAGCTCTATGTTATATCATTACCACAGGGATATCTCAAAACAGTGCCACCAAGAGGTCGCCAAAAGGGAAAACGTGACTAGTCTTCTCAAAGAAAACGATACAGGCCAGTCGAATAGCCCAAATGATGCAGACCAGTCAGATAGCCCCCTGCAAAACTTTACAGGCTGAACTGGCACCTTGTAAAATGTAGTGAATGTATGAACTGTCTGCAAACCTAGGAAATCTATGGTTGATGGTGGAAAGCTCAGGATGCACTTACTGTTCTTGTGGAATGCACTGTAACCAGAAATGGTTCTCAGTGCTTGATGGCATGTTCTTTGAAAGTAGCTTTCTGCATCCAGTGTAGGATAGTGTCAATTCATACTGTAAGGCCCTTATTTGGGCGCTCTCCACCCACAAAAAGGGAATCTAACATGCAAAATTTAAATACGATGTTCAAATATACCCTGATCTCACTGACTGTATTTAAGGAGTGTAAAGCAGTTTCCATAGGATGGAATGACAGAAGTACAATGTTGTTATTTACGTGAAAAGACAATGCTACCTTAGGCAGAAAGGAGGGTCTCAGACACAGAACAACCTTATGCTTAAGAAAGATCAAAAATGGAGGATTGCAAGACAATACCACCAGCTCCAAGACTATGCACTGAAGTAATGGCTACTAGGAATGGCATTTTGTTAGCAGCATAATCTCCTTAATACTTTTGAAAGGTGTTTTTTTCAACACTGACCAGGTAAGGTCCCATGATGGCAATGGTGGCCTGACTGGAGGGGCGACATGCATAACACCCTGAATAAAGGTGTGGATAGGCGGCAGCAACACCAGAAAGTGTTACAACAGAGCCCCCAGTGCTGACACATGACCCTCAATAGTTCTTAAGGCCACCTGCTGCTTTACCCGGCGCTAAAGAAAAGCCAAACTTCAGGGACTCAAGCCATGTAAAAGAGTTTCCCCTGTACGATAATAAATTTTAGATAATGTTGATTTATGAGCATGGTGTAGATGACCTTATCTAAAAGCTGTCTTTCTCAGAATTTGACTTTCAACATGCAGGGTGTTAAACAGGCCCTTGCAATAATCGGTATTCCAAATAGAAGGCACCAAGGTGCATCCACTACCAAACAAGAACTATGTACCTTGACCTGTGGGACCAGTTCATAGGGACTAGAATCACCAGGATACCTTAGACCTCATTCAGCATAGTAGCAATGCCAGAAGACTGAGATCTGCATTCTACATGACTGGGAGACTTCTGGGTAAAGGGCTCGCTCTCCCTGATCTAGAAATTTTCAAGTAAAATAATTTGCTTGCCATTTTTCTTCCCCTGGTATGTCTTCTGCAGACAGCTGACATGTGACTCTCTGCCCAATTTAAGATGCACAATACCTCAAGCTTTGCTGCTGAGCTCTTGGTCCCTCCCTTATATATGCCACCACCATGACATTGACTGCACCTGCACAGGGTGTCCTACCATTAGGTGCATCCAACAAAACAGAGCCCTACTGATCACTCAAAGTTGAAGCACATTGATGGAAAACAGGGATTCCTCCTGGCTCCAAGAGCCTTGGGCAGACCTAGTACTTTTCACCAGCTGCACAGTTTGGCACCTGTTATTTTGCAGCAAAGCAGGAGGAACAGCTTCCTGACCAACACCCAAGGGGGGACTGGAGCCACCAAGCTAGAGGTGACTTTGTCAGATGACTTACCTTGACTTCCCTGTTCGGAGGCAAAGACTTGTTTCTCTGCGACTTGATCTCATGCTTGAACCCAGCTGGTGTCATTTTGCTCTTCGATTGTCACGATCATGAGACCCAAAACTCACATGATTTGGACATCCTACTGCACGCTTGAAGTTGTAATTTCTTTTATTTCACGCAGAAACACCCTTTGGTTTGGTTTGTATCCAAGGTCAATCCCAGGTATTCCAGGAAAAATTAAAAAAACAGCAAGAACTTCTCAAGATTTAAAATCCACCCCAGTGCCTCCAGAGCCTGAATGTTGATGAAAAGGTGGAACTCCAGTTCTGGTAAGACTCTGCACACAATAAAGTGTAATACAAAATCAGTATGCCTCTCAACTTCAAGGCGACTAAGACTGGTGTTCAAAGGCAGCTATGAATGGCACCAATGTTATGGTGAATAGCTCCCTCCATCTCCATACCACAAGTGAAGCAGAGGAATCCCTGTTCTGTGGGCCCTCCACAGAGGAGCGACTGGCCAACAAAAGGGTGCACTTACCACCCCTTTTTTCCAGCTTCCCGGTCATAGTAGCTGGCCCCAGTATCTACAGGCTGACTGCTTTTTCTTCTTAATCCCTGTTCTCAGCATCTGTGCTCATGAGGAAAGAACCACCCCTTCCTCCAGTAGTCATTCCAAATTCCTGTAGTGATAGGGCACTGTGCCCTTATCAAACATGACAGCTGTGGCTGCCTGACTCCTGCCAAAGTCTGGTACTAAGCCCACTGCTGCAGCCTGATCTCAGTGGTCGGTCACAGCTCCCACACTCACTGGGCACACCACAGAGGGTAGATAAACCTGAACTGACTGCTTGATCATGACTTCCTCCCCTTGGGAGCACAGTCATACATTTTCCACTGGGGGAACCCTGGCTCTTTCACACAACATAATTAAAATACATTACTCCACCACCTGAGACACATGAAAGTAGAAGGGCAGGGGAGAGTGGGGAGCATTGGCTTGAAAATGGGAAGACTAGCAGATCTTTATTATTTGGTCTGTCACCCAGCCAGCAACTTGCTTGAAGTAAAAGTCCTTGCTCCTAAATGCCAGGCTGATAACTGGGCTGTCTTTTGTCTTTTTTAGTTAAATCTGTGTCCTGCTCCTGCAGGAGACACTATACCCCGTGTTAATGATTTAAAGCAGAGCTGTGTCCTCCAATAAACGAACATTAGAGTCTGTGAAGCTACCTAGGTAAGGCAAGAGTTTGTGAGAGCAGTGCTAAGCCTTCTGTGTTCGGTCAAAAAGCAGAAAGAGTACTGAACCTGGGGAAAAAAAAGTGGACTCATCGTGTGACACACTTTTTCTCTGTTTCTTAGTGATTGCGTGGAGTGTGACTCTTGATTTGGCACAAATAATGTCATGTTCAGTCCCCATCTTCAAAAAATGTGCAAGATTCTAACTGGAGCAAAAAGGCTAGAGTTGATAAACATTGTATGTTGCATACCAATTATATTTATTTTTTTTCTTTTTCTTTTTTGCATTCTAGGTTGAGTTAGGCTAGGTCCAAACGCACACTGAGTTCCATAAGAATATATGGAGGATTTAACCCAACAATTGACACTGGGAACTGTGCCTGTAATAGTTGTACAGCTGCAGAAGATGGGAATCCCATCTTCTGGGAATGGGGAATCCTCACTTTATTAACCCAAAAAGAAAATAGGTGGAGTTTTGCTTTATCAGCTTTAGGGCTGCATGTTTCTAAACACTGAGTTAGCTGATGGCTTCGCTTTAAATTGCACTTATTTTATTCAACTGATTTCTTCAATTTACAAGCCAAATATGTTTTATTTTGTATTTACTTTGTACCTTTATTTAAACCCAAACTTGGTATGTAGCAAAATGTGAATGCAGCAACCGATTCCCAGCACATTTTTAACCCTTTGGGAAGTCCCAAACCTGGAATAAACATCTTGCATACACATTGTTAATTTAATTTCTTTCAAGGTTATAGCTAATTTATAATATGTATTTTTATTGAATATTAAAATTAAAAATAATGCTGCAATGGTCAATGGCTATTTTATTTTTTCTCTCTATTTTTAATATTACCCGTGTTACTCCTTTGGAATTCTTTGTTATATTTGTAAATATTTTTGTGAGTTTTTGTCCATCTCTGCTGGAAAAACTGACAGGACTGTTTCTTATTGATTGCCTAAATAAAACATCTGTTTTCCTTTAACATTTTAATGTTCTTATGTTTTACTTTTAGAATGCAACTTCATTTTTCAGAGGCAAAAAAAATGTACATTTTGGTAATACAATGGTATACATTATAAAGATGGGATGAGGATTTTGTTTGCCATAGTGCAAATACAGTTAAAGAATGTGTAAATCCAATTTCATATTCCTGTTATGTGCTTGCTGTACCATGTACTTGTACGAAAAAGCATCCTGTTCTCTTTGTATTGCTTTTTTTGTGTGAAATCCCTGGTGTTCCTGCCAGTCTCTCTGCTTTCCTATTAAAAACTAACCACACTAGGCATGAGAGCACAGGATGGTCACAGCTGTGCTGCAAACTCAGCCTGCTCTACTCCAACGAATAGACTTGTGCTGACATCCCCCCTGCACAGCCATTCACTAGGAAGACCAGTGTGCTGTTTCTCCTCCCCCAGCTTGCTTAGCTCCTCATGAAGCTGAGAACAGAGGGTATGCAATCACTTATAAAAAAGGAAAAAAAAAGATTTATAAAGGTTCTTTTTTTGTGGTGTCTATGTCCATTCTAAAGATTTACCTTCACTTTCAGTCCTGTAGATGTAACTGCAAATTTTCCAAAGTCAATGATTTCCCTCTGTGTCTCTTCTGGTAATAATTCAAAATTGTGTTTCTTTTCATACATCAGGGGACACAGAGCCATAGTAGTTACTATGTGGGTTATAGGCCACCCTCAGGTGATGGACACTGGCACGCCCTAAGACAAAAAGTGCACTCCCTATATAACCGCACCCACTACTGGGAGTACCCCAGTTTTTTCGCCAGTGTCTAAGTGTTGGTCACGGAGTAAAGATGTGCTGAGCTGAGCTCCTCTGGAGCAATCCTTGCTGGGGCTAGCTATGCAGACAGATTCATTCAAGGTATATTTCTGGCCAAATTGAGTGGTGCCCGGGCCTCGTGTCCAAAGAAACATGGTCTTTGCCTGTGAATGCTTCTCTTTTGAGAGCTGGATCCCGGAATCCAGTACTTTTTGGTGTTAAGGCCATAAAGTTTACTGCCGGTGGTGCTATTGCAGGTCCAGGATTGTGGGTTTCCTCAAGGATCCCCGGCTCCTGAAGGTTTAACGGAACCCACCGTGAAGGGTGAAGATTGGGTCTGTTGGTTTACCACAGAAAACCCTGTGGCGGGAAAGGTAAGTGGAGTGTTTCTTATGAATTGTCTCCTTTAAAGTAATTGTTGTTATGCCTAAGTGTCACCACTGGGGGCTGTATGGAGCACATACCTTCTCATGCTTTGCTCATAGATCACACTGTGTCACAGAAGCAGCAGACTCTTTTTCTCCAGCCAGCAGGCAGGCCTTTAGTTTGGGGGGTTTTTGCTTCCTACAGACACCCCCACCTGGGCTGAACTCTTCCCCTCTTCATGAGGCTGAGTATAAGGGAGAACTGAAAACAATCAGCAATGCTGTTTTCTTTCACCACCCCTACACGGGTCAGCTTCCAAGTCTCCTCAACGCCAACCCTCCCTCACACACAAGCTGATCCCCTTGGATCAGAGGCCCGTGCTTGTGCTGGAATACTCTTTTCGAAAGAGAAAAGAGGGGGACACGATGCAAGGTGGGGGCGAGCCTTAGCACAGCATTGGCGTCCTCCAAAGCAGGAGTGTGTTTTTAAAAAATAAAAAAACTCCATTTGTGCTGGCTGCAAAGTTGTCGCAGAGACATGAGAGCAAAGAAGAGCATGAAAGAGATTTTGGTGACACAGGCATTTCCTATTTACTATTTGCATGAGGCTGAGCATTAATGGCAGTGGCTGGACTATTGCTCAAGCAGTGGATGCGATTTCTTCTGATAGTACCTCTGCTTTGTGCATCGGGCTAAGGTCAGAAGGGGGGTTAAAACACCCCCAAAATAGAGCTAAAAGGGTCCACCTCAAAACTCTGGAAAGCCTACTCATCTCTACAAATGGGATCCTCCCCTGAGAGGGAGAGGCTGGTCAGAATGAGCATCAGGGCCAAGAAGTGTTTGCAACTGTTTTCAACACTGCAGCCCCTGTGTATTTTACCAGAAGATCTTTTTTCCCTCAGCCATGATGGGTTTAAAAAAAAAAAATTTAGCGACTTTAATCGCACAGGTTCCCTTCCATTGCCCAGGACCCTCAAACTGAGGAACTAGGGGCGGGAGAAGACGAATCCCCTCAGGGGACTGTAGTGAGGCTGATGACTCCTCTCCTGAGGTGTCAAATGTGGGAGAATCAGCTGGTTTCAATCATAAGATTGATGGTGCAATTTCTTGCTGTATGGTCCGCTCCACATTTATGCTCCCTTAACTGAGTGTTTGGGTTCGCTAAAGCCTCCTCAAACTGTGCATGCTTTTTCCTGTCCATTGATGGAAAAGCTTTTTTGTATCTGAGAGGATCTCCCAGGTAAAAATTATTTTTCTTCCTAAAAAAGTTTTTTACACTTTATCCTATGGTGGAGGAAATTCACTAAGTAGGGTATACCAGCAATTAACGCTGCGATTATCCTCTGTCAATAAGAGCTTTTGTTCGACAGACAATGCTCAAATGCTTAGGCATCCAAAGGATAAAATGTTGGAATTCCTGAAAAAAACACTTTTTTCTCTGGCAGATTGAGCAGCCTGCGCTGACAGTAATTGCTTAATCATTGTGAAGCCAGTTTAACAGGTGTTCAGGTATCCTGCTTAGCAGGCCCGGGATCTGGCAGCTTTATGTTTGCAATAATTGCTTTGTGTGTTTCTATTGTAGAACCTTCACAAGGTCCTCATGCAGGTGCTTGCTTATAAACTAGCCAAACGCACAACTGCTGAGATGCCTGCGGCAACATCACCTGGAAAGCGCCCAATCTCGTCTGATCTCAGAGGCTAAGCAGGGTCAGGCCTGGTTAGTACCTGTATGGGAGACCGCCTGGGAATACCAGGTGCTATACACGTTTTTGTGCACATTGTTGCTAACACAAACAGCTAAACGCATGAGTGCAGGAACGCGTGTCAGAGGAGGATAAACTTCTTTTCACCATGCAGAAGCTCCTGGCTAGTCTTCCTTTTGTGGTGAAACAGCTATTTGAGAATGTTTGGATAATTCATCCAAAGAAATTCTAGTGGGAAAAGTACCCCCTTTTGCCATTTAAGTAAGGGAGTAAATATATTTTAATTTTTAAAGCTCCTTCTTTTGTGCCAGGGGCATCAGCCTCCCGGCAGTCACAATGGCTTCCGCCATCAGGTTCAAAAGGTAATCCTCAGAATTAACTCCAGGGACAAAAGAGGTCTTGGGGGAGGAAACCTACAAGATACTGAAGCCTCCTTATGAGGAGGCGCCCCGCTCGCTCAATAGGGGGAATTCTTCTGCATTTCTCAAGGATCTGACAGGAAGATGAATAGGGGACTTCCTCAATAGCTCCAAGGTACAAGCTGGAGTTCCAAGAGTTCCCGTCTAGTCGTTTTTTTCTCAGATCAAAACGTTCCTAAGGATCCAGAGAAAAAGAAGTCTTTTTCCCAAGCATTGGACCATTTTTTTTGTTGGCAAAAGTGGTCAGGGTGGTCCCCATGTAAGAGCAGAGGTTGGGGTTTGGTTAAATCCAAATGGACATTCTGGATCTCAAAGATCTAAACTCTTCCCCGCTCACCAGAAATTTCTACGCTTCGAGGTAGAAAATCTTCATTTCCAGTTTGTGGCTCTACCTTTTTGGGCTAGCTACTGCACCTCAAGTGTTTATAAAGATCCTGGCTCCTCCTTTAGCCAGGTTAAGGGCTCAAAGTATAACAATACTAGCCTACCTAGACGATCTACTCTTGATAGATCAATCTGTAGCCCGTTTAAACCAAAGTCTGGTCACCGCAGTCAGCTACCTGGAATACTTTAGGTTGGATCCTCAACCTAGAAAAATCGTCCTTAAAACCATCAAGGAGATTGCAGTACTTAGGGCTGATCATAGATACAGTCCAGAAAAGGGTATTTTTGCCCCAGGAAAGAATCGGTTCCTTAAAGGAACTGATTCGGTTGGTCAAAACAAAGAAGAATCCTACTATTCATCTTTGCATGAGTTTATTGGGAAAAATGGTGGCTTCTTTTGAGGCCGTTCCTTATGCACAGTTTCATTCAAAACTGCTGCAAAACAGTATCCTGTCAACTTAGAACAAGAAGGTCCAAACTCTGGACTTCCCAATGCGTTTATCCGCCAAAGTGCGTCAGAGCCTCAGTTGGTGGTTAATATCCAAAAATCTTCGAAAAGAAAAATCCTTTCTACCGGTTACCTGGAAAGTAGTAACAGATGCCAGCCTTTTGGGCTGGGGAGGAGTCCTGGAAGACGCGTCTGTCCAAGGGAAGTGGTCCAAATCAGAGTTGACCTTGCCCATCAATATTTTAGAGATTCGGGCAGTAAAGGCCTAGACGCTCAGAATACGGAATTATCCTGTCAGGATCCAATCCGACAATGCCACAGCTGTGGCTTATATCAATCACCAAGGGGGCATGAGAAGTCGTGCGGCCCAGAGAGAGGTGAATCATATTCTGTCTTGGACAGAAAACAACATCCCTTGCCTATCAGCAGTTTTCATTCCAGGGATGGGGAATTGGCAGGCGGACTACTTGCCAACATCTTTCTGTCAATAGGCCAAAAATGGTGAGTTCCGGACGTGGATCTGTTTGCGTCCAGGTTCAACAACAAGATTGACAACTTCGTGTCAAGGACAAGGGATCCGATGGCATACGGAACAGAAGCCTTGGTCTTTCCATGGGATCAGTTTTCACTGATCTATGCGTTCCCTCCTGTTCTGCTGCTTCCGCGTCTCCTATGCAGGATCAAGCAAGAGGGAAAGGAGGTGATTCTGGTGGCCCAGGAGATCTTGGTTTGCCGAGATCATAAGGAAAATGGTAGGGGACCCTTGCACCCTGCCCCTGTGGCCAGACCTTCTCTCGCAAGGTCCCGTGTTCCATCCTACCTTACAAACGCTAAATTTAACGGTTTGGCTATTGAGACCCACATTCTAAAGGACCGTGGGCTGTCAGGTTCAGTAGTTTCTGCCTTGGTTAATGCTAGGAAGCCGGCCTCCAGAATCATATATTATAGAGTCTGGAAGACACATGTCTCCTGGTGTGAATCCATGGGTTGGCACCCCAGAAAATATATCATAGGTAGGATCCTTGAGTTCCTACAGATGGAATCAGTAATGAAGCTGGCCTTGAGCATTATCAAGGGCCAGGTGTCGGCCTTATCGGTGTTTTTTTCAACGACCACTTGCTTCACACTCTCTGGTTCGTAACCTTATCCAGGGGGTAACGCGGATTAATCCCCCAGTTAAGTCACCCCTGAACCCTTGGGACTTAAACTTAGTCCTGTCGGCTTTACAAAAACAGCCTTTTGAACCGATTCAAGATATTCCCTTGATCCTCTTGACGAGGGAAATAGTTTTCTTGTTTGCCATATCTTTTGCAAGGAGAGTATCAGAGTTGGCTACTCTTTCCTGTAAAAAGCCATATTTGATTATTCATAAGGATAAGGTTGTATTACGGCCTCATCCTAATTTTCTACCAAAGGTAGTGTCAGGCTTTCATTTAAACCAGAATATTGTTCTGCCTTCATTTTTTCCAAACCCTCGTTCTGTGGAAGAAAAGTCACTACATTCTATTGATGTGGTGAGAGCGGTCAAGGTCTATTTAAAAGCGACTGCTCAGTTTCGTAAAACAGATGTTTTGTTTGTGTTACCAGACAGTCCTAAAAGAGGACAGGTGGTGGCGAAATCTACCATTTCTAAATGGATTCGTCAAGTGATTGTTCAAGCTTATAGTTTAAAGAGGAAAATTCCTCCTTTTCATATTAAAGCGCACTCCACCAGGGCTGTTAGTGCTTCTTGGGCAGTGCATCACCAAGCCTCCATGGCTCAGATCTGCAAGGCCGCAACTTGGTCTTCAATCCATACATTTACCAGATTCTATCAAGTAGATGTAAAAGGTCATGAGGATATCGCCTTTGGGCGCAGTGTACTGAAGGCTGCAGTATGAGTCCTCTAGTCTCTTAGTGCCCTGCTTTTGTTGTGTCTCTCTCCCTTCAGTTGGCATTGCTATGAGACATCCCACATAGTAACTACTATGGCTCTGTGTCCCCTGATGTATGAAAAGAAAATAGGATTTTTAAAACAGCTTACCTGTAAAATCCTTTTCTTTGAAGTACATCAGGGGACACAGAGGTCCCTCCTTTCCTGGTATACACGTGTATTGCTTTGCTACAAAACTGAGGTACTTCCAGTAGTGGGCGGGTTATATAGGGAGTGCACTTTTTGTCTTAGGGTGTGCCAGTGTCCATCACCTGAAGGTGGCCTATAACCCACATAGTAACTACTATGGCTCTGTGTCCCCTGATGTACTTCAAAGAAAAGGATTTTACAGGTAAGCTGTTTTAAAAATCCTATTTTTTTTTCTTCACTTTCAGTCTCAGGGATAGTGGTCACAAGAACAGGCAAATAAGGTGACTTTCCCTAGCAGGGGCACCGGCATCGATAAAAATCTGACAGGGCTTCTGACCTCTATCCACGCTATCCAAAAGTTAAAAACGAATTTGGCTTTAGATATATAATTGTTTATTTTTATCAATTTACAAAAAGCAAAGTGAGAAAACAGAAGAAAAATCTAAATCAAATCAATATTTGGTGTGACTACCCTTTGGCTTCAAACCAACAATAAATTCTTACACTTGCAAAGAGTCAGGGATTTTGTAGGATGAGTCAGGTGTATAAATAACCAATTATATCAAGCATATGCTAATGATGATCAATTTCATATGCAAGTTGAAACACAGTCATCAACTGAAACAGAAACAGCTACACAGGACTCTTAAACCTGGGTGAGGGACAGACAAATGCTGCTTAGGTGAGATTGCGGAAGACCTTTTCATGTCACAGGTCATACACCATGGCAAGTCTGAGCACAGCAACACGATACAAGGTAATTATACTGCATCAGCAAGGTCTCTCCCAGGCAAAGATTTCAAAGCAGACTGGGGTTTCTAGATGCACTGTTCAAGTCCTCAAGTTCAAGCACAAAGATGGGCAACGTTGAGGACCATAGGCGCAGTGCTCAGCCAAGGAAACTTAATGCAGCAGATGAAAGACTTGTCATGCTTTCTTCCCCTTAGCAGAGAATTGGCAGAATCCAGTGGGACCCAGGTACACCCACCTACTTTCTAGAGAAGTCTTGCCAGAAGTGGTCTTAATGGAAGATTTGTGGCCAAAAATTCATACCCCTGACGTGGAAACAAGGTTAAGCAATTCAACTATGCCTCAAAATATCAGAACTGAGGTCCAGAAAAAAGGCAGCAGGTGTTCTGGACTGATGAGTCAAAATTTTGAAATATTTGGCTGTAGCAGGAGGCAGTTTGTTCACAGAAGGGCTGAAGAGCGGCTCAAAAATAAGTGTGTCTGCAGGCAACAGTGCAGCATGGTGGAGGTTGCAGGGTTGGGGCTGCATTTCTGCAAATGTAGTTGGAGATTTGATCAGGATTAATGGTGTCCTCCGTGCTGAGAATAACGGGCAGATATTTATGCATTGTGCCATACCATCAGTGAGGCGTGTGACTGGCCCATATTTATTCTATAGCAGGACAACATCCCCAAACATAAAGCCAATGTCAATAAGAACTATCTTTAGCGTAAAGGGTCCTGGAAGTGATGGTTTGGCCCCCACATGGCCCCGATCTTAACATCATTGAGTCTGTCTGGGATTACATAAAGAGACAAAATGATATGATGCAGCCTACATTCACAGATCTGTGGTTAGTTCTCCAAGATGTTTGGAACACCCTACCTGCCAATTTCCTTCAAAAACTGTGTGCAAGTGTAACTAAAAGAATTAATGCTGTTTTGAAGGCAAAGGGTTGTCATATATTGATTTTATTTGGATTTCTCTTCTGTTCATTTACTTTCAATTGTGTTAATTGATAAAAATAAACTATTAACACTTCTCTTTCTGAAAGCATTCTTATTTTTCAGCATTTTTTCACACCTGCCTATAACTTTTGCGCAGTAGTGTACCTTAAGGGGTCTTCTTTACTACTGGTATCTTTTAGTACTGTCTCATTACTGGCAATTGTCATTACTAACCCAACAATGACAAAGCTTAAAAACAAGATGGCAGATTTGCTCTCCTAGTGCATTCAGACTACACATTTTTATACTTCCACTGGCTAAAAACCATATCTGGCTGTTTCTTTTCTGTCTGTGTATGCATGCAGGGGTTCCAAGGAATAACAATAAACAGCAATAGGGATGAGCTTCGAGTTCAAGTCGAACTCACGTTCGACTCGAAAATCGGCTGTTCGCAAGTTCGCCGAACAGCGAACAATTTGGGGTGTTCGCGGCAAATTCAAATGCCGCGGAACACCCTTTAAAAGTCTATGGGAGAAATCAAAAGTGCTAATTTTAAAGGCTTATATGCAAGTTATTGTCATAAAAAGTGTTTGGGGACCTGGGTCCTGCCCCAGGGGACATGGATCAATGCAAAAAAAAGTGTTAAAAACGGCCGTTTTTTCAGGAGCAGTGATTTTAATAATGCTTAAAGTCAAACAATAAAAGTGTAATATCCCTTTAAATTTCGTAGCTGGGGGGGTGTCTATAGTATGCCTGTAAAGGGGCGCATGTTTCCCATGTTTAGAACAGTCTGACAGCAAAATGACATTTCAAAGGAAAAAAAGTCATTTAAAACTACTCGCGGCTATTGCATTGCCGGTCCGACAATACACATAAAAGTTCATTGATAAAAACGGCATGGGAATTCCCCACAGGGGAAACCCGAACCAAAATTTTAAAAAAAAATGACGTGAGGGTCCCCCTAAATTCCATACCATGCCCTTCAGGTCTGGTATGGATATTAAGGGGAACCCCACGCCAAAATAAAAAAAAAAAAAAAAAAACGGCGTGGGGTCCCCCCAATGATCCATACCAGACCCTTATCCGAGCACGCAACCTGGCAGGCCGCAGGAAAAGGGGGGGGACGAGAGAGTGCCCCCCCTCCTGAACCGTACCAGGCCACATGCCCTCAACATTGGGAGGGTGCTTTGGGGTAGCCCCCCAAAACACCTTGTCCCCATGTTGATGAGGACAAGGGCCTCATCCCCACAACCCTGTCCGGTGGTTGTGGGGGTCTACGGGCGGGGGGCTTATTGGAATCTGGAAGCCCCCTTTAACAAGGGGTCCCCCAGATCCTGCCCCCCCTGTGTGAAATGGTAAGGGGGTACAAAACTACCCCTACCATTTCACTAAAAAACTGTCAAAAATGTTAAAAATGACAAGAGACAGTTTTTGACAATTCCTTTTTTTAAATGCTTCTTCTTTCTTCTTTCTTCTATCTTCCTTCATCTTCTTCTTCTTCTGGTTCTTCTGGTTCTTCCTCCGGTGTTCTCGTCCAGCATCTCCGCTGCAGCGTCTTCTATCCTCTTCTCCTCGGGCCGCTCCGCACCCATGGCATGGGGGGAGGCTCCCGCTCTTCTCTTCATCTTCTTCTCTTCTTCATCTTCTTCTCAGGGCCGCTCCACATCCATGCTGGCATGGTGGGAGGCTCCCGCTGTGTGATGCGTCTCCTCTTCTGACAGTTCTTAAATAACGGGGATGGGGCCACCCGGTGACCCCGCCCCCTCTGACGCATGGGACATGACGGGACTTCCCTGTGGCATTCCCTGTGACGTCACAGGGAAGTCCCGTCAAGTCACCGTGCGTCAGAGGGGGGTGGGAAGAAAGAAGAAGCATTTAAATAAAGGAATTGTCAAAAACTGTCTCTTGTAATTTTTAACATTTTTGACAGTTTTTTAGTGAAATGGTAGGGGTAGTTTTGTACCCCCTTACCATTTCACACAGGGGGGGTGGGATCTGGGGTCCCCTTGTTAAAGGGGGCTTCCAGATTCCGATAAGCCCCCCGCCCGCAGACCCCTACAACCACCGGCCAAGGTTGTGGGGATGAGGCCCTTGTCCTCATCAACATGGGGACAAGGTGTTTTGGGGGGCTACCCCAAAGCACCCTCCCACTGTTGAGGGCATGTGGCCTGGTACGGTTCAGGAGGGGGGGCGCTCTCTCATCCCCCCCTCTTTTCCTGTGGCCTGCCAGGTTGCTTGCTCGGATAAGGGTCAGGTATGGATTTTTGGGGGTCCCCACGCTATTTTTTTTTTTAATTTTGGCGCGGGGTTCCCCTTAAAATCCATACCAGACCAGAAGGGTCTGGTATGGAATTTAGGGGGACCCCCACGTCATTTTTTTTTTTATTTTGGCCAGGGTTCCCCTTAATATCCATACCAGACCTGAAGGGCCTGGTATGGAATTTAGGGGGACCCCCACGTCATTTTTTTTTTTTTAATTTTGGTTCGGGGTTCCCCTGTGGGGAATTCCCATGCCGTTTTTTATCAATGAACTTCTATGTGTATTGTCAGACCGGCAATGCAATAGCCGCCAGTAGTTTTAAATGGCTTTTTTTCTTTGAAATGTCATTTTGCTGTCAGACTGTTCTAAACACGGGAAACATGCGCCCCTTTACAGGCATACTATAGATACCCCCCAGCTACGAAATTTAAAGGGATATTACACTTTTATTGTTTGACTTTAAGCATTATTAAAATCACTGCTCCTGAAAAAACGGCCGTTTTTAAAACTTTTTTTTGCATTGATCCATGTCCCCTGGGGCAGGACCCAGGTCCCCAAACACTTTTTATGACAATAACTTGCATATAAGCCTTTAAAATTAGCACTTTTGATTATTCATGTTCGTGTCCCATAGACTTTAATGGTGTTCGCGTGTTCAAACGAACTTTTTTCCTGTTCGCATGTTCTGGTGCGAACCGAACAGGGGGGTGTTCGGCTCATCCCTAAACAGCAACATGAGCATTGACTTATAAGCCCTTGACTTATAATCCCTTTTGTACAAAACAAGGGGTTGTAAATTAATGCTCATGTTGCTGTTCATTGTTGTTCCTTGGAACCCTCTGCATGCATACACAGACAGAAAAAAAACAGCTAGATATGTTTTTTAGCCAGTGGGAGTATATTTGGGCATGTTTAACGTAACATGCAAAAATAAATAAATACATTTAGGCATGCAAAAGTGTGAAGGGGCCCTTGCAAGCGTAACTCCACTTTTGTTGAGAAAAGTGAGAAAAAAAAAATTGATCCCCTGTTGATTTTGTGTTTGCCTACTGACTAAGAAATAATCAGTCTATAATTTTAATGGTATGTTTATTTTAACAGTGAAAGACAGAATAACAACAGAAATATCCAGTAAAACGCATTTCAAAAAAGTAATACATTGATTTGTATTTTAATGAGTGAAATAATTATTTGATCCCCCAATCAGCAAGATTTCTCCCAGGTGTCTTCTATACAGGTAAGGAGCTGAGATTAGAAGCACTCTCTTAAAAGGAGTGCTCCTAATCTCAGTTTGTTACCTGTATAAAAGACACCTGTCCACGGAAGCAATCAGATTCCAGTCTTTCCACCATGGCGAAGACCAAAGAGCAGTCCAAGGATGTCAGAGACAAGATTGTAGACCTACACAAGGCTGGAATGGGCTACAAGACCATCGCCAAGCAGCTTGGTGAAAGGGTGACAACAGTTGGTGCAATTATTCGCAAATGGAAGAAACGCAAAATAACTGTCAATCTCCCTCAGTCTGGGGTTCCATGCAAGATCTCACCTCGTGGAGTTTCAATGATCATGAGAACGATGAGGAATCAGCCCAGAACCATACAGGAGAATCTTGTCAATGATCTCAAGGCAGCTGGGACCATAGTCGCCAAGAAAACAATTGGTAACACACTACGTCGTGAAGAACTGAAATCCTGCAGCACCCGCAAGGTCCCCCTGCTCAAGAAAACACATGTACAGTCCCGTCTGAAGTTTGCTAATGAACATCTCAATGATTCAGAGGAGAACTGGGTGAAAGTGTTGTGGTCAGATGAGACCAAAATCAAGCTCTTTGGCATCAATTCAGCTCGCTGTGTTTGGAGGAGAATAAATGCTGCCTATGACCCCAAGAACACCATCCCCACCGTCAAACATGGAGGTGGAAACATTATGCTTTGGGGTGTTTTTCTGCTAAGGGGGCAGGACAACTTCACTGCATTAAAGGGATGATGGATGGGGCTGTGTATCATCAAATCTTGGGAGAAAACCTCCTTCCTTCAGCCAGGGCACGAAAAATGGGCCGTAGATGGGTATTCCAGCATGAAAATGACCCAAAACACATGGCCAAGACACCAAGGAAGTGGTTCAAAAAGAAGCACATTAAGGTCCTGGAGTGACCTATCCAGTCTCCAGACCTTAATCCCATAGAAAATGTCAGCCTTGAAATCTTAATGACTTGGAGAGGCTCTGCAAAGAGGAGTGGGACAAAATCCCTCCTGAGATGTGTGCAAACCTAGTGGCCAACTACAAGAAATGTCTGACCTCTGTGATTGCCAACAAGGGTTTTGCCACCAAGTATTACGTAATGTTTTGCAAAGGGGTCAAATACTTATTGCACTCATTAAAATGCAAATAAATTTATAACCTTTTTGAAATGCGTTTTTTGTTATTCTTTCTCACTATTAAAATAAACCTACCATTAAAATTATAGACTGATCATTTCTTTGTCAGTGGGCAAATGTACAAAATCAGCAGGGGATCAAATACTTTTTTCCCTCACTGTATGTACATTGCAAAGATTTTAACAAACTTTGTTACAATCTCCAATTTTTTGTCATTCTGTAGAAATCACTGTGTGTTTGTCTGTGTCCATGTGGGAAAGTGAATCTAATGCGAGTGGTTTTTATAATTATCATTCAGCTGCAGCACCTGCAAAGCTCTAATGAGGAAAGCTGCTGGGTCTGCATCCCTTTAGCCGTGATTTCCTTTTTGGGAGTATCTCACCAAAAATGACATTTTTGTTGCAGGGGATGCCTGAAATATGATTTGTATCTTGGTGTAGACTTCTGGGAAAACCAGTGAGCCAATCACACAAGCAGGAAATTTTTTCTGGGGGGCGTTCTGTACACATTCTGTGTACAGAACACCTCCAGGTAGCCATGTTGCATTGCATGTACAGAAAATTACAGAGCTGCAGATTGAAAAGGAAAAATCACTTTTAATAACATTCAATTACAATATGACTTGAGTCGCAATTGTAAACTCTCTGCTATTTTTTTCTTTATTTGCAATTTGTTCCCCACGAAAGTTGCGGAAAGCTGAACTCCAGGCAAACAGCTAAATATACGTCTTAGATAGAGATATTGTAATCATAGGCGTGCGCACGGGGTGTGCCGGGTGTGCCTGGGCACACCCTAATCACCCCGTGCTGTGTCCAGAGATTTGCCCCAAAATGCTGCATCCAAGAGAGTGTGTGGCCCGCTGCCTGCGAAACAGTTTCACAGGCAGCAGATTGTGAGAATTGCCAGAGCTGTTCAGTGTATGAAACTGTCAGATAATGACACTGCATGCAGGGAGAGACACCAGCTGTCAAAATGTCGGGGTGATGTCGGGGGTGGGCGGGACAGAACAGCCATTGAATACCAGCCAATGGGGTGGGGTCTGGGCGGGCCGCTACATTTATGTGGCCCCGCCCCCTCTCTGAAGCAGCTCAAACATTGGCTGGTGTTTATAGCGCTTGGTCCCGCCCACTCCCGACATCGCGGCTGAGTTGTAAGTCATCACAACTCAGCCGCGATGTCGGGGGTGGGCGGGATCAAGCGCCAACACCAGCCAATGATTGGGCTGCTTCAGAGAGGGGGCGGAGCCAGAGAAATGTAGCGGCCCGCCCAGACCCATCCTATTGGCTGGTGTTTGGTAACTGTTCAGTCCCGCCCACCACCAGCATCACCGCTGACTTTTAACAGCTGGTGTCTCTCCCTGCATGCAGTGTCATTATCTGACAGTTTTATACACTGAACAGCTCTGGCAATTCTCACGATCTCCTGAATGTGAAACTCCCCCTCTCTCCTATCTGTGCCACCCAATGCTGCCTATCAGTGCCAACCAATGATGCCAATCAGTGGCAACCAATGCTGCCTATCAGTGCAAACCAATGCTGCCAATCAGTGCCAACCAATGCTGCCAATCAGTGCCAACCAATGCTGCCAATCAGTGCCAACCAATGCTGCCAATCAGTGGCAACCAATGATGCCAATCAGTGGCAACCAATGATGCCAATCAGTGGCAACCAATGCTGCCTATCAGTGCAAACCAATGCTGCCAATCAGTGCCAACCAATGCTGCCAATCAGTGCCAACCAATGCTGCCAATCAGTGCCAACCAATGCTGCCAATCAGTGCCAACCAATGCTGCCAATCAGTGCCAACCAATGCTGCCAATCAGTGCCAACCAATGCTGCCTATCAGTGCCAACCAGTACTGCCTATCTGTGCCAGTGCTGCTTATCAGTGCCAACCAATTCTGCCTATTAGTGCCAACCATTGTAAACCAGTGCTGCCTATCAGTGCAAACCAGTGCCGCCTATCAGTGCCAACCAATGCTGCCTATCAGTGCCAGTGCTGCTTATCAGTGCCAACCAATGCTACCTATCAGTGCCAGTGCTGCTTATCAGTGCCAACCAATGTTGCCTATCAATGCCAACCAGTACTGCCTATCTGTGCCAGTGCTGCTTATCAGTGCCAACCAATTCTGCCTATCAGTGCCAACCAGTGCTGCCTATCAGTGCAAACCAGTGCTGCCTATCAGTGCCAACCAATGCTGCCTATCAGTGCCAACCAATGCTGTCTATCAGTGCCAACCAATGCTGTAAATCAGTGCCAACCAATGCTGTCAATCAGTGCCAACCAATGCTGCCTATTAGTGCCCATAAGTGCTGCCCATCAGTGCTTCCAATCAGTGCCCATCAGTGCTGCATATCAGTGCCCATCAGTGCTGCCTATCAGTGCCAATCAGTGCTGACAATTAGTGCCCATCAGTGCTGCCAGTCAGTGCCCATCAGTGCTGCCAATCAGTGCCAACCAATGCTGCCAATCAGTGCCAACCAGTACTGCCTATCCGTGCCAGTGCTGCTTATCAGTGCCAACCAATTCTGCCTATCAGTGTCAACCATTGCAAACCAGTGCTGCCTATCAGTGCCAACCAGTGCTGCCTATCAGTGCCAACCAATGCTGCCTATCAGTGCCAGTGCTGCTCATCAGTGCCAACCAATGCTGCCTATCAGTGCCAACCAGTACTGCCTATCAGTGCCAGTGCTGCTTATCACTGCCAACCAATTCTGCCTATCAGTGCCAACCAGTGCTGCCTATCAGTGCAAACAGTGCTGCCTATCAGTGCCAACCAATGCTGCCTATCAGTGCCAACCAATGCTGTAAATCAGTGCCAACCAATGCTGCCTATCAGTGCTGCATATCAGTGCCCATCGGTGCTGCCTATCAGTGCCCATAAGTGCTGCCCATCAGTGCTGCCAATCAGTGCACATCAGTGCTGCATATCAGTGCCCATCAGTGCTGCATATCAGTGCCCATCAGTGCAGCCTATCAGTGCTGACAATTAGTGCCCATCAGTGCTGCCTATCAGTGCCAATCAGTGCTGACAATTAGTGCCCGTCGGTGCTGCCTATCAGTGCCCATAAGTGCTGCCCATCAGTGCTGCCAATCAGTGCACATCAGTGCTGCATATCAGTGCCCATCAGTGCTGCATATCAGTGCCCATCAGTTCAGCCTATCAGTGCCAATCAGTGCTGACAATTAGTGCCCATCAGTGCTGCCTATCAGTGCCAATCAGTGCTGACAATTAGTGCCCATCAGTGCTGCCTATCAGTGCCACCTACCAGTGCCCATCAGTGCTGCCAGTCAGTGCCCATCAGTGCAGCCTATCAGTGCCCATCAGTGCCAATCAGTGTCCATCAGTGCTGCCAATCAGTGCTGTGAATCAGAGCCTATCAGTGCCCATAAGTGCTACCAATAAGAGCCCATCAGTGATGCATATCAGTGCCCATCAGTGCCACCTATCAGTGCCCATTAGTGCCAATCAGTGCTG
Source organism: Aquarana catesbeiana (assembly GCF_042186555.1). NCBI lineage: Eukaryota > Metazoa > Chordata > Amphibia > Anura > Ranidae > Aquarana > Aquarana catesbeiana. The sequence goes on along the minus strand of NC_133335.1, from coordinate 102,697,779 downwards.
CCTATCAGTGCCACCTATCAGTGCACATCAGTGCTACCAATTAGTGCCCATCAACGCTGCCAATCAGTGCAGCCTATTAGTGCCCATTAGTGCTGCCTATCAGTGCCCATCAGTGCTGCCTTAGCAGGGATGGTGGAAACCCCTCTACAGATAATTGCAATACAAATTACCTTCGAGTGCAACAACTATTTAGTTGGAAGGTTCACACCATTATAGCACTTTGGATTTTTTATTTTTTAGAGTGTTACACTTAATTGTATATGTTTTAGTTACAGTTATAATGTGAATTATTGCACTTGAAGTTAATTTCCCACCACCCCTGCTAAGTCCATGTCTTTATGGACCTTGTTTTGTGCACTGGTGCGCAGTCATGTTGGAAGGGGTCATCCCCAAACTGTTCCCTCAAAGTTGAGAGCATGAAATTGTCCAAAATGTCTTGGTATGCTGACGCCTTAAGAGTTCCCTTTACTGGAACTAAGGGGCCAAGCCCAACCCCTGAAAAAAAACTCCACACCATAATCCCCCCTCCATCAAATGATTTGGACCAGTGCAGAAAGTAAGGTCCATAAAGACATGGATGAGCGATTTTGGGGTGGAGGAACTTGACTGACCTGCAAAGAGTCCTGACCTCAATCCGATAGAACACCTTTGGGATGAATTCGAGTGGAGACTGCGAGCCAGATCTTCTTGTCCACAAATGCCCTTCTGGAAGAATGGTCAAACATTCCCATAGACACACTCCTAAACCTTGTGGACAGCCTTCCCAGAAGAGTTGAAGCTGTTATAGCTGCAAAGGGTGTGGCTGCACTACTGCTGATCTCCTGAGCTCCAGAGAGGCCTACTGATCCAGGGAGCTTGATTACTCCCTATACCCAGAGTGGATGCAGGAATCTAGGGTGGACCCAGGGGAGGATCCCCCGGATGGCCAGAGTACCGGTCCTCCCATACCAGTGTTTGAGGACCTGGGAAATGGCCCAGCTAAAGGTGAAAGCCTGTCAGCCTACAGAAAGAAGGTTTGTGCTAGGATTGCGAGAATTGCCAAGGAGGAGGAAGTACTGGCGAAGTTGAAGTTTGACTTCAAACATAAAAAAATTGCAAATGACCGGCTTCACAGTTCCAAGAGAAGACAGATGCGGCCTGAGTTAATGGCTTTGGAGGCTAAAGTGGAAAAGCAGAGTCTGCTGGTGGCCGCATTGAAAGAAACCAGCGGAGCTTTCAAGGAGAAATATGGCAATGAGGATCGCTTCCGTACAATGCGCAGAGGGCCCATAGAGTCCAGTGGAGGAGAAGCATCACCAGAGTGCAAGAAAGAAAGGTCAGTGCAAAGCAAAAAAGTTTCTTCGGGCTTGGACTGTGTTTCTGGCCAGCACGCTGGAAAATCTTTACGTTCTGAGCCAAGTATCAGTATGCCTGCAGAAAGTGGAGAAAGCTCTGGCACACAGGCTGCGGGTGATCAGCAGTCAGGTGTTTTGACTGCCAGTATGCCACTGGGCCAAGGAAGTTCTGTGCCCTTGTCACCGCAGCAGGAGGCTATGGAGCAAGATGATCCATCTGAGCCTGTGAAGGGAGCAGGAATGCTTAAATTAATCACAGAAATGGAATCCCCTTTGCATGGTCGCAAGTTTTCCGTGTCTGGATCATCTGAGGATGAAGAAGAGGATAATGATGTCCCCCCAAAACCTTTGAAACATCGGTTGGCTGAAAAAGCTGTTTTTGTTAAAGATTTGCCTATACAGCATAATGGAGATGTAGTTCCTATAGATGGTGCTGTAGAGGGCAGTGGAGAGCAAGCTCATCTCCTGGCTGAGACTCCCACCTGTGTACAGAGAGCCAGTGAGGGGTGTGCAGACTCTGCTGTGAAGAGTGCTGATAAAGACATCTCTGCTGTTATTAACCCTTTAGTTACTGGTAATGAAGTAAGAATTACCAAGGGTAATGTAGATGATATTTCTGTGTCAGAAGTGTCTGTTCCATCTGTTGATGATAATGTTGTTTCTAACTTATCTAGAGAGGGGTCTGTAACTAAAAGTGATGTGCAGGATGTTGCAAGGAGTGCAGTTATTTCCTATGCTGCAGCGGTGGCTGCACCTGTCCCAAGGGTGAGTAGGGCCAGTTATTCTGCGGTCACTAGGACTGATGTGGGTGAAGGTCAGGCCAATCTGACACCATCTGGTAGCTCCTTTAAACGCCGCAATGTGGTCCAATTGAGGTGGACTGGAGAAGGCCCCCCCCCCAAATAGGAGAGATGTGGTGGACCGTATTCTGGGGATGGGTTTTAAAGCGGAGGAGATTTTTGCCCTTATCAGCCCAGTTGGGTCATATGAGTATGACCTCTCCTTTGTCAAGGCGGAAGGATTAGATGTCTTTTGGGAGAGGTATGAGCAGAGGTGGAAGGAGTCCCCAAAATGGGCAGGTTTGTCACCCAAAGTAATCTCTCGCCAGCCATTATATAAGAACGTCACCATTCTAGTACGCAATGAGTCCATTCCTGCTCCGGATCTGGTGGTGTGGTTGGGGAGATATGCTGATGTCCAAGCTCCATTGAGGAAAGTTGTAGATGATAGGGGGATTTGGACAGGAGGATGGACGGTGTTGGTAAAACTGCATGTCACGGGTAATGTTGTTAAGCACATCCCTTCGTCTGCCTTTATAGGTCGTGACAGGATTATTACTTTTTATGCAGGGCAACCAAAGTTGTGTCATCGCTGTGGTGAAAAGGGGCATTTTTCAAGCTCATGTTCTGTGCAGAAATGTTCCCTCTGTCAGGGCTCAGGGCATGTTGCAAAAGACTGCAATAGTATTCGTTGCAATCTTTGTAACAAGTTAGGTCACCCCTATAGTCTTTGCCCTGAAGCCCTCCATAATCAGCCAGAGGTGGTGGAAGAACTTCTAAGGATGGAGGAGGAGGAACGTGGGGGGAAGCAAGGGGTTGGTGGAGCTGTTTCAGCTAGTCCTGAGGGTCCCCCCCAGGTGTCAGTTTCCCAGCCTGAAGGTGTGATCCCTACTGTGTCTGCTCCCCAGTCTGTGCTCCCTACTATGTCTGTGTCTACTTCTGTTGTGTGTTCTTCCCCAGTGTTTCAAGTGCCCAGTGTTCCAAAAGTAAATAAGTCATCCAGATTGGCTGAGGCTGCCAAAGGGGCAGATTCGTGCAGATCTGAGGTGGCAGCTTCATCTGGGCCTTCCCTAAGGCAGCGTAAAACCTCTAGTGGAGGTTCTAAGGTGAAGAAGGGGGAAGTTGCCACTGCTAATAATGTAGATGAGGTCTTTCAGGGTAATGTTTCAGGGGAGGAGGGAGAGTGGACCAAGGTGGGGAGAAGGAGGAATAAGGTAGTCCTGACCTCTGCCTCCTCGGTTTCATCCTTAGAGGTAGATGATCTACCGCTGGGAAACAAGTTTGGGTCCTTATCTGAGGGGGAGGAGGAGTCTTCTAATTCCATGTCTCAGATGGAGGAGGATGAGGTAGAGTGTTCTCTAAAGAGGTCAAGGTCTCCAGTAAGGGGGGAGGGAGCTCAGGCTAAGAAACGCCTACCTCAATCATCCTGATGGCAGTTCCCACTCCGATAAAGTTGGCAACGATTAATGTTGCCAGCATAAAATCTGTAAGGGCTCGTAATATGGCCTTATTTTTGCTCAGCGAGATGGATGCTGATATTTTATTTTTGCAAGAGACCCGGCTAAATAGCCTTGCCGATGTCCACCTGGCAAAGAGGGAGTGGAGGCGTGGGCCCTCCTTCTGGTCTCTTGCGGCTGAGCCTTACAGCGGAGTTGCAGTACTTTTTACTGGCATGGTAACGTGTCGGCGGGTTATCGAGGTAGAGATTGGAAGGTGTATGGTCCTGGACGTCTCTGTGAAGGGGCATGATCTGCGTTTAATAAATATTTATGGACCTCAGACTAGATGGGAGAGGAAATGCCTCTTTACAAAGATTAAGCCTTTCCTTTTTACATCTCGGCAAGTTGTCTTTGGAGGTGATTTTAACACCGTTACTAGGCCCAAAGACAGGAAAGGCTCCACTGACAGCCTGAGATATGATAGCGTTTTTCTTAATACGATAGCCAGAGAAGCAGGTCTGGAAGATGCGCATATTAAGCGTTGCCCAGACAGCACGGGGTACACATTTAGGCGAGGCAGTTGTGAGAGCAGGATAGATAGGTTTTTTTTAAAAGGGGACTCTGCCTTTTCGGCTCCTGAGTGTCGTATGGTGGAGTTTTCTGATCACCTTTTGCTGTCTGTGATTCTCAATGCTTCAGATATACCACCTAAAGGAAAGGGTATTTGGAGGATGAATTCGGCTCTGCTGGATGACGAGGAGGTAAGACAATCTTTTGAGGATTTTTTTCAGGCTCAGGTAACCATCCTGGATTTCTGCAGCAGTAAGTCTGAGTGGTGGGAGCTTGCCAAAAGCCGGATTAGTGGGTTTTTCAAGGCCATAGGAAAAAGGAAACAGCTTGGTAAGTACATTGCCTACCAGCAGCTGCGGAGAAAGCTTGATCGCCTTGTCTCGAGTGGTGGAGATTCCGGGGCAATCTCTGAGGTGAAACTTCTCCTTAGGAAGTATCAGTATGACCGGCACGCTTCTTTGGTTCTGGAAAGGGACTACGGGAAATATCACTCGCCCGACCCTTATCAGAACTGCAAACAAAGCGCAGCAGTTAAGACGGTTGTTGGGCTAAGGGATAGTACGGGCTCTTTGACGAAATCCAGGTCAGGGATCCTGGAGGTCTCAAGGTCTTTTTATGTGGATCTTCTGGGGGAGAAGTACCTCGATCGGGCAAAGATGTCGAGTTTTCTGGATTCTACACCAGGTTTGGGAAATAACATTCCGCTTGCAAGTTTGACAGGGGGAATCACAGCAGAAGAGGTAGTCAAAGCTATAGATGGTCTGGCTATTAAGAAAACCCCTGGGCCAGACGGATTGACGGCTGAATTTTATAAGATTTTCAAATCCAGCTTGGTACCTTATCTTGTGGAGGTATTTAACGGCTGTCTGCAGGAGGGTTCACTCCCTCCCTCCATGAGACAATCTGCTGTGATTCTGTTGTCAAAAGGCAAGGATCCCTCGATGATTGAGAATTGGCGCCCCATTAGCCTTCTCAATGTCGATAGAAAGATTCTGGCGAAGATAATTTTTTGGCGCTTGTCGTCAGTAGCAGACAGATTGCTTTCTCGTCAGCAGCACTGTTCGGTCCAGGGCAGAAGCACTTTTTCAGCGGTGTTAGCTGTCCGGGAGGCTCTGGAACGTTGCAGGGCTGAAGGTTGGGGAAAGTATTTGCTGGCACTGGATCAGGCGAAGGCTTTTGATCGTGTCAATCATGAGTACCTCTGGCTTCTCCTTGACAAGTATGGCCTGGAGGGTGGGTTTATTGGATGGCTTAAGACTTTATACAGAGAGGCAGAGAGCTTCATGCTTGTTAACGGTTGGGTTGGACAGCCCTTCGGGGTTGGATCGGGAGTGCGCCAGGGGTGTCCGCTGAGCCCTTTGCTATACGTGTTCGCAATCGACCCCTTCATCAGAAGGGTAGAGAGCGGACCGTTGTGCGGGGTGCCGGTGGGCATTACTGGTGAGCCGCCCTTGAGGGTTGTAGCCTATGCTGATGACGTTTCTGTCTTTATCTCTGGGACAGAGGAGGCACAGGAGGTGGTTTCAGTTATAGAGCAGTATTCCGAGGCATCAGGCTCCAAGGTCAACCGTGATAAAAGTGAAGTTTTTTGGATGAGCGAGGGAGGTGAGAGCTTTGCACTTCCGGACACCTTCCCGAGGCCTCAGCAGAAAGTCAAAGTATTAGGCATCGAGTTTGGCCCTGATGATTACAGTAAGTCAAATTGGGAAGCCAGGCTGAATGATGCTGATGTCAAGGTGAAATGCTGGAAAGGGTGGCGGCTCTCCTTGAGGGAAAGGGTGGACTTGATTAAGACCTACCTGATTCCTACCTTTTTGTATGTCAGCTTTGTTTGCATCTTGCCAGAGTCTTGCTATACTAGGATTTATAGTTGTTTCTTCCAATTACTATGGGGGAACAGGCTGAATCTTGTGAAGCGGAATGTGACTTACCTATCTAGGTGGAAGGGTGGCCTAGGGATGGTCAACCCGGTTGTGTTCTTCTCTCTGATGTTTTTGAAACATAATTTTGGTAACATGCTAGCAGAGAGACCGCCTGGATGGGTGGGTATTTTCCAGATCTGGTTTAGACCTTTTCTGGGCTGTTGGGAGAGTGGCGGGCCAGTGAAAAGCCTAAGGATCAAGCATGGTAAGCTCCCGGCTTATGTTGCCCTGTGCCTGAAAATTCTTAAACGGTGGCATGTGACAGCAGAGGATATCAGGTCCCTTCCTAGGAGACTCCTGGGGGAGAAGATCGTGGGTACTGTCTTTCATGCGCCACTGGCCTTAAGGGATTGCCCAGGTCATATTATGAGGGAGGGTTTACGTTTAATAAATTCTGAGCGGATTCCCTTGAAATTTAGGGACCAGGCCTGGCTCGCTTTCCACGGTAGGCTCTATGTGAGGGGGAACGTGAAGTGCCGCTCTTTGGACAATCGTGGTTGTCCAAGAGTGGAGTGTCAGGGTGAAGTGGAAACCATGGACCACTTCTTGCTTCAGTGCCCTTTCAATATAGAAGTCTATAAAAAGGTGGGGAGGGCTCTGAATATTCCTTTCCTGCCTTGCATGTCTTATGCTGAGTGGGTGTATGGAGCATTGCAGAATCGCAAGGGATTTGATTTGGACACTCTTTTTCTAGTCAGCTTAGTAGTCCGATATTACACCTGGAATGCACGGTGTCAGGTATCCCTTCGGCAGAAAGTCCTTCCTGTTCCGGTGGTGGTGTGTGAGATTCTTGGTGAGGTAGGGAAAATTCGGGGTCTTGAGAAAGACAGATGGCGGCAAAGGGTCTGGATAAAGGCGTGGAGGAATATCAGGCCTGTAGCTGCTGTTTGTTGATCTCTGGGTGTTGGGTTCTTTCCCTGTTTTCTCTCTGGACACTCCTTTTAGATTTTCAAGGATAAACATAATTTTGAAGAAAGGCTACATACACATGATAATCTATGTTTCTTGGTCTGAATGTTAATCAAGTTGAGTAATGTGTAGAATTGTTGAAGATGTCTGTGCTATTTAGTGATATATGTATATAGTATAATATAATACAGTGATATTCCTCTTGGTTGAAAAAAAAAACCCTTTTGTTCATATATTATAGGTTGAAGTAAGCCTTTATTATTAAGTTTAGTCGTATATACAATATGTTATGCATATTTGAAAAAAAAAGAAAAGAGGAAATATATGTATGTGTGTATGTATGTATGTATGTATGTATGTATGTATATATATATGTATATATGTATAATATTTATTTTTTTATATTTTTGTATAAAAAAAAAAGTTGGAATGTGTTTCTTGTTTGCAAGATTCTCAAATAAAAAAAATTGCCAACTCAATATTGAACCCTATGGACTAAGACGGCATTAAAGTTCATGTGCGTGTAAAGGCAGGCGTCCCAATACTTTTGACAATATATATATGTATGTGTGCTTGAGCTTTCGGGTGCACACCCTAATGCAATAGGCTGCGCACGCCTATGATTGTAATGGTTTTACCTGCTGTAGGAATTGCATTTCTGTACATCAGACCTGAGATTTACACAGCCACAATAACATTTATAGGTATTTCTCCTCTCGCAGGCTGTGACTGTATAATGGATATGGGAATGTCATGATGAATGTCTATTCCAATATATATAAGTACATGCTTTATAGCCTGACATATATATCAGCTTCTGCTTATCAACCTTAAAACATATTCAGCAGATATTTGCAAAACTTATCCCTCCCTTGCTGTGGAACTGAAGAGTTAACTGGACAGTTAACTGAAGAATCACACCTCTTCTAAAAATACACTCAAAGATAACACCAACTTTTCAGAAGAAGCAAGAACATTGCAAGAACATAGCTACTTCCTCATATGGAAGCCTATATTTTTTTTTGTCACAATGAATATATATATCTTGTGGTTGTTTTGTGGTTTGCATGCACCAGCCTTATCTGACGTATCTTAATCTTAACGCAATGGTATATAAGTCTTGAAAAGAGAAAATATTAAAGAGAAAGTATTTTACTTTGAACTGAGTATCTCAGCGTAATTACTTCACCGCATGCACGCTCTATATTCTATTTGACCAGGGGCAGAAATAATAATACCGGACCTTGGTTCTGGTTCTGATCCAATACATCTGGTGCCCAACGTGGGGCTCGAGGCTAGGCCCAAAGGTTAGCCGATCCAGAGGAAACTGAGGAGAACCAACACGGGCGGGGCAGAGACTTATCACCTCTGAGAAAACGGTAAGACACTTTTCATATCTAGTCTACTGTTTATCCTGTACCCGTGGCTGGTTAATCTCTGTGTCCATATTGGCTTCCTGCGGTCCTCAAATAATGCGGTCCTGCGGTCCTCATATATTTTGCCTCGAGTCTGTTGATATAATAAGGAACTTGCAATTATACAGTACCTGTCCATGAGAATGTGTTTCCAGCGCGATCCCATCGGGCTGGTTCTTGGCGACAGGGTACTGTACACCTCGCGCTGGCTGCAATAGGAAAAGCATTTCCTATTGCAGCGAGCGTGAGAAAGATTTCCCCTCCAGGAGCATACCAGGCCCTTAGGTCTGGTATGGACTTTAAGAGGAACCCCCTACGCCAAAAAAACGGCGTGGGAGTCCCCCCAAAATCCATACCAGACCCTTATCTGAGCACACAGCCCCGGCCGGTCAGGAAAGGGGTTGGGGACGAGCGAGTGCCCCCCCCCCTCCTGAACCGTACTAGGCTGCATGCCCTCAACATGGGGGGTGGGCGCATTGGGGCCCAAAGCACTTCGTCCCCATGTTGATGAGGACAAGGGCCAGTTCCCGACAACCCTGGCCGTTGGTTGTCGGGGTCTGTGGGTGGAGGGCTTATCGGAATCCAGGAGCCCCCTTTAATAAGGGGGCCCCCAGATCCCGGCCCCCACCCTATGTGAATGAGTAGGGGGTACCCCTACCCATTCACCTGGGGGGAAAAAGTGTCAAAAAAACACTAGACAGGTTTTTAAAGTAATTTATTAGGCAGCTCCAGGGTTCTTCTTCCGACTTCGGGGGTCTCTTCTGACTTCTCCGTTCTCTCCGGCCTCTTCTCCCGGTGTCTGGTTCTTCTCCCGCCCTCCGGCCTCTTCTCCCGGTGTCCGGTTCTTCTCCCACTCTCCGGCCTCTTCTCCCGGTGTCCGGTTCTTCTCCCACTCTCCGGCCTCTTCTCCCAGGGTCCAGTTCTTCTCCAGCTCTCCGGCCTCTTCCCCCAGTGTCCGGTTCTTCTCCCGCTCTCCGGCCTCTTCTCCAGGTCTCCGGTTCTTCTGCCGGGCTCCTCCGCTATCTTCTGCTCTTTTGCCGCTCTTTTGCTACCGTTGGCTCGGTCTTCTCTGTCGTCTTATTCCTTCTTCTCTTCTTCCGATGTTGACACGACGCGCTCTCCTGCTGTAATGCCGTGTGTGAGATGCGCAACGACTTATATAGGCATGGGGCGTGGTCACCGGGTGATGACCCCGCCCCTTATGACGTCACAGTCATGCCCCGGCGTCACAAGGGGCGGGGTCACCGGATGACATCACCCGGTGACCATGCCCCAGGCCTATATAAGTCGTTGCACACCTCGCACACGGCATTACAGCGGGAGAGAGCGTTGTGTCAACATTGGAAGAAGAGAAGAAGGAACAAGACAACGGAGAAGACCAGGCCAACGCTAGCAAAAGAGCAGAAGATAGCGGAGGAGCCCGGCAGAAGAACCAGAGAGCGGGAGAAGAGGCCAGAGGGCGGGAGAAGAACCGGACACTGGGAGAGGAGGCCGGAGAGCAGGAGAAGTCGGAAGAGACCCCCGAAGTCAGAAGAAGACCCCCGGAGCTGCCTAATAAATTACTTTAACCTCCCTGGCGGTATGATTATTTCGGATTTTAGGTGCTGAAAGTGGTACAATTATTTTGCATGGAAATTTGGCGTTTTATATTGTAGGCCTGTAATTCTTAACAATAACACACTTAAATCTGTCCAAACAAGAGTCTAGTAGATATCCCGGGTATGATGAAGTTTGAAACACAAAAACATAAATTATAATATAATAAATAAATATAAATAATTAAAAAAATAATAATAAAATACATTTCCCCACGATTCACTATCGCTCAATTCTGCAAGTGTTCTAATTTACTATCGCTGTTTTCTAGCTGAGCTAAAGCCACTTTTGCCATAAAGGGACACTTTTTGGTTGCTATGGACAATCTCCAGTTTCCAGGCAGAAAGAACAGTATATATCATATAAAACTGCATGCAGTGCATGGGCCAAAGCACTGGGGACAAAAGGGATGTGAAATAATTTCATAATAATTACAGTACTGTATGTGTTATGATTTGTAAATTTTTTTTAATTTGCCGCCATGTGTCGCGCCGCTCGCAGGGAACGGAGCCTGGCACAGAGAGGCTTCAGAGGAGACAGAGCCCACGGACACTGCGGGGGACATCGCAGGATCCTGGGGACAAGGTAAGTAACGCCGCATCAGGATCCTGCAATGTAATCCCGAGTGTGGCTCGGGGTTACCGCTAATGGGACTGAAATTTAACCCCGAGCCACACTCGGGATTACCGTCAGGGAGGCTACAAACCTGTCTAGTGTTTTTTTTTATTGACACTTTTTTTCCCCCAGGTGAATGGGTAGGGGTACGATGTACCCCATACTCATTCACATGGGGTGGGGGCCCCCTTATTAAAGGGGGCTCCTGGATTCCGATAAGCCCTCCACCAGCAGACCCCAACAAGCAACGGCCAGGGTTGTCGGGAAGAGGCCCTTGTCCTCATCAACATGGGAACAAGGTGTTTTGGGGTGGGGGGCCGCAGGGTGCCCCCCTGCCCCAAAGCTCCCACCCCTCATGTTGAGGGCATGTGGCATGGTACGGTTCAGGAGGGGGGGCGCTCACTCATCCCCACCCCCTTTCCTGACCGGCCAGGCTGCGTGCTTGGATAAGGGTCTGGTATGGATTTTTGGGGGACCCCACGCCATTTTTTTTGGCGTAGGGGGTTCCCCTTAAAATCCATACCAGACCTAAGGGCTTGGTATGCTCCTGGAGGGCAACCATTGCCAGTTTTTTATTTAAAATTTGCCATGGAGTTCCCCCTCATGATTCATACCAAACACATTTTTCCTTTCCCGATGAGCGAGCCAGCTCGGCGCTGGCTCCCATGACGGGGCTCACAGGTGTCAAATCTCGCCGATAACAGCGGCAAGATTGACACAATATCGCGGTCACCTACTGTATCTGCCGCCTGTTTTGTTCTATTCTGTTTCGTTGATTGATCTTGTGTTGGCTGTTGGAAATGAGGGATTGATTATATAGTCACGGATGGAATTAGTTGACGTGGATTAAATTCCTCCTGGGGTATAAATAATTATGCGATAAAGCACGGGTGCGGTGAAGCACGGGAGAACCAGGAGGGGGCGTCAGGATCCCATGAGGATCTGAACAATCCTGTATTTCTCTACGGTCATCATATACCTTGGTCACATCTTGTTGTTTTGATAATGTCATGTCCTAAGTGTGTTTGTGGACTGTTGTTTGGGATACACAAAGGGGGTTGGTTAAAGTGGTCGAGCCAGGGTTTAAAAGGGAATGTCTTGGTTATAAACCCTTGTTAGCGGAGATCACAGATGTGTTGGTATTCAGATTAAATGTGCATTACCCAGTTAAACTTGAGGTTGGCAAGTCACCACAGGCTATAGAAAGTGAAGTTAGAAGGAGGGGACATGCAGCCGAAAAGTGTCCATAACAACCATAACAGCTTGAAGAAAGGAAAAAAGCCAGAGTGAGAAATTTGGGCTCTGAGTTGGGACATGTAGATGACATTTAAAGTAGTGCATTATTGAATTTTATTTTATCTGTTATGTCTTGTTGAGAGTAATAAGTGGTCACATATTACTCGGCTCCCCTACCTGCGGCCACCTCCGGTGGACAGGGCTGTGCTGTGACTAGTCTACATTTTGGGAAGGCGCATGCAAGGAGGCTTGCTTGGCAGCCGAACACAGTAGTCGTTCCTTCCTTCCTTTCTTTCTTTCTTTCTTTCTCTCTCTCTCTCTCTCTCTCTCTCTCTCTCTCTCCTTTTGTCCTCGTTAACTTGAGACTGTGATATAGTCTGAACCGGTACCAGGTGACGGATAGAGGAATTGTCGGACCCTTGAGTCCAAGACAGCCTCGTGACCCATCTGAAATCCTGAGTAGACACATAAATATCTCAGTCATCAAGACAGAACGTAGCAAGGTAGCCTTATATATTGGAGGGTGGTCCGAAAGAGGACAGGTGGCGGTCAGAGGAATTGTCAGACCCTTGAGTCCAAGACAGCTTCATAAAACCGCCATACAAACCCTGAGCCAGGACACATAAACTCTTCAATAGCTAACGATGGGGCAAAAGTTAGAAAGGCCCAAAGAAGGCAGCTTGGCCTGTGATTTGGTGCTAGAGCGGGAAGGAGAGGGTGCTGTTAAAAAGGAAAAGAAATTGGCAAAAGTGTGCGGGGTTGATATGCATTTGGGCGGAAGGCTACAGGTAGATGAATGGCGTATAATTTGGAAACGTAAAAAAGGTCTGTTGTCAGATCACGGACTGCTACGAGCAGCCGACGCTTGGTTCAAAGTTGCAAAAGCTATTCATGAGGAAGGGTGGACAGAGCAGGAAACAAATCAAAATGGTCGTATTGTATATGTGTATAAAAAAACAGAAAAGAGGAAGCTAAATAGTCAGCCACCGCCCTATAATGGCGTCTGGTCCCCAGGAAGTAGGTACTGGCCTTCGTCTACCACCCCTCTGTTCCAAGTGACACCTCTCCCTACCGCCCCTCTGCTAAAAGTGACAGAAGAGCCTCTGACACCTCCCCCGTCATGCTTAACAGTAGACAAGGCACACTTGTCTTTGTATGGCTCGGGTGGTTGCTGCCACACACGCCTGACCCAATCTGTACCACCTGCACTACCGCCCACACCGGAACCTACCCAGATGTATCCGGTGATAGACCAGTCCTCGGGATCATATTACAAGGCCCACCCCATTAATGACAAGTGTTACAGACGACGGCTCCGTGGAGGGGGGGGACCCGGGCACCTCCTCCACCCAAGCCTCAGGAGGTTCCTTCCCCAACAAACCCAGAACTAGGGACTCAGACTCAGCCCGATTCCTCCCCTCAAAGCCCCAACCAAAGTCGCGCTGGTCCTGTCAGGGTGCCCGGAGCTGACATGCATGCCGGAACAGGTACAATTCCAAAACGACAGACTGTTACATTTCAAGGCACACCACGCATTGAATCCATTCCCCTGTATAACTCCCAAGCTGAAGACCCTGTGTCCGGTAACCCGTTTGACAGCTTGCCACTTGACAACCCACTCTGGCCATTTAGTAGTGACTCACTTCCTCTGTTACGTCCCTCACAGAAGCCCATGGTCCCTCGAGCCGGAAATGAACCACCTCTCAGGCCATCGAGACCCTCACACCACCAAAGACAATGGCCCCTTCATGTCACCACCGAGAGGAATGCCTACGGCACAAGGGGCTCCCCTGATGTACGTAATTTTACGCCCCTCTCAGGCTGCATCTCTTGGCGCGAGCCTACCAGACTCTGAAAAACAGCCCATGCCATTTTACAGAAGGATCACCCAAATCCAAAAGACATACGCGGCTGCATGGTGAGATTTTGTGAGCCTGTGTGAGATGAAGGCAGGAGATGCCTACTGGTCAGTGATGGAGAAACGCTTTGATCAGTACTACTGTGACAATACTTACGACTCAGGATGTGACTTCGTGAGTCAGTTAAAAAGATGGGCTCAAGACCGCTTGGCAGACCAAGCGACTAGTGTACAAGAGGACACACAAGAAAAAGGCGAATCTGTTGAGAAACATCACAATAGAATAGCACAAATGTTTACTGATTTGGGTTTTAGCATGCTGAACAAAGCACACAGACACATGCTAGCTGCCGCATCACATCCTATCACGCCCAGAGTATAGAGTAATGGAGCTTGAGAAGTTGTTATTAGTGGTTATTAGGTCTAGAATCCTCACAGAGCAGTAGAAAGGTAGCTCCTCTCATGATGGCCTCTGACACACCGTATCTGTGCCCACCAGTACCAACTCCGTGTGTCTGCTACACACATGAAAGCACTCAGTATCAAAAACATGACATCCCACCTCGCCCACCACCATCCCTCTCTGGATCACATGGACCTTCTCCGCTAGGATGCAGGAAAGCCTGTGTCACCTGCCCCTGCCATGGTATCCTCTGGAGACTCAGGAGGCCCTCTTGCAAAAATAACCCTAAATGCACCTCACCAAAGAAAGAGTTGCTGCAATCAAGGCCATCTCTTTGCCTCAAGGTCAAAAGCCCCTTCACGCCTTTCTAGGATTAATCTCCTACTGCCATTCTTGGATCCCAGGAGCCTCCCTCTTGATGCAACCCCTTTATGATGCTCTGAAATCTGACCCTTACCTGCTTTCCCCAGAGGCTGTGGACAATTTTGAAACTTTGAAGGAGATCCTCTCAACGGCCCCTGCTTTTGGCCTCCCAGACTATGAAAAGACTTTCAAACTGTTTGTCTCAGGGAGACAAGGGCATGCTACAGAAGTTTTGGCACAGGCCCATGGCAACAGACTCAGACCCATTGGGTATTACTCCTGTCAGCTGGACTCAGTGGCCAGGGGGGGACCCTACTGCCTCAGAGCCGTCTTTGCAGCCCAAGTTTTTCTGGACAAGACCGCTGACCTCGTGTTGGACCACACTTTGATCCTCCTTGCCCCTCATGACTAATTGCCATACTAAACCAAGTACAGCCCAAACACCTGTCCTCGCAGAGGCACCTCAGACTCCAGTGTGCCTTGCTTCTCCCCGATAACATCACTATCCTCCGATGTGATACCCTTAACCCATCCACTCTGCTTCCTCTTCTCGAGGGGGGAACCTCTTTGGAAAATGACCCTCATCTCACCGCTCATAACTGCTTCGAAGTGATGAAGATGGAGACATCACACCTACCGACAGTCAGTGAAACAGCCCTTGAGAATCCTGACTTGACAATTTTTGTGGATGGTTCCAGATATGCAGACAGCACTGGACGGTACCACACAAGATACGCAATCACCTGGCAGATACCGCTGCAAAACACGCTGCAAATGGAACGGGAGAAGTGGTCAGCAGAGTGAATGCACCCATCCTGGATGACCCAATAGATACCCCTGAAGAAACTGTGCAAACCACTAAGATTCTACAAAACCTTCCCGTGGACAGGGCTCACCTCAAGGAGCAACAGGAGGCAGCTGACAAAGAAGAGAACGAAATATGAAGCCATAAAAACTGAAGGAATCATGGAATTAAGCAAGAGACTGTCTGCCACGTGTCCCATTTGCATGTTCTCCGCATGGCCCGAAGCCTGAAGGCTATCCCGTTACCAACATGACGGTAAAGACCACGGCTAAAAGACTTCTAACAGAAATAGTGTGCAGATATGGTGTTCCAGAGGTCATACAGAGCGATCAGGGGCCGGCTTTCATGGCCTCAGTGACCAAGGAATTATGGGCAGCTTTAGGGGTCACACTAGCTTTCCACACCTCATATCATCCTCAGAGCAGTGGGAAGGTGGAAAGATTAAATGGCACAATAAAATCTAGAATGCTAAAAATGTCTCAGGAAACAGGAATGAGTTGGCTAGACAGCCTGCCCATTGCCTTATTCAGTGTTAGGTACACTCCAAGGGGAAACCATGGCCTGTCACCCTATGAGATATTCTTTGGTCCAGCCCCCAGACTGGGTTGTTACTTCCCACAGCAATTACAGCTCCAATCTGATGTATTGACTGATTATGTGACTGCTTTATCTCAAGATTTAACCGGTATCCATTCGCAAGTGTTTTCTTCCATTTCAGATCCTGAGTTAGATACAGGAACACACAAGCTGGTTCCCGGTGATTAGGTCCTGGTAAAGAAGTTAGTGAGAAAACATACTCTTGAACCCAGATATGATGGTTCTTTCCAGGTCCTAACAACTACCACATCAGTAAAAGTGGCCGGAAAGAACTCGTGGATACACGCCTCCCACTGCAAGAAAGTCCCTGTACCTGAGGAAGAGGCCGAGGAGACCAAACCATGATTCTGTATATCCTTTTCATTGTAATCATTGTTCAGGCACAGGAGGTAGCCATCAAACAGAAGGATGGTATAACACAATTCTGGTACAATTCATCCAATACACATGTTGCCACCTTTATATCCTCTTGCGAACAGATAATTCCAGGTGCTATGTACAAGATCCGGTCCTGGGATGAAACAGTAGGACCCATGACTGTGTATGTATGCGTCACTGATTCCTATTGGGGTAACAACTGTGATTCCTGGGGAGCAATGGGTTGGAACACTGGGGGTACAAACCTGAGAGTGCCCAGAATAGAAAGCATAATAATGGGAAGCCACTCTTAGAATGACAATGGAAGATATAACGGGGGGGGGGGACCCCTTGGGAATTTCACTAAGGGTTACTGTGGATCTTATAGTGAGGTGTCCGCAGATCTGGTGCAAAATCAAGTCCAGTCTTTAGGAGACGTGTACTGGGTCTGCGGGGACATGAAGATCAGGCGTAGGATCAAAGGACAGTGGACAGGAGAATGTGCACTGGCTAAGGCCATAATGCCTCTACATATTCTCTCAGGAAAACCCAAAGCCAGATGCAAACAATGCACCCAGGCCTAACAGGAGGCGTAGGAGTGCCCCAGCAGGAAGCCTTAACCCTCATGTATACATAGATGCCGTTGGGGTCCCTAGAGGGGTCCCAGATGAATTCAAAGCAAGAGACCAAGTAGCAGCAGGATTTGAGTCCCTGATCCCCATCATCAATGTAAACAAGAATGTAGACTGGATAAATTACATCTACTATAACCAACAAAGGTTTGTTAATTACACTAGAGATGCACTCCAAGGTTTAGCCAAACAACTGAAAGCCGCTTCACACATGACTTTCCAAAACCGTATGGCCTTAGATATGGTCCTAGCTGATAAGGGGGGTGTGTGTAAGATGTTACCTGAAACGAGTACATGTACTTATATCCCAGATAACACTGGCCCAAATGGTAAAGTGACTTTAGCTATTCAGAAACTTGAAAGTTTGTCCAAGGAACTAAAAAGGAATTCAGGGCTCTCCAACCCCTGGCATCAGTACTTCACCTGGATCAAGGGGGGATGGCAGGGAATTTTAACACAGATCAGAATAACCATACTGATAATTCTAGTGACCCTAGCTGTCATGGTCTGCTGTGTTCTTCCCTGCCTTAAAAAGTGTGTAGAAAAAGCTGTTGACCAATCAACTCCAATGTTTGTGAACCAAGAAATACCAGATGATGATGATTATGTGTTACACTCCGTTACAGTCACTTCCCCCCGGGATGCAACACCATAGGATTACAGGGACAGACAGCACCTAATTGCCCTTCTCTAAGCTGTATCGAGGGGGGTAGTGAGTTAGTCGCTGCTTTTCTCTATATACAGCCCAAAAGAGTTGCTGAGGGGAATGGGCCAGGTGGGTAGGACCTTCAGTATAAGGGACAGTATTGAAATAGACAGTTTCAAGGGGGGACTGTAATAAATATTGGAATGTCATGATGAAATGTCTATTCCAATATATATAAGTACCGTATTTATCGGCGTATAACACACACTTTTTTCCCCTTAAAATCAGGGGAAAGTCGTGGGTGCGTGTTATACGCCGATCCCCGCTATCGCTATGTGAATGTCGGCGATCGCCGCCGACATTTACATAGCGAGTAGTTTCAAATATGGCGCCGCGGACTTCGGAAGGACTCGGCGGTGCTGAACGAGCGCCGCCGAAATCACAGAGCCGAGATACACATAGTCGGGTGTATTCGGCTCTTTCCGGCGCCGCTCACTGTCACGCCCACTCCCGCCATTGGACCTGTGTTATGTCCATCATAGGGCGGGACTGGGCGGGACTGTGAGCGGCGCCGGAAAGAGCCGAGAACCCTCAGCTATGTGTATCTCGGCGGCGTTCGTTCACTTCCGCCGGCGCCGAGTCTCTCCGAACTCCGCGGCGCCATATTTAAAACTACTTCTATGTGTATGGCGGCGGCGGCAGCGGCAGGAGGCATGGACACTAGGCTGCACTGGGGACAAGGCTGCAGGGACAAGGCTGCACTGGGGACAAGGCTGCATTGATAAGGCTGCACTGGGGACAAGGCTGCATTGATAAGGCTGCACTGGGGACAAGGCTGCATTAATAAGGCTGCACTGGGGACAAGGCTGCATTGACAAGGCTGCACTGGGGACAAGGCTGCACTGACAAGGCTGCACTGGGGACAAGGCTGCATTGACAAGGCTGCACTGGGGCAAAGCTGCACTGACAAGGCTGCACTGGGGCAAAGCTGCACTGACAAGGCTGCACTGGGGCAAAGCTGCACTGACAAGGCTGCACTGGGGCAAAGCTGCACTGGGGCAAAGCTGCACTGGGGCAAAGCTGCACTGACACTGAAAAGGCTGCAATCAGGGCTGGACTGGGACAAAAATTTGGCCCTGAACTTCCTCATGACCGGCCCACTTTAATTTTGAGTGTCCCCAACAGCGTCCCCCTTACATTAGAGTGTCCCCAACAGCATCCCCCTTACATCAGAGTGTCCCCAACAGCGCCCCCCTTACATCAGAGTGTCCCCAACAGCGCCCCCCTTACATCAGAGTGTCCCCAACAGCGTCCCCCTTACATCAGAGTGTCCCCAACAGTGCCCCCCTTACATCAGAGTGTCCCCAGCAATGCCCCCCTTACATCAGAGTGTCCCCAACAGCATCCCCCTTACATCAGAGTGTCCCCAACAGCGTCCCCCTTACATCAGAGTGTCCCCAACAGCGCCCCTTACATCAGAGTGTCCCCAACAGCGTCCCCCTTACATCAGAGTGTCCCCAACAGCGCCCCCCTTACATCAGAGTGTCCCCAACAGTGTCCGCCTTACATCAGAGTGTCTCCAACAGCGTCCTCCTTACATCAGAGTGTCCACAACAGCGTCCCCCTTACATCAGAGTGTCCCCAACAGCGCCCCCCTTACATCAGAGTGTCCCCAACAGCACCCCCCTTACATCAGAGTGTCCCCAACAGCACCCCCCTTACATCAGAGTGTCCCCAACAGCGCCCCCCTTACATCAGAGTGTCCCCAACAGCGCCCCCCTTACATCAGAGTGTCGCCAACAGCGCCCCCCTTACATCAGAGTGTCCCCAACAGCATCCCCCTTACATCATAGTGTCCCCAACAGATCCGCCTTACATCAGAGAGTCCCAATCAGCAGCTCCCTTCACATCAGAGCCCCCACCAGCAGCCCACTTCACATCAGAGTCCCCACCAGCAGCCCACTTCACATCAGAGTCCCCACCAGCAGCTCCCTTCACATCAGTGTGTCCCCATCAGAAGCCCCCTTCACATCAGTGTGTCCTCCCTCTCCTCCCCCTCCCACATGTACTCACAGTTTTGAAGGCAGCTTCTCGTTCCCCTCTCCAGTCATGTGATAAAAAGTGATAGGGGAGAGAGGTAGGAAAGTCTGCCGTTGGTCTATCTCCCCCTGCAGGCTGGAGGGAGCAGAAAGCCTAATGCTCTCTCCAGCATATGACGGAAGCTGCTCCTCCTGACAGGAGTGAAATTGCGATCAATCACTGTTAGAGAGGAGCGGCTCCAGGACTGCACCTGACTGGCCCACTGAGCCATCGGCCCACCGGGAATCTCCAGGTAGTCCCTATGGCCAGTACATGCCTGGCTGCAATGACACTGAAAAGGCTGCAGATGAACACTGATGAGGCTGCATTGATGGGCATTTTAATGTAAGTTTCTTTTCCTTAAACTTCCCTCCTAAAAGTTTTTTTCCTTAAAATTCTCTCCTAAACTTGGGGTGCGTGTTATACGCCGGCGCGTGTTATACGCCGATAAATACGGTACATGCTTTATAGCCTGATATATATATCAGCTTCTGCTTATCAACCTTAAAACATATTCAGCAGATATTTGCAAAGCTTATTCAGCTTCCTTGCTGTGGAACTGAAGAGTTAACTGGACAGTTAACAGAAGAATCGTACCTCTTCTAAAAATACACTCAAAGATAACACCAACTTTTCAGAAGAAGCAAGAACATTGCAAGAACATAGTTACTTCCTCATATGGAAGCCTATATTTTTTTGTCACAATGAATATATACAGTGGGGACGGAAAGTATTCAGACCCCTTACATTTTTCACTCTTTGTTATATTGCAGCCATTTGCTAAAATCATTTAAGTTCATTTTTTTTCCTCATTAACCACTAGGCGTCCGCGCTATAGCCGAAAGACGGCTACAGCGCGGACTCCAATTGCCGGGAGGGCGTCCCTGGACGTCCTCCTGTTCACTTCCGCAATGCGCGCTCCCAGGAGCGCGCATTGGGGAAATTCTGCTCTGGCCGTGTCCCTTGGACACAGCCAGTCACGGATCGCCGTAAACGGCCAATCACAGCGGCCGTTTACAGCGCGATCCGAGCTTCCAATGACAGATGATCTCAAATGTAAACATATGAGATCATCTCTCATTGCCGGCTTTCTCTCCTCACACAGAGACCGTGTGTGAGGAGAGAGAGCGATCTGTGATAACTGTGAGTGCCGAGCCTTTAGTGAAACACAGTACAGTGCCCATACAGTGCCCATACAGTGCCACATCAGTGCCACAGTGCTTCCATCTGTCATCAGTGCCATCTGTCAGTGCCATCTGTCGTTAGTGCCACCTGTCAGTGTCACCTGCCACATCAGTGCCACCTGTCAGTGTCACCTGCCACATCAGTGCCACCTGTCAGTGTCACCTGCCACATCAGTGCCACCTGTCAGTGTCACCTGCCACATCAGTGTCACCTGTCAGTGTCACCTGCCACATCAGTGCCACCTGTCAGTGTCACGTATCAGTGCCATCTATCACCAGTGCAATCTGCCAGTGTCACGTGTCATCAGTGCCACATATCTGCCATTTTTCATCACTATGTCACAAAGAGTATATTCAGCCGAGGAGGCATATAATATTCTTGCGGCCGACGAGAGCAACGGGGAGCTCTCCGCTTCAGATTCCTATTCAGATTCTGAGTCTGACGTGGACTACGAGCCTGTCCTCAGCAGTGGTACACTGACAGCCTCAGAGGAGGATGAGAGTCCGCCCGCCAGACGAAGACGTACTGGTGAGGATGCAGTGCCATCCACCAGCACCGCAATGCCATCCACTATCACCACAATGCCATCCACTATCACCGCAATGCCATCCACCAGCACCGCAGTGCCATCCACCAGCACCGAAGTACCTCGACAAAGTCCACGTACCAGTGGGGTGTCACCTCAGGCCCAAAGGGTTAGGTCCCATGCCAGCCTTCCCTACTCCCTTGAGAACCCCTTATGGCTGCCACCCAATTCAGGAGAAGCTATCATTCCCCCTTTTACTGCCCAGCCAGGAGTCCAGGTGGATACGGAAAATTTTTCACCATTAGATTTTTTCAACCTTATATTTACTGAGGACATGCTTGCATCGATTGTGGCCCAGTGCAATCTATATGCCCAACAATACATAGCAAGTAACCCAACGTCCTATTATGCCCGTCCCTACGAATGGAGAGCCCTAACAGTGGAGGAGTTTAGAATTTTTTTGGGCCTCACATTCTGTATGGGACTAACCAAAAAAAATGTATTACGTTCCTATTGGTCTACCCTTCCCATCCACCACATGCCCATCTTTTCCTCTGTAATGCCCAGAACCAGGTATCTCATGATTATGAGATTCCTACACTTCAATGACAATACCCAGTGCCCTCCCCGAAATGACCCACATTTTGACAAGCTATATAAAATTCGCCCACTACTAAAATATTTTTCTGATATCTTCCCCCAGTTATTTACCCCAGACCAGCACATATGTGTGGATGAGTCCCTGGTCAAATTTAGTGGCAGATTGGGCATAAAACAATTTATTCCCACCAAAAGGGCCCGCTATGGGGTGAAAATGTATAAATTATGCGACCGAGCTACAGGATATACCTATGCCTTCATGGTATACGAAGGGAAGGACACCCAGCTACATCCCCCTAATTGCCCAGAATATATCGGATCGAGTGGGAAAGTCGTTTGGGAACTCATAAACCCACTCCTGGAAAAAGGCTACCATCTATATGTGGACAATTTTTATTCTAGTCTGCCCCTGTTCCGAAATCTTCACAGACAGAAGACTCCAGCATGTGGCACCACAAGGAAGAACCGGAAGGGCTTTCCTCAAAGCCTCGTGAACAAAAAGCTAAGAAGAGGGGAAATGGCGAGCTTGAGGAATGAGGAAATTCTGGCTGTGAAGTGGAGGGACAGAAGGGACGTCTACGTGCTTTCATCAATCCACAATAACACCGTCGTGGAGATAACCAGGAGGAATGGGGTAATCCAAAAGCCCACATGCATCTTTGAATACAACAAGTATATGGGGGGTGTCGACTTCAACGACCAGATGCTCGAACCCTATCTTGCCACGAGAAGAACATACCAGTGGTATAAAAAAGTTTCAATATATTTGTTCAATTTGGCCATATATAACAGCTATGTTATTTATCATAAATCCACTGCAAGCCCCAAATCCTTCCTTGGATACCAGGAGGAAATCATCACTGCCCTGATATACCCCAACGGCCCACCAGAAACCATTCGATCCGATGTGATTAGTAGACTGTCCGAACGCCACTTTCCCGAAAAAATCCCCCCCAGACCAACAGGCCAAAAACGGCAGAAAAAATGCTGGGTGTGCTCCAAAGGAGGAGTGAGAAGAGACACTACTTTTTATTGTCCCCAATGTCCTTCCCAACCAGGCCTCTGTATAGTTAACTGTTTCCGCCGTTACCATACTTCACTAAATTATTAGTGAAGTATGGTAAACATAACCCTCACTTCCTGCCATTTACCTTAACACCCCTTATGCCTCTGCTTGCTCTGTAACTGACCCTGGCTTGTTTTTTGACCACGCTTCTGCCTACCGATTCTGTTTATATCTCTGCCTGATCTGGAACTGACCCTGGCTTGTTTTTCGACCACGCTACTGCCTACCGATTCTGTTTATATCTCTGCCTGACCTGGAACTGACCCTGGCTTGTTTTTCGACCACGCTTCTGCCTACCGATTCTGTTCATACCTCTGCCTGATCTGGAACTGACCCTGGACTGTTTGACCATCCTTTTTGCCTGCCTCTTGGACTGATCTTGTACCCTGCTACTGGACTAGTGGGATTCATAACACAGGGGTCTCACATATGTGAGGGGCTCCAGAATTGTTTTTCTGGATGAAGAAAACATTTTTTTTGTTTTCTCATTCCTAGATTAGGGTCTGGAGACTCGGAGGCTTCAAAGAGATTTGGGTGGGAGAAGCCTCTACCCCGTCCCCATTCTGTCCTGAACGAGGCCCTACTTCTGCCTGCTGCCTGTAGGACCTATGCCATCATGCCTCTGCCTGTTGCATGAACTGACCACACCACATGGATGGACCATGTTCCTGTCTACTACCAGGATCAATATTTTGGCACTGCTGACAATCTCTGCCTGCACTGACCCTGGACTGTATATGGACAGTATCCCTGCCTGCTGCCTGTACTGACTATGGACAGTGTTCCTGTCTGTTGCCTGGATCAATTGCGTTCGCTTTTGCTGACCAAGTCCCTGCCTGCTGCCTGGACCAGTGCTATCCTCCTGTGGACAACTGTGCTACTAAAACTACAGGTAATCTTTTTTTTTACCCTTTGCTCAGCAGAATGTATTTTGGGCTGTAATTCTTGGTATGTGCATGCTATGTGTCCCTAGAACACCTGACGGTGTTCCTTGTATGTGGCCAGGCTGTGTAAAAGTCTTACACATGTGGTATCGCTATACTCAGGAGGAGTAGCAGAATGTATTTTGAGGTGTCATTTTTGCTATGTACATGCTATGTGTTGGAAATAGCTTATAAATGGACAACTTTGTGTAAAAAAAAAATGCGTTTTCATTTTTTTCCACATTTTCCAAAAACTTCTGGAAAAAAATGAACCGTTCAAAAGACTCATTATGCCTCATAGATTATACGTTGGGGTGTTAGCTTTCCAAAATGGGGTCATTTTGTGGGCGTTTCCATTGTCCTGGTGCTCCAGGGCCTTTAAAAGTGTAATAGGTGGGTGAGAAATGAGATGTGTAATTTATGCTCCTAAAACCCTTGAAGGTGCTATTTCAGTATTGTGCCCCTGTATGTGGCCAGGCTGTGTAAAAGTCTTACACATGTGGTATCGCTATACTCAGGAGGAGTAGCAGAATGTATTTTGAGGTGTTATTTTTGCTATGTACATGCTATGTGTTGGAAATATCTTATAAATGGACAACTTTGTGTAAAAAAAAATGCGTTTTCATTTTTTTCCACATTTTCCAAAAACTTCTGGAAAAAAATGAACCGTTCAAAAGACTCATTATGCCTCATAGATTATACGTTGGGGTGTTAGCTTTCCAAAATGGGGTCATTTTGTGGGCGTTTCCATTGTCCTGGTGCTCCAGGGCCTTCAAAAGTGTAATAGGTAGTTAACAAGTTAGATGTGTCATTTATGCTCATAGAACACTTGATGGTGCTCCCTGCATGTTGGGCCTCTCTATGTGGTTAGGCTGTGAAAAAGTCCCACACATGTGGTATCGCCATACTTAGAAGGAGTAGCAGAATGTATTTTGGGGCGTCATTTGTGGTATACACATGCCATGTGAGAGAAATAACCAATTACAATGACAATTTTATGGGAGGAAAAAAAAAAAAAATCTTCATTTTGCCAAGAATTGTGGGAAAAAATGACAACATCAAAAACCTCACCGTGCATCTTACTGAATACCTTGGAATGTCTACTTTCAAAAAAGGGGTCATTTTGGGGGTATTTGTACTGTCCTGACTTGTTCGGGTCACAAGAAATGAGATAGGCCACCAGTACATCAGGTGTGATCAATTTTTTATGTTTTGCACCACAACTTGTAGACTCTATAACTTTCACACAGACCAAATAATATCCACTAATTTTGGTTATTTTTACCAAAGATATGTAGCAGTATAAATTGTGGCCAAAATTTATGAAGAAAAATTAATAATTTGCAAAATTTTATCACAGAAACGAAGAAAAATTCGTTTTTTTTCTAAATTTTTGGTCTTTTTTCATTTATAGCGCAAAAAATAAAAAGCCCAGAGGTGATCAAATACCACCAAAAGAAAGCTCTATTTGTATGAAAAAAAGGACACAAAATTCATTTGGGTACAGTTTTACATGACTGAGTAATTGTCATTCAAAGTGTGAGAGCGCTGAAAGCTGAAAATTGGTCTGGTCACGAAGGGGGTTTAAGTGCCAGTTGTCAGGTGGTTAATGTACACACAGCACCCCATATTGACAGAAAAACACAGAATTGTTGACATTTTTGCAGATTTATGAAAAAAGAAAAACTGAAATAACAAATGGTCCTAAGTATTCAGACCCTTTGCTCAGTATTTAGTAGAAGCCCAAAAGAGTTGCTGAGGGGAATGGGCCAGGTGGGTAGGACCTTCAGTATAACGGACAGTATTGAAATAGACAGTTTAAGGGGGGGACTGTAATAAATATGGGAATGTCATGATGAAATGTCTATTCCAATATATATAAGTACATGCTTTATAGCCTGACATATATATCAGCTTCTGCTTATCAACCTTAAAACATATTCAGCAGATATTTGCAAAGCTTATCCCTCCCTTGCTGTGGATCTGAAGAGTTAACTGGACAGTTAACAGAAGAATCGCACCTCTTCTAAAAATATACTCAAAGATAACACAGAAAAACACAGAATTGTTGACATTTTTGCAGATTTATGAAAAAAGAAAAACTGAAATAAAAAATGGTCCAAAGTATTCAGACCCTTTGCTCAGTATTTAGTAGAAGCACCCTTTTGATCTAATACAGTCATGAGTCTTTTTGGGAAAGATACAAGTTTTTCCACACCTGGATTTGGGGATCCTCTGCCATTCCTCCTTGCAGATCCTCACCAGTTCTGTCAGGTTGGATGGTAAACGTTGGTGGAGCCATTTTTAGGTCTCTCCAGAGATGCTTAATTGAGTTTAAGTCAGGGCTCTGGCTGGGCCATTCAAGAACAGTCACGGAGTTGTTGTGAAGCCACTCCTTCGTTATTGTAGCTGTGTGCTTAGGGTCATTGTCTTGTTGGAAGGTAAACCTCCGGCCCAGTCTGAGGTCCTGGGCACTCTGGAGAAGATTTTCATCCAGGATATCCCTGTACTTGGCTGCATTCATCTTTCCCTCGATTGCAACCAGTCGTCCTGTCCCTGCAGCTGAAAAATACCCCCACAGCATGATGCTGCCACCACCATGCTTCACTGTTGGGAATGACAGATGATGAGCAGTGCCTGGTTTTCTCCACACATACCACTTAGAATTAAGGCCACAAAGTTCTATCTTGGTCTCATCAGACCAAATAATCTTATTTGTCACCATCTTGGAGTCCTTCAAGTGTTTTTTTAGCAAACTCCATGCAGGCTTTCATGTGTCTTGCACTGAGGAGAGGCTTCCGTTGGGCCACTCTGCCATAAAGCCCTTTCTACAACTTTCTACAACTTTCTCCCATCTCCCGACTGCATCTCTGGAGCTCAGCCACAGTGATCTTTGGGTTCTTCTTTACCTCTCTCACCACGGCTCTTCTCCCCCGATAGCTCAGTTTGGCCGGGCGGCCAGCTCTAGGAAGAGTTCTGGACGTCCCAAATGTCTTCCATTTAAGGATTATGGAGGCCACTGTGCTCTTAGGAACCTTAAGTGCAGTAGAATTTTTTTTTGTAACCTTGGCCAGATCTGTGCCTTGCCACAATTCTGTCTCTGAGCTCTTCAGGCAGTTCCTTTGACCTCATGATTCTCATTTGCTCTGACATGCACTGTGAGCTGTAAGGTCTTATATAGACAGGTGTGTGGCTTTCCTAATCAAGTCCAGTCAGTATAATCAAACACAGCTGGACTCAAATGAGGGTGTAGATCCATCTCAAAGATGATCAGAAGAAATGGACAGCACCTGAGTTAAATATATGAGTGTCACAGCAAAGGGTCTGAATACTTAGGACCATGTGATATTTCAGTTTTTCTTTTTTAATAAATCTGCAAAAATCTCAACAATTCTGTGTTTTTTTGTCAATATGAGGTGCTGTGTGTACATTAATGAGGAAAAAAAATGAACTTAAATGATTTTAGCAAGTGGCTGCAATACAGCAAAAAGTGAAAAATTTAAAGGGGTCTGAATACTTTCCGTCCCTACTGTATATCTTGTGGTTGTTTTGTGGTTTGCATGCGCCAGCCTTATCTGACGTATCTTAATCTTAACGAAATGGTATATAAGTCTTGAAAAGAGGAAATATTAAAGAGAAAGTATTTTACTCTGAACTGAGCATCTCAGTGTAATTACTTCAGTGCGTGCACGCTCTATATTAAATTTGACCAGGGGCAGAAATAATAATACCGGACCTTGGTTCTGGTTGTGATCCAATACAACTGGACAATGAAGAAAAAAGCAAAAGAGTAGCCATACACGTATCAAATTTTTTCTGATTCCTGGTGAATCAATAAAAAAATGTGTTCTGTAGGCGGTTCTGTCAGCACCACTCTGCTTAACAGAAATTTACTTTACAGTGTACTTCTGTTGAAGCCAGGTGGAAAATTTTCGGCTAACCAGTGCCTGCATCCAATAGCCAGCAATGCAAATTCCTGCTGTTTATCACGGATAAGGAAATCAAATTATTTCTCTCATTCAGCCCATCTCTGCCACTGTGCTCTTTCAACTAATCCTCTATCAGCATGTTTACAAGAGGCTGATAAAAAAAAATCACATTCAGGTACTTACACTTCTTGCATTTAAAAAATACATGTATTATTAAATACAGAGCTGTATTTATGTGTGTCTTTTATATCTGCCTGGAGTTGAGCATCAGTTGTTCCAGTAGAAACTCATTGATTGTAATGTGATTATAAGGCGGTGACTGGGAACAAATGATGGCAGTAATATACAGTGAGTCAAAAAAGTATTTGATCCCCTGCTGATTTTGTAGTTTGCCCACTGACAAAGAAATGATCAGTCTATAATTTTAATGGTAGATTTATTATAACAGCGATAGACAGAATAACAACAAAAATATCCAGAAAAACACATTTTAAAAAGTTATAAATTGATTTGCATTTTAATGAGTGAATTAAGTATTTGATCCCCTATCAATCAGCAAAATTTCTGGCTCCCAGGTGTCTTCTATACAGGTAACGAGCTAAGATTAGGAGCACTCTTTTAAAGGGAGTGCTCCTAATATCAGCTTGTTACCTGTATAAAAGACACCTGTCCACAGAAGCAGTCAATCAGATTCCAATCTCTCCACCATGGCCAAGACCAAAGAGCTTTCCAAGCATGTCAGGGACAAGATTGTAGACCTATACAAGGCTGGAATGGGCTACCAGACCATCGCCAAGCAGCTTGGTGAGAGGGTGACAACATTTGGTGTAATTATTCGCAAATAGAAGAAACACACAATAACTGTCAATCTCCCTCGGTCTGGGGCTCCATGCAAGATCTCACCTTGTGGAGTTTTAATGATCATGAGAACGGTGAGGAATCAACCCAGAACTACACAGGAGAATCTTGCAAAATGATCTCAATGCAGCTGGGACCATAGTCACCAAGAAAACAATTGGTAACACACTACGCCATGAAGGACTGAAATCCTGCAGCGCCCATAGGGCCACCCTGCTCAAGCTAGCACATGTACAGGCCATCTGAAGTTTTCTAATGAACATCTGAATGATTCAGAGGAGAACTGGGTGAAAGTGTTGTGGTCAGATTAGACCAAAATTGAGCCCATCAACTCAACTCACCTTGTTTGAAGGAGGAGGAATGCTGCCTTTGACCCCAAGAACACCATCCCCACCGTCAAACATTGAGGTGGAAACATGCTTTTGGGGTGTTTTTCTGCTAAGGGGACAGGACAACTTCACTGCATCAAAGGGACAATGGACAGGGGCCATGTACTGTCAAATCTTGGGTGAGAACCTCCTTCCGTCAGCCAGGGCATTGAAAATGGGTCATGGATGGGTATTCCAGCATGACAAAGACCCAAAACACACGGCCAAGGCAACAAAGGAGTGCTTTAAGAAGAAGCACATTAAGGTCCTGGAGTGGCCTAGCCAGTCTCCAAACCTTAATCTTATAGAAAATTTGTGAAGGGAGCTGAAGGTTCGAGTTACCAAATGTCAGCCCCAAAACTTAATGACTTGGAGAGGATCTGCAAAGAGCAGTGGGACAAAATCCCTCCTGAGATGTGTGCAAAGCTGGTGGTCAACTACAAGAAAAGTCTTACCTCTGTGATTGCCAACAAGGGTTTTGCCACCAAGTACTGTCATGTTTTCCTAAGGGGTCAAATACTTATTTCATTCACTAAAATGCAAATTAATTTATAACTTGTTTGAAATGTGTTTTTCTGGATATTTTTTGTTCTTTTTCTGTCTCTCACTGCGGCTACCCATCGTTACAAGCAGGATCTGGCTTTCCTGATTAGGAATTGTATCTTTGACATCTTTCCCTTAGAGATTTGTGCTCTTAACTGTGCGGTCCAGTCCTCCTGTTGGTATTACCCTGTTGGGACCTGGCACCCATAGGAACTATGCTCCAGTTGGTATACTAGATGACATTCGGCAATGGTGGTGTTTGCTCTGCTCTTTAGACCTGTACTAGTAGTTATTTGTTTTCTATACAGTTATAATGAATGAATAATGTCGTGTTAGGCCCTGATGAAGCGAAAATAATTCTTTGAGAAACATGTTGGCTGACAATCACGAATGAACTCTGAAATATACTACTGGATGGTCATATTGATGTTCTTACATGTTATGCCTGTTATGTTATACAAATAATTTTAACCATTTTTGAATAAATAAACTTATAATTTTTTTTTTAAACCTGTGTGGTACTGACCTACTATCAATAGACGTACTGTCTCCTGTTTTAACCACTTAAGGACCAGCCTCGTTTTGGATTTTAGGTGTTTACATGTTTAAACAGTTTTTTTTGCTAGAAAATTACTTAGAACCCCCAAACATTATATATTGTTTTTTTTATAACACCCTAAAGAATAAAATGGTGGTCATTGCAATACTTTTTTTTTGCACCGTATTTGCGCAGCGGTCTTATAAGCGCACTTTTTTTGGAAAAAAATTCACTTTTTTGAATAAAAAAATAAGACAACAGTAAAGTTAGCCCAATTTTTTTTTATATTGTGAAATATAATGTTATGCCAAGTAAATTGATACCCAACATGTCATGCTTCAAAATTGCGCCCGCTCGTGGAATAGCGTCAAACTTTTACCCTTAAAAATCTCCATAGGCGACGTTTAAAAAATTCTACAGGTTGCATGTTTTGCGTTACAGAGGAGGTCTAGGGCTAGAATTATTGCTCTCGCTCTACCGGTCGCGGCGATACCTCACATGTGTGGTTTGACCACCGTTTTCATATGTGGGCGCTACTCACGTATGCGTTCGCTTCTGCGCGCGAGCTCGTCGGGCCAGGGCGCTTTAAAATTTTTTTTTTTATTATTTATTATTTATTTTACTTTATTTTATTTATTTTTTTCACTGTTTTAAAAAAAAAAATTGGATTACTTTTATTCTTATTACAAAGAATGTAAACATCCCTTGTAATAGAAAAAAGCATGACAGGTCCTCTTAAATATGAGATCTGGGGTCAAAAAGTCCTCAGATCTCATATTTACACTAAAATGCAAAAAAAAAAAAAAAAAAAAGTTGTTAAAAAAATGACACAAAAAAAATTGTGCCTTTAAGAGAAGTGGGCGGAGCCGACGTAATGACGTCGCTCCGGCCGTCCTATGGTATAGAGACGAGTGGGCGCCATCTTGGCCTCACTCGTCTCTATACCCAGGCACAGGAAGGACCCGATTGCCTCCGCCGCTACCGACGGCTCCGGTAAGCGGCGGAGGGCGCGGGAAAGCGGCGGGAGGGGGGGTGGCACCTCTCCCGCCGCCGATAACGGTGATCTCGCGGCAAACCTGCAGCAGAGACCACCGTTATCGTGTACAGAAACGCCGGCCCTAAAGATGGATACCTCGGTTGTGGCAGCAGCTGCTGCCGTTACCGAGATATCCATCTTTAAAAAAATGACATAAATATACAGTGGCCAGTCGTTAAGTGGTTAAAATCCCACTTATCCTAGAAAGAGGGCCATCTTTCTGTTTATTTGTGTGTTTCATATTTAGGGATTGGGAGAACCGTCTCTGTTTTCCCCTGTTTATAGTCCAACCACCTATCTTTCTAAACAATATGATAATTTCTTTATCAGTGGGCAAACGTACAAAATTAGCAGGGAATCAAATACTTTTTTCCTTCACTGTACCTCTTTCCTACATTATTTCCTGCAAGAATTTTATGTAATCATGGCTGAGGCGGGGTGGGGACTAACTTTACTCTGTTCATTTGGTGTGTCTTTAATATGGGGGTGTAATGATTCAGTCAATAAAGATTTCTACAGGACCCAGTTATCAGTTTCCTTTCTGTTGTAAAATGGCAACATTTCTAAATAAGGAATTATTATGAAAAAAGGCTTACATAAATAAGTGGAGACAGTATTTGGCCACAGTCTACCTTTAATAGTAGTTGGAATACTTGGCAACCAACCGCTGTCAAGACACTTAAACACTTTGGTCAGAAGAATGTAATGTACAGTACAATATACAGAGAGTGCAGGAGTCAGGGTTTTGTAATGCACAAAATGCAGGGACCAGGAGAATATTGCACACAGAGTGCAGGGGTCAGGAGTTAATTATTGTAGTTTTTAAAGGCCACCCAGTGTTAATGAGGAGATGGAGACTCGGCTCCTTGCATAGATAGAATGACCTGCCAACGCTGGCACAGTGATGATAATGGGGGATTTTAACTACCCTGTAATTGACTGGAGTAATGGCACTGCTAGAACAGTTAAAGGGCAAAAATGTATAAACCTATTACATTACAATTTTATGGTACAATTCATAGAGGCCCCCGACTAGGAATGATGCTCTGCTGGACCTGGTAATCTCAAACCATATGGAGCTTATGGAAAGATTAAAAAAAAACTTGATTTTAAGAGAGCAAATTTTCGAAGGATGAGGGCTGCTCTCCAAGACTAATGCCCCATACACACGGTCGGATTTTCCAATGGAAAATGTCCGATCGGAGCGTGTTGTTGGAAATTCCGACCGTGTGTGGGCTCCATTGGACATTTTCCATCGGATTTTCTGACACACAAAGTTGGAGAGCAGGAGATAAAATTTTCCGACAACAAAATCCGATCGCGTCAATTCCGACCGTGTGTGGCCTGTTCTGACACACAAAGTGCCACGCATGCTCAGAAGAAATTTCGACACGGAACAGCTCGGTCAGGTAAAATTAGCGTTCGCAATGGATACAGCACTTTCGTCACGCTGCAATGTTAAAAATGGTTTAATACAGCGCACTCTTTTCTTCTTTATAATGTGACAAGAATTAAGTAGTTTTGCTGTTCATATTCACACACACTTCTCACAAACGTATTTTTTTGTTTTTTTCTTGGGATTCCCTGAATATATTGTTATTTGTCACATCTGACATAATTTTTTTTTGTTTTATTTTATTTTTTTTTTTTTTATTTCAAGCCATTTTTTCGTTTAGATTTTATGTTTGTATTTTTTCCAAAGCTGATCTTTGTTATTTTTAGTTTTACTCCAGACTATTTTTGCGTGTGTTTTGTGTGTCAAGTTACCACAACACCATTGATATCTTTTATTATTTAATCTCAAGGAGATTGTTTGTTGTTGGTGTCCCTTGTTAATTTCACATTGTATTTTTGAAATGTATCTGAATCCTCACAAACCAACTGTCCTTTTTGAAGTAAAACACACATAGGCAAGTATAATTCAAAACAAAAATCCTTTATTAAGGGCTCAGAACCAAACAAAGAGGGAGGCAACGCTGGATCAACAGGAGAAATTAGCGAAGCCTGGGACCCCCAGGGCAGACATCAATTCTTGAACATCAAAATTGGTGGCCTGAGGAGTCCATATGTAAGGGAGGCCAGTCTGGTCCAGAAGTCGCAGAGATCCGGAAAGCAGCAGATGACATCTGTGTCCCCAGGCTGTGGTACCACAAGAGTCTGCATCTTTTGGCCCACCAGACTGGATCCAGGGTCCTCACTTTCTGGTCTTCCTTCCACGCTTCATTCCGGGCTGTGGCTGTGCTGTTGGAGATGTGGCAGGAGGAGGAGTAGGACCTGGAGGAGGAGGAGGACTGGGAGGACCTGGAGGAGAAGGAGGAGGAGGACCTGCAGGAGGAGGAGGAGGACCATGTGCGAGTTCGCAAAGGTGTGTCTCAGATGTAATTTGGGCACCTTTAAATAAATACCTTTATTAAGAGCCTCCAATATGAGCGACTCACACATGAGTTGTTGTCCCTCCTCCATCCTCTGCATTTTAGAGGCAATGATGGCAGCGAAGTCATCCTCCACGGTGTGTGGTGCTCCCTGGGCCTCTGTAGCCCTCCAAAAGAGGCCTATGGCAGCCTCCTCTAGGGCACTCCTCCTCCTGCCACTTTCTCTTTCCAGGTGTTGGGGAGGGACCTGCAGATCAGGCAGTCGGCTCGGCCCGGCCACCTCCTGGCTGAGACTTCCCTGTGTATGAAAAAGGGACATGGTTTTAGTTTTTGCTTCATCAATCACAATCAGAAATTAGTACTCCAAACTAACATCTAGTTAACATCATTGATTGGACAAGCAGAAATATTTAGAGGAATGCTATACCTGGCTCAAGCTGGGCTCCTCCACATGTTGCTGCCTGGAAGGCCCAGGTTGGGCGTCAGAAGCCTCAGCTGGGGGGGAAGGAAGCGTGGAAGGAAGACTGGAGAGTGATGACCTGGGTTCAGTCTGGCCTGCCAGAAAATGCAGCTTGTCATAGTACCACATCCTGGGGACATAGATGTCATCTGCTGCTCCGGATCTCTGCGAATCCTGGACTTTCTGGCGCTCCCTTACATATGTGCTCCTCAAGCCACCAATTAAGATCTTCAAATATGTGATGTCTGCCATGGGGATCACCTGCTTCACAATTTCCAACAATTGATCCAGCGCTGCCTTCCTCTTTGTTTGGTTCCTGTAATGTGGGTGGTTAATCTCCCACAGACAGGGCAGCTCCCTGAGCATGTCAATGAATATTGACATGAAGTCATCTTGTAATAAGATATCCATGTTCACTGCAAGACACAACACAAGACAAAGCCTAATGTCAGACGAAACTCTCCTAATCTTGTTACAATATAG
This sequence comes from Aquarana catesbeiana, assembly GCF_042186555.1. Classification (NCBI taxonomy): domain Eukaryota; kingdom Metazoa; phylum Chordata; class Amphibia; order Anura; family Ranidae; genus Aquarana; species Aquarana catesbeiana. The sequence continues at coordinate 102,663,337 of NC_133335.1, read as the reverse complement.
GCCTCAATCTAGAAGCAGTATAGGCACAAGTATGTCTCTTACCTTCGTTCTTACGATCGGCACGTCCAATGCTCCTTCCTCCGCTCACAGATTGTACGTAATACACACGTGTGTTACGCTTTATACACACTGCGCATGCATGTAACTCCGCCCGCCCCTGGCGTTCTTTCTAGTCTATTCCCCGCCCCTTTTCGTTCGGCGCAGTGGGTGAAGAGCACGTGGCGGAGTCCCAGCAGGTGCCTGCTAATTACAGGAATGAGGAGGAGGAGGAGGAAAGCCCGGATCCGGACACGTCCCGATCCAGAAGGAGAAGATTTAAGGCCACAAATATGTCATTTGGGGAGATGTTGGAGATGGTCGTTATCCTGAAGAAGGCCGACTAAGACGGGAAGTATGGGCCTTACCCCAACCCCAATATCAGAAAGGCCAAGATCATTGCGAAAGTGGTCAAAAGTCTGCACAGGAATTTCGGGGTACGACGATCGAAAGATCAGCTCAGGAAGCGGTGGTCGGACCTGAAATTAAGAGAGCCCGAGTACCGAAAGATCCGGAGAGTGCTGCAAAAAAGTAAGTAGTTGTGCTGTGTTCCTATTCTTTTTGTCTTTATTACGTTCGTGCTGCTCCATATGCTTTTCTTAATTGTTGTACAGTTTAAAATGTCAATTTCAATGTTCATGGGCCCATTATTCGTTCGTATCAAACATTTTTTTTTCGGCCTCTAAAACACCATTGTTTAGGCCATATGCATTTTCCTACATTTTTTAGGGCCTACTTGGATGCAAAATATTTGGTTGTGTAGATGGCTTTGTTACTAGAATGAAATGCAAACTAGATTCTGTGTAAGGAGAGGACACTCAGCAGCTGTTTTCACATCTGGACACTGGAACACTAGTGTGGGACACAAGAACACCCTTTTTATTAGGGGGCCACACAGGTGCTCCAGTGTATACTATAGGGGGGGGCTCCATCTGTGAAGCTTGTACAAAACAGGTAAGTATTGCAGGTTGACAAAGGACACTAAAAAAGCAACATCTTGGAACTCTGCTAAAATTGACAATTGTACACCACTTCCAAGCAATGCTTCCTATTTATAGTTCTGCCATCAAATATCTATGTGCTAATTATACCATTTTTGTTTTACATAGGGGAGAAAAGACTCGGAGGACACCCCTCATCCGAGGAGACCACAGACCCCCCACCTCTGGAAGAAGGTGAAATACCCCCAACACAAGCTGAGCAGGAGGAGGAAGAAGATGTGGTGGAAATTGGCACCACAACAGGTGAGTGTCTGCGACCACAGGCTCAGGTAAGAGATGGATGCTGGCAGATTTTTGATACCTGTTTTTGTTTGGTTTCTCTCTTTTTAGGTGATCATGAGGTTATGGATCGAGATCCTTTCACATCAGAAAGTGCCCAGAGCCTGATCGGGGAGATAATGGGGTGTAATTTAGAATTGGAAAACATCAAGAAAAAAATCAATGATGTGATTCAAAAAAATAATAACATCATTGATGTTTTGGGGCGAATTTAAAACCCCACAAAATCTCTTTTTTTTGTGTGGTACAATCTTTTAAATTTTTTAGCGATGTTTCGAAATGCCAAATTTGGAGGATGCACACAGTGTGCCAACATGTGCTATCTGCCATCACGGGAGATCAATGGACGCGTTTTGGGGGTGCAACCCCTTCCTCAATAATAAAGTAGCGGTGAGGAAGGGGTTGCTCCCACAAAACACGTCCCTTGATCCCCCGTGATGGCAGCTAGCACATGTTGACATTCGTAAATTGGTGTGCATCTTCTATATTTGGCTTTTCAAGGGGTGACTTCACCCCATCTGAACGCAATATCAAACACAGTTCCTAAATACTCATGTCTGATATTGCCTTCAAGTTTTACCATATGTGAACTTTGTAAGTTCAAGATTGTTGTGTTTCTTGTTGGTTTTACACAGGCCTGTTTTATCGTAAATGGACATTTCTATTTTTGATAATGCCACCCCAAAAATTGTTACACAACAAACATGTTGGTTTGTTTTAAAAACCGTTTCTAAATGCACATGTGATTGTGCAGGTATTAAAAAGTTTGTTAATCAAGAATGTGTGGATTATTGTCTCAACGCTACAACACTTTTGTGGTGATGTAATTGCTGTTTTCTGAGAAAATGGTGGTTATTTCCTAAGGGCAAATCCTCTTTGCACTACAAGAGCATTTTCAGTGCAGTTTCAAGAGCACTTGTAGTATAAAAAGTGTATATGCCTTTAGTAAATAACAGCCAACAGTGCTTTGTATAAGGTTACACAATCACGCCATTTTCAGGACTCCACACATTGCTGTCAGGGTCAGCTAAAACAAGCAGTAAATGTCACCAAAGATTAAATTTGTTTTTTTTATTTGATAAATGCTTCACAAATTGTCTGACATATTGATGGCCCCCCTACCCGCAAAGAACTCAAGGTATCTTAACCGGACATCACGGGCACTCAGGGAGGGCAAGCCAGGACGGCCACTTTCAAGCGCCTTTAGGGTTGTATCATGTAGATTTCCGGCCTCAGGCCCAACTGAGTCAGCATAGTTGGCAGAATGTTGGCGTAAAAAGTTATGGAGAACACAGCACGCCAGGATTAGATGATTAAGTTTATACTCCGCCATATGGATGGGTGTCAGAAATAGGCAGAACCGGCTGGCCATGATTCCGGTAATTAAAAACCCCCTGTTCCTGGGTGAGGGCCCTCATCGGGAATGGCCGCATAAGATGGTCCCCCAGCGCAAATGCTTCATCCGCAATGAAGACGAATGGGAGTCCTTCCACATTGTCCTCTGGAGGTGGCAAGTCCAAGCTGCCATTCTGGAGATGCCTGTAGAACTCCCTCTGGGCGATGACTCCACCATCGGACATCCGGCCATTCTTCCCCACGTCCACATACAAGAAGTCGTAATTAGGCGACACCACCGCCAACATCACAATACTATTGAACCCCTTATAGTTGAAATAGTACGACCCCGAGTTGGGTGGTGGGACGATGTGGACGTGTTTCCCATCAATTGCCCCTCCACAGTTAGGAAAGTCCCACCGCTGGGCAAAGTGGGAGGCCACAGTCTGCCATTCCTGTGGCGTGGAAGGAAACTGTTGAGGAAAACAAAAATAATTTACTATTTTTGCACATAAACATGGCAAGCAGATTAGGCACAAACATTCTTGGCCAACCTCCAGATAGTATTTATTAAGGGCAAAATTAACACCAAAGTATATAGTACAACCTATCATATTCAACCCCCCCCCCCCCCCTCATGGGCCATTTCTAACATTATAGGGGGGGGAATCGTGGACAGGTAACCCTCTTCACTTCATTGAGAGATGAATGCCTAAATACAGGGTATTACTTGTAACAGCCCCTCCTTAGTTACACTATTGGCAGCCCACTGGACAGGTAAGAAGTGTCATAATACAAAGATATAAATACACACTGTACACATTTGAGGACATTTGGACATTCTGATATTACCTATCAAGATAATAATAGAATACAAAAACTTTAAACAGTACCATTGGAAAGTATACAGGCAGGCCCTTGCACTACATGCTTTGGGGAATTCATCCATAAATCTGACCAGTAAAGAGATGGGTATAGTGTGTATGGGTTTGGCAAAGTCAGCAGATAGATGATTGAGGATAGATAGAGAATTGGGATCAGCTGACTTAGCAGTTGGGGCGAGGGAGGGTTTCGAAAAATGATTTGGGGACACTACAAAAAAAAGCCTCTGGCACTCTGCCTGAATTTAAAGCACAAATCAAATTTCTAAACATTTTAGGGGGTGTTTGGGGTAAAGCACTACTATGGAGCTGATAAAATACATTGTTAAGTGACTACATGAGGTGAATATAGGGGCAGGAGAGCATGTTGGGGAGGTTATTGAAGGCAGATATGTATGAAGGACTTAAAAAATAAATACCTAAAAACCAGCATGCATGAGAACAAAGGGGACATTCACAGCATATTACAACCATGGTAATTAGGGAATGAGGAAAGAAATACAATATCTTAGCAAACATTAAATACAATAAAATGTGATATTAAAGGATAAAAATCTTACCTTCATATACTCCTTCTGCAGGACCTGGATGATGGCAGAGCAGGTCCCTGGGGTAATGATCCCCAGAGCCTGGGGGGAGATGCCTGTCGAGAACTTGAGATCCTGCAGGCTTCTCCCTGTCGCCAAGTACCGCAGGGTAGCGACGAGCCTCTGCTCCGGAGTGATGGCTTGCCTCATGCAGGTATCCTGCCTACTGATATAGGGGGTCAGCGAAGCCAGCAGACGGTGAAATACGGGGTCTGTCAGCCTGAGAAAGTTCCTGAAATCATCAGGATTATTCTCACGGATCTCACGGAGCAAAGGCATATGAGAGAACTGGTCACGCTGAAGCAACCAATTCTTGGTCCATGAACTCCTCCCCACCCTGTTCATGGACTGGGCTTGTGTCAAGGTCAGGACCCCAACACCAAGCCCCCGCACAGCAGGAACTCTACGTGGAGTACGTATACGAAACATGGCTAGAAAACGGTCGGCTGCTCAGAACGAAGTAACAGAACGCACTGAAGAACAGCAAGGCCTGTGAAGAGCGACCTGAAAAACAGTAACGAACGAACAAGAACACAATGACTACGTAAAGTCACGCGGAACTTGCTTGCACGCACTGAAGAGCAGATACAAACCCACAAGCACAAACTGAACGGCAGAAAACGATCTGAAAGCCACGAGTCTGAAAAAGCGCGAATCGTCTCTCACCAAACTTTTACTAACACAAGATTAGCAAAAGGAGCCCAAAGGGTGCCGCGCTTGGTTCTGAACTGGCCTTTTCTAGTCTCGTCGTACGTGCTTGACATCACCGCGTTCTTGGCGATCGGAAATTCCGACAACTTTGTGCGACCGTGTGTACGCAAAACAAGTTTGAGCCAACATCCGTCAGAAAAAATCCTAGGATTTTGTTGTCGGAATGTCCGAACAAAGTCCGACCATGTGTACGGGGCATGAGACTGGGAGGGAATATTAGCATAGATGAACACAGAACAGAAATGGGAATTCTTCAAAATGACTGTATGGGCAATAAGATTACAAGGCTAAACATCTTTGTTTAAAAAAAGATTACAAGGCTAAAAATAAATGTGGCTCATGGCCATATTTAAAAAAAGCTACAAATAATAAGAAAATAGCTTTTTAAAAAATATGACAGTGAAGAAACACTATCATCATTTAAGATCAAAGATCATAACAAAATATGTAAAAATGAAATCAAGCCTGCAAAAATTCAAAACAAACAACAGATTACAAAAGAGAGTAGGACAAACCCCCCAAAATTCTTCAAATACATTAATAGTAAAAAGGTCACATCTGAGCATGTAGGCCCTTTACACAATAACCTGGAGTGGGTGACTGGGGACAAAGAGAAGGCAAATGTATTAAATACCTTCTTCAGCTCTGTGTTTACAAAGACACATGGGGAAGCTCAAGTGCATAATGGAGATGGATTTTAACACAGCCCCAAATGAACCACTATGGCTCAAAACTGATATGGTCCAGAAATATTTAGACAGAATTAAGGTGACCTAAAATAATTGAGCTCTGTCATTTCAAAGCCGCTGTTTAATTTTTATGGACTCTTTAACCACTTCACGCAAACTGCCGTACCCGTACGTCGGTACTTTGACGCTAAATACCGTTGTTATGACAGCAGCTAGCTGCTATAAATAACCCCAGCATTTTCAGGAACGGCTTGAGTTTCTCTTTATGATAAAAGTGGTCTCTGCGGCAGGTTTGCTGCGAAATCACTTTTATCGGTGGCGGGAGAGCGCCCTCCCGCCATGCTCCGGTCGTTTCCGCCGCTTACCAGATCTGTCGGTAGGGACGGAGACGATCGCGTTCACTCCCCTCACTGCCTGGGTGCCGAGTGAGGGGAAGATGGCCCCCGCTCGGATCCATAGCATTGGAGGGCGGAAGGGACGTCAAACGTCCCTTCCGCCCAATGCTCTTAACCACTTCACGCAAAATGATGTACCCGTACGTCTGTACTTTGACGCTAAATACCGGGGTTATGGCAGCAGCTAGCCGGTATTTTCGGGAATGCCGTGCGTTTCTCTTTAAGATGAAAGTAGTCTCTGCGGCGGATTCGCCGTGAGATAACTTTTATCGGCAGCGGGAGAGGTGCCAACCCCCTCCCGCCACGATCCAGTCGCCTCCGCCACTTACCGGACCCGCCGGTAGCGGTGGAGACATTTGCTTCCTCTCCTGTGGATCCCTGGCTGCCGACTGAGGGGAAGATGGCCCCTGCTCAGCTCCTTGGCATGGGAGGGCGGAAGCGACATCAAACGTCACTTCGGCCCATAGCTCCTAAAGAAAAATGTTTTTAATTTTTTCAATTATTTTTTTATTTTTTATTTTTATTGCATTTTAGTGTAAATATGAGATCTGAGGTCTTTTTGAGATCTGGGGTCCTGTCATGCTTTTTTTCTATTACAAGGGATGTTTATATTCCTTGTAATAGGAATAAAAGTGACCCAAAAATGAAAAAAAAAAAAATAACTGAAATAACTAGAAAAAAAATAATAAAAAACTTACAGTAAATAAGAAAAAAAAAAGTTTTTTTAAAGCACCCTGTCCCAACGAGTTTGCGCGCAGAAGTGAACGCATACGTGAGTAGCGCCCACATATGAAAACGGTGTTCAAACCACACATGTGAGGTATCACCACGATCCTTATGCCCCGTACACACGGTCGGACTTTGTTCGGACATTCTGACAACAAAATCCTAGGATTTTTTCCGACGGATGTTGGCTCAAACTTGTTTTGCCTACACACGGTCGCACAAAGTTGTCGGAATTTCCGATCGACAACCACGCGGTCACGTACACCACGTACGACGAGACTAGAAAAGGCCGGTTCAGAACCAAGCGCGGCACCCTTTGGGCTCCTTTTGCTAATCTCGTGTTAGTAAAAGTTTGGTGAGAGACGATTCACGCTTTTTCAGACTCGTGGCTTTCAGATCGTTTTCTGCCGTTCAGTTTGTGCTTGTGGGTTTGTATCTGCTCTTCAGTGCGTGCAGTCAGTTCGTATCAGAGTTTTCTGTGTGATCTTGCCTGCTCGTTGCTGTTTTTCAGGTTGCTCTTCACAGGCCTTGCTGTTCTTCAGTGCGTTCTGTTACTTCGTTCTAAGCAGCCGACCGTTTTCTAGCCATGTTTCGTATGCGTACTCCTCGTAGAGTTCGTGCTATGTGGGGGCTTGGTGTTGGGGTCCTGACCTTGACACAAGTCCAGTCCATGAACAGGGTGGGGAGGAGTTCATGGACCAAGAATTGGTTGCTTCAGCGTGACCAGTTCTGTCATATGCCTTTGCTCTGTGACATCCGTGAGAATAATCCTGATGATTTCAGGAACTTTCTCAGGATGACGGACCCCGTATTTCACCGTTTGTTGGCTTTGCTGACCCCCTATATCAGCAGGCAGGATACCTGCATGAGGCAAGCCATCACTCCGGAGCAGAGGCTCGTCGCTACCCTGCGGTATTTGGCCACAGGGAGAAGCCTGCAGGACCTCAAGTTCTCGACAGGCATCTCCCCCCAGGCTCTTCTTTGTGGACATTTACTGCTTGTGTTTGTTTGAGCTGACCCTGACAGAAATGTGTGGAGTCCAGAAAATGTCGTGATTGTGTAACCTTATACAAAGCACTGTTGGCTGTTATTTACTAAATGCAAAGACACTTTTCACTACAAGTGCACTTGCAACTGCACTGAAACAGCACTTGTAGTGTAAAGTGGATTTGCCCTTAGGAAATTACCCCCATTTTCTCATAAAACAACAATTACATCACCCCAAAAGTGTTGTAGCGTTGAGACAATAATCCACACATTCTTGATGAACAATCTTTTTAATACCTGCACAATCACATGTGCATTTAGCAAAGGTTTTTCTGACAAACCAACATGTTTGTTGTATAACAATTTTTGTGGTGTCATTATCCAAAATCAAAATGTGCATTTTATAGAAAACAGGCCTGTGTAAAACCAACAAGAAAGACACAAATCTTGATCTTACAAAGTTCACATTAGGTAGAACTTGAAGGCAATATCAGACATCAGTATTTAGGAACTGTGTTTGATATTGCGTTCAGATGGGGGAAAATCACCCCTGGAAAAGCCAAATTTGGAAGATGCACACAAATTTCCCAATGTCAACATGTGCGACCTGCCATCACGGGGGATCAAGGGACGTGTTTTGGGGGAGAAAGCCCTTCCTCACCGCTACTTTATTATTGAGGAAGGGGTCGCACCCCCAAAACGCGTCCATTGATCTCCCGTGATGGCAGATAGCACATGTTGACACACTGTGTGCATCCTCCAAATTTGGCTTTGGGAAAAAATCACAAAAACATTTCGCACATTGTAGCAGACAAAAGAAGAAAGTGATTTGGAGGGGTTTTAAACTCGCCCCAAAACATCAATGATGTTTTTATATTTTGGAATAACATCATTGATGTTTTGCTTGATGTTTTCCAATTGTAAATTACACCCCATGATCTCCCCGATCAGGATCTGGGCACTTTCAGATGTGAAAGGATCTTCATCCACAACCTCACGATCACCTAAAAAGAGAGGAACCCAAAATAAATTAGGTTTCCAAAAAAATGCCGCCATCCATCTCTTATCGGAGCCTGTGGTCGCAGACACTCACCTGTTGTGGTGACTAGTTCCACCACGTCTTCATCCTCCTGCTCATCTTGTGTTGGTGGGATTTCCCCTTCTTCCAGAGGGGGGGGGGGGGGGGGGCTCTGGTCTCCTCGGATGAGGGGTGTCCTCCGAGTCTTTTCTCCCCTATGTAAAACAAAAATGGTATAATTAGCACACAGATATTTAATGTCAGAACTATAAAGATGAAACATTGCTTGGAAGTGGGGTACAATTATCTATTTTAGCCGAGTTCCAAGATGTAGCTTTTTTAGTGTCCTTTGTCAAGCTGCAATACTTTACCTGTTTAGTACAAGCTTCACAGATGGAGACCCCCCCTATAGTATACACTGGAGCACCTGTGTGCCCCCCCCCTAATAAAAATGGTGTTCTTGTGTCCCACACTAGTGCTCCAGTGTCCAGATGTGAAAACAGCTGCTGAGTGTCCTCTCCTTACACACAATCTAGTTTGCATTTCATTCTAGTAACAAAGCCATCTACACAACCCAATTCTTTGAAGCCAAGTATAGGGCGTCAAAATGGTGGCCAAATGCATATGGGCTAAACAATGGTATTTTATAGTCCGAAATAAAAATGTGTGATCCGAACGAATAATGTGCCCATGAACATGAAAGTTGACATTTTAAACTGTACAACAGTTCCTAAAAGCACATGGAGCAGCACGAACGTAATAAACAAAAAGAATAGGAACACAGCACAACTACTTACTTTTTTGCAGCACTCTCCGGATCTTTCTGTACTGCTCATGTTCTCGTAATTTCAGGTCCGACCACCGCTTCCTGAGCTGATCTTTCGATCGTCGTACCCCGAATTTCCAGTGCAGAGTCCTGACCACTTTCGCCATGATCTTGGCCTTTCGGACATTGGGGTTGGGGTAAGGCCCATACTTTCCGTCATAGTCGGCCTTCTTCAGGATGTCCACCATTTCCAACATCTCCCCAAAGGACATATTTGAGTCCTTCAATCTCCTTCTGGATCGGGACGTTTCAGGCTCCGGCCTTTCCTCCTCCTCCTCGTTGCTACAATTAGCACGATCCTGCTGTCTATCCGCCATGTGCTCTTCCCCCACTGCGCCAAACGAAAAGGGGCGGGGAATAGACTAGAAAGAACGTCAGGGGCGGGCGGAGTTATACGCATGCACAGTGTGTTTAAATCGTAACACGCGCGCGTCTTACGTACGATCTGTGAGCGGAGGAAGGAGCATCGGAGACGCCGATCATGAGAACGAAGGTAGGATCTAAACTTGGGCCTATACTGCTTCGAAATGGAAGCCTATATTGTAACAAGATTAGGGGAGTTTGGCCTGACATTAGGGTTTGTCTTGTGTTGTGTCTTGCAGAGAAAATGGATGGGTTCAATGACCACAATTTCCTGCCCCTGTTTATTGACAAGTACAGGGAGTTGGCCTGTCTGGGGCAAGTGAGACACCCCCACTATAACCATAAACAAAAGAGGCAGGCAGCGCTGGAGAAACTGCTGGAGTTGGTGAAGCCGGTGGTCCCCACAGCAACCATCCCTTATTTAAAAGCTAAAATTGGTGGCCTGAGGAGCACTTATCTTAGGGAGCGCAAGAAGGTCACAGATTCCCAGAGATCCGGAGCTGCAGCAGATGACATTTATGTCCCCAGGCTGTGGTACTATGAGAGACTGCGATTTCTGTCAGACCACACTGAAGTCAGGGAATCCCTCTCTACTCTTCCTTCCACGCTTCCTTCCATACCAGCTGAGGCTTCCGATGTCCAACCTGGGCCTTCCAGCCAGGAAGAAGTGGAGGAGCCCAGCTGGAGCCAGGTATAGCATTCTTCGACAGATTTCTGGGCAATAAATAAATGATGTTTACTAGATGTTATTATTGATCATTAATTGAAAGTGTTTTACATATCAATAGACAGTAGTGGGCACCCAAAATTGGGACAAGAATGAAAACTGCTGGGCTCAGAAGGCTAGTCTGTTATATTTGTTAACATTCAATTTGCAGCAGTCAGGAGGTGAAAATTGTGTGTGATTGATGGAAAAAATACTAAAACTATGTCCCTTTTTCATACACAGGAAGACCTCAGCCAGGAGGAGGCTGTGGAATGTGGCAGCCAGGAGGAGGCGGGGATTTGTGTCAGCCAGGAGGAGGCGGGGATTAGTGTCAGCCAGGAGGAGGCAGGGCTAAGTGTCAGCCAAGAGAAGCCTGGGACAAGTCGCAGCCTGACTGAGTCTCAGGTTCCTCCCCTCCACCTGCCATACAAAAGGGCCAGGAAGGCCACTCCCAGTCCTGTGCAGGATTCAGCATACAGGCTGATCCAGGAGGCTTCTGCGTCCCTCAGAGCCTTCCCCAGTCCCCAGAGGAAGCACTACACTAACTTGTAGCTTTAGCTGAACACTGTGCAGAGGTTACACTACACTAACTTGTAGTTTTAGCTGAACACTGTGAGGAGGATGCACTACACTAACTTGTAGCTTTAGCTGAACACTGTGCAGAGGTCGCACTACACTAACTTGTAGTTTTAGCTGAACACTGTGAGGAGGATGCACTTCACTAACTTGTAGCTTATTTAGCTGCCTGCGGTAGTGATAGGATCAGGAAAACACCACCAACCTTCTACAGGTAGCTCTAGCTGAACACTGTGCAGAGGTCGCACTACACTTACTTGTAGTTTTAACTGGACACTGTGCAGAGGTCGCACTACACTAACTTCTAGTTTTAGCTGAACACTGTGAGGAGGACGCACTACACTAACTTGTAGCTTTAGCTGAACACTGTTCAGAGGACGCACCACACTAACTTGTAGCTTTAGCTGGACACTGTGCACTACACTAACTTGTAGCTTTAGCTGAACACTGTGAGGAGGAAGCACTACACTAACTTGTAGCTTTAGCTGAACACTGTGCAGAGGTTGCACTACACTAACTTGTAGTTTTAGCTGAACACTGTGAGGAGGATGCACTTCACTAACTTGTAGCTTATTTAGCTGCCTGCGGTAGTGATAGGATCAGGAAAACACCACCAACCTTCTACAGGTAGCTTTAGCTGAACACTGTGCAGTGCTCGCAAAAAACTAACTTGTAGCTTATTTAGCTGCCTGAGGTAGTGATAGGATCAGGAAAACATCATCAATCTTCTACAGGTAGCTTTAGCTGAACATTCTGCAGAGCTCGCAAAAAACTAACTTGTAGCTTATTTAGCTGCCTGTGGTAGTGATAGGATCAGGAAAACACCACCAACCTTCTACAGGTAGCTTTAGCTGAACACTGTGCAGAGGTCGCACTACACTAACTTGTAGTTTTAACTGAACACTGTGCAGAGGTCGCACTACACTAACTTCTAGTTTTAGCTGAACACTGTGAGGAGGACGCACTACACTAACTTGTAGCTTTAGCTTAACACTGTTCAGATGACGCACTACACTAACTTGTAGCTTTAGCTGAACACTGTGCAGTACACTAACTTGTAGCTTTAGCTGAACACTGTGAGGAGGAAGCATTACACTAACTTGTAGCTTTAGCTGAACACTGTGCAGAGGTCGCACTACACTAACTTGTAGTTTTAGCTGAACACTGTGCAGAGGTTGCACTACACTAACTTGTAGTTTTAGCTGAACACTGTGAGGAGGACGCATTACACTAACTTGTAGCTTATTTAGCTGCCTGCGGTAGTGATAGGATCAGGAAAACACCACCAACCTTCTAAAGGTAGCTTTAGTTGAACACGGTGTAGAGCTCGCAAAAAACTAACTTGTAGCTTATTTAGCTGCCTGCGGTAGTGATAGGATCAGGAAAACACCACCAACCTTCTACAGGTAGCTTTCGCTGAACACGGTGCAGAGCTCGCAAAAAACTAACTTGTAGCTTATTTAGCTGCCTGCGGTAGTGATAGGATCAGGAAAACACCACCAACCTTCTACAGGTAGCTTTAGCTGAACACTGTGCAGAGGCCGCACTACACTAACTTGTAGTTTTAGCTGAACACTGTTCAGAGGACGCACTACACTAACTTGTAGCTTTAGCTGAGCACTGTGCAGAGGTCGCACTACACTAACTTGTAGTTTTAGCTGAACACTGTTCAGAGGATGCACTACACTAACTTGTAGCTTTAGCTGAACACTGTGCAGAGGTCGCACTACACTAACTTGTAGTTTTAGCTGAACACTGTGAGGAGGACGCACTACACTAACTTGTAGCTTTAGTTGCTCACTGTGCAGAGTTTGCACTGCACTAACTTGTAGTTTTAGCTGAACACTGTGAGGAGGACGCACTACACTAACTTGTAGCTTTAGCTGAACACTGTGCAGAGTTCGCACTACACTAACTTGTAGCTTTAGCTGAACACTGTGAGAAGGACGCACTACCCTAACTTGTAGCTTTAGCTGAACACTGTGCACTACACTAACTTGTAGCTTTAGCTGAACACTGTGCAGAGGTCTCACTAAACTAACTTGTAGCTTTAACTGAATACTGTGAGGAGAACGCACTACACAACTGTAAATAGTCTAGCTGCCTGACTGTGGTACTAATAGGATCAAAAGAACACCAGCAATTTTCTTCAGGTAGCTGTAAATACTGTAACAACACAAGCCTGCCTGTCAGTAGCAAGATAAGAGGAACGGATCTAGCTAAACTGAATACAGTATATATATATATATATATATATATTGTAATGTTTGGGGGACCAGCTAGATCGCAGGACACAGGCTTTTCACTCAAAAGGAGATTTATTGAACTTAAATAGCTTTACAGCAGCAAAAACAAAAGAAAAAGGTTTTAGTCTCACCGACTTGCAAAGTCCAGAACTGCTATCGCAGTTAAACAATCCTTAATTTCTGTTGCAGGTAGCTTCCCCTGGCAGGAGACTTCCAGGCAGGACACTGCTATTCACTTTTGTTGCTGCACAACAAACACCATCCACCATCCACATTCTCCTTTACACTCCTCCACACCCTCTCCAACTTCCTGTCTTGTTTTAAACCCACTTCCTCTGACAGGTGAGTTAACCCTTTTTGTTCCCTTAAAGGGACCACAGTCCAAACAGAGGGGAAACATAGCGTCCTTCCAGGACCCAGCCACGGCGTCCTGTACATATCCCCCCCCTGTGCCCCAACGCCATGGAGGTGGAGGCAACAGTGGAGCTCAAACAATGGACTCGGGAGAGGGCATCTGCATTTTGATGCAGTCTCCCGGGCCTATGCTCCACTACAAATTTAAATTCCTGGAGTGCCAGGAACCACCGAGTAACCCTGGCATTATTCCCTTTACCCTGTCTCAACCATGTTAAAGGGGCATGGTCAGAAATCAGCCTAAACTTCCTCCCCAAAAGGTAATATCTGAGGGATTCCAGAGCCCACTTAATGGCCAGACACTCTCGTTCAATTATAGCGTAGTTTTTTTCCGCTGGTGTTAACTTCCTACTGAGGAAGACTACCGGGTGCTCCTCTCCATTAATAACCTGTGACAACACCGCTCCCAATCCTACATCAGAAGCATCAGTTTGGACAACAAACTCTTTTGAAAAATTGGGTGCTACCAGGACAGGGTGTTGGCACAGTGCCGACTTGAGCTCCAAAAAGGCCTTCTCAGCGTCTGCATTCCACTCCACCATGACCGATTTCCGACCCTTAGTCAGATCGGTCAATGGAGCCGCCAACGTGGCAAAGTTGGGTACAAACCTCCTGTAGTATCCCACCATGCCCAAGAATGCACGTACCTGCTTTTTTGTGAGGGGACGGGGCCAACTCTGTATAGCCTCTACCTTGCTGACCTGAGGTTTCACCACCCCTCTACCCACGATATAGCCCAGGTATTTCACCTCCTCCATTCCCAAAGCACATTTTTCAGGGTTTATTGTAAACCCCTCCTTCCAAAGAGAGTCCAGCACTGCCTGGACTTTGGGCAAGTGTGATTCCCAGTCTCTGCTAAAAATGACTATGTCGTCCAAGTACACTGAGGCATATTTCTGGTGAGGTCGTAAAATCCGATCCATTGCTCGCTGGAATGTGGCTGGAGCAGTTTGCAATCCAAAAGGCATCCTTTTGTACTGAAAACTCCCCTCTGGGGTAGAAAAAGCAGTTTTCTCTCTAGCAGCCTTAGTCAACGGGATTTGCCAATATCCCTTGGTAAGGTCTAATGTAGTGATATACCTGGCTGGACCTAGTCTCTCAATAAGCTCATCTACCCGGGGCATGGGGTAGGCATCAAACCGTGAAACTTCATTAAGTTTCCGAAAATCATTGCAGAATCGCAGAGTCCCGTTGGGCTTCGGTACCAACACAATCGGGCTCGACCACTCACTCTGCGATTCCTCAATAATCTCCAGGTCTAACATCTTCTTCACTTCCTCTGAAACAGCCTTCCTTTGGGCCTCTGGGATGCGGTAGGGCCGGACAAAAACTTTGACTCCTGGTTCCGTGATGATATCATGCTCTATGGTACTCGTGAGCCCTGGCAAGTCTGAAAATTTTTCTTTATTTCTCTGCAAGAACTCCTTTGCCTGCTGGCTTTGGGTTTTAGACAGGGTATTTGCTACTTGGACACTCTCCACCCCAACCCGAGGCTCCAATCTTGCACTAGCCAGGGAGGTCACTGGTTCCCTCTCTGTCCAGGGCTTTAACAAGTTTACATGATATATTTGATAGGGTTTCCTCTTACCCGGTTGGTGGATTTTATAATTCACCTCTCCCACTTTTTCTACAACTTCAAAGGGGCCTTGCCACCTGGCTAAGAATTTACTTTCCACAGTGGGAATCAACACCGCTACTCGATTCCCCACTTGGAAATTCCTTATTTTAGCAGCCCTATTATAGACTCGTCGTTGAGCCTCCTGAGCTTTTTGTAAATGTTCCTTGACTAGTGGCAACACAGTTCGGATCCTCTCCTGCATTTGGGAAACATATTCAAGAACACTCTTATGCTGACTAGGTTCACTTTCCCATTCCTCCTTAACAAAATCCAGTAGTCCGCGAGGTCTCCGCCCATATACCAACTCGAAGGGCGAAAACCCAGTGGAGGCCTGGGGCACTTCCCGGATAGCAAACAGGAGAGCTGGTAACAGACAGTCCCAGTCTTTCCCATCCCTTTGTACAACTCTCTTAAGCATAGATTTAAGGGTCTTATTAAAGCGTTCCACTAACCCATCCGTTTGGGGATGGTAGACCGATGTGCGCAGCTGTTTAATCCGGAAGAGCTTACACACGTCGGCCATAACTCTCGACATAAACGGGGTGCCTTGGTCCGTTAGTATTTCCTTGGGAAAACCAGTCCGTGTAAACAACTGGAATAATTCCCGGGCAATAGCCTTAGAGGAGGTATTTCGCAGGGGTAGCGCCTCAGGATATCGGGTGGCATAGTCGAGAATCACCAGTATGTAGGAGTGACCTCGAGCCGACTTCACCAAGGGACCTACTATATCCATGGCTATCCTTTCAAATGGGACCTCAATTATGGGCAGAGGGACCAAAGGATTCCGGAAGTGGGTCACCGGAGCGGTCAACTGACAGGTGGGACAAGAGGTACAGTATCTCCTTACCTCTGCTTTCAGACCTGGCCAGTAAAACCGGTCGGTGATCCGTGCCTCCGTCTTTTCAACTCCCAGGTGTCCCCCTAAAACATCATCATGGGCCAGGTCCAGGACCTTGCGTCTATACTGTTGGGGTACCAATAATTGCTCTACCACATTTTCTCTCACTTTGGTAACCCGATAAAGCAATTCATTACATATTGCAAAGTGTGGCCACCGCTCATTCGCACCTGGCTCTTGGGGAACCCCATTTAATACTACCACCTGTTCCCGTGCATGGGCCAAAGTGGGGTCCTGCATCTGGGCAGTACCAAATGCCCCCTGCGGAACACCCAAATCCGGCAGGGCAGGGGTAACGGCCACTTCCTCATCCTCTTCCCCCAGCATTACCTGAAGTGGGAAAGGTTCCCCCCCCTCTTCAGTGTTCAGGTAGGTCTGTGAACCACACATTTTGACACCCTTAATAACATCAGCACTACTTTCATCACCATTAACCAAATCATTAGCATTTTCAAGAACATTCGGCATTTCAGGGTTATTTCTCTCAACCACAGGAACAGAGGGACTAGTTTCTCCCCAGTCTCTGGACCGTTCAGGTAGTTCTCCTTGTCCCCACAGTTTTGCAAATAATGGACAGTCTCGTCCTATGATAACATCATGTACCAAGTTTTTTACCACCCCCACCTCTTGAGTACCAGTGCCACATGCTGCGGAGATGGTCACCGAGATGAGAGGGTACTCTCTAGTGTCCCCGTGAATGCACACCACCCGTAAAGTTTTTCTTACCGGACCGATCTTCCCAATTACTCTAGGATGGATCAGGGTTACCATACTTCCGGAGTCCAGCAAAGCCCGGGCAGGGAGGTGGTTCACTTGGACTTCACACTCGAATTTCTCTTCTCCAAGATCGATATGTGTTGTACATGCTTTATGGGCATAAAAAGACCCCCTCCGAAGAACCCCGCATTCCATGGGCTCCTCTTGCAGTGGGCAGTGGGCCCGGGTATGGCCCCAGGAATGACATCGCCAACATTGTACATCCCCTCCTCTCCGAACAGGAACAGGTCGCTGAGAAGGTATCGGGAGTGACTCTTGACCTTCTGGGGTGTTGGTTCCAGGGCTCCGGGGAACGTCCTTTCGAAGGGCAGCAGTCGAACGAATAGGCCGTGGCAGACTGGGTCCTTGGCGCTTGGTAGGGCCAAGCAGATCCTCCACCACTGTGTATCGTTCTACCATCTCGACAAGGAGGTTCACTGTTTTGGGGTCTCCATGGCTGACCCACCGTTGAAGGTCGTCTGGCAGTGACCTTAGGTATCGGTCCAGCACGACCCGCTCCACGATTTGGAGGCCAGACAACATTTCGGGCTGCAGCCATTTTTTTACCAGTTGCACCAGGTCATGCATTTGAGACCGTGGTGGACGATCTGGACGATACTTCCATTGGTGCACTCGTTGGGCCCGAACAGCTGTAGTTACCCCCAAACGAGCCAATATTTCTGCCTTTAATTTTTGATAGTCTTTAGCGTGATCTGGTGGCAGGTCGAAGTAGGCTTTTTGCGGATCTCCGGTTAGGAAAGGAGCAATTAGGCCGGCCCACTGGTCCTGGGGCCACCCTTCTCTCTCTGCCGTCCTCTCAAATGTAGCAAGAAATGCCTCTACATCATCACTCAGGGACAATTTCTGCAAAAAATGGCTTGCCCTCACGGTCACCTGGTTGCCAGGGGCAACAGCCGCTTGCTCACGGCCCTGAGAAAGCTGCTGCACTACTTCTTTTAAGGCAGTCACTTGAGCCTGCATAACCTCTTGCTGGGTCGCTTGCTGGGCTGCCAACTGGGCCACCAACAGGCGAGTGTTTTCTTGCTGTACCTCATGGCGAGTCTGCGCTTGTATATTAGCCAAGGACAGCTGTTTAATTAGCTCCTCCATTGCTTCAGCTTTCAGGGTTTGTGCGGCTTTAACCCAGGACATAAATCCACTGTACTGTCCCTTTAAATGTCAGTTTTAAGTCCAATACACAAAAAAAAAAAACAGCAAGAAAAATGCCTGTTACTCTGTCCTGCCCGCATTCTCCACCACTTGTAATGTTTGGGGGACCAGCTAGATCGCAGGACACAGGCTTTTCACTCAAAAGGAGATTTATTGAACTTAAATAGCTTTACAGCAGCAAAAACAAAAGAAAAAGGTTTTAGTCTCACCGACTTGCAAAGTCCAGAACTGCTATCGCAGTTAAACAATCCTTAATTTCTGTTGCAGGTAGCTTCCCCTGGCAGGAGACTTCCAGGCAGGACACTGCTATTCACTTTTGTTGCTGCACAACAAACACCATCCACCATCCACATTCTCCTTTACACTCCTCCACACCCTCTCCAACTTCCTGTCTTGTTTTAAACCCACTTCCTCTGACAGGTGAGTTAACCCTTTTTGTTCCCTTAAAGGGACCACAGTCCAAACAGAGGGGAAACATAGCGTCCTTCCAGGACCCAGCCACGGCGTCCTGTACAATATATATATATATATATATATATATATATATATACACACACACACAACACATGGGATGCATAGATATACATAATACATTGTAAGTGCAGCTCACTCACTGACTGTCCTGCCTAATCTATTTACCTTAAATCAAATGACACTGTCTCTCTGTCTATCTCTCGCTCTTTCAACGCCAGAACACACACTACACAGGGCCGCCGTGCAGGCAGCCTTATATAGTGTGGGGCGTGTACTAAATCCCCTGAGCCATAATTGGCCAAAACCTCCTTGGCTTTGGCCAATTACAGCTCTCTGTTCAGATGGCGCAGTGATTGGCCAAGCATGCGGGTCATAGTGCATGCTTGGCCAATCATCAGCCAGCAATGCACTGCAATGCCGCAGTGAATTATGGGCCTTGACGCGCCACATGAATTTGGCGTGAACGGCCCATATCGTTCGCAATTCGGCGAACGGGCGAACAGACGATGTTCGAGTCGAACATGGGTTCGACTCGAACATGGGTTCGACTCGAACACGAAGCTCATCCCTAGTCTGCATAGAACTGCAGATTTACGGGCGTGTCGAGATTTACAACTGTATATTTTTATGTGTGTTTGCATTATATCTGCATAACTGTACGTACTTACGTACCTAGGTGGTTGCATAGTGGTAGACCAACATGGTTTTGGGCTTGCATCCTTGGGGGATTGTGTATAAGGTTTTGGCAAATCTAGTTGCTACTTTATTTACCTGTTATACGCCTTAAAAGAGAAGTAAGGGAATTTTTTGGTCCCATGCTACATCTGTCCCCCGGGCCTCTACACTGAGAACCTAGCGATCGAACACTGCTGATCGCTTGATTTTCAGAGCTCTGTGAACAGAGGACTGCAGACTGTAATTCACAGCTCTCTGCTCTTCGCCCTCCTCGCTCATTGGAGCACTGGGCTGTGGAGGGTGTCAGCCTAGGCACCTTGCAGATCCAGACTCCGTGGTCGAGATGACGCGGTGCCTGGACTGAAATTGGTGACATCAGCAGAGAGTGGACTTCAGTCCGCTCTTTGCTGAAAACGGGTCACAGGAGTGCAAAACTAATTGCACTCCTGTGATCCATAGGAGAAGTACAGCCAAACAAGCTTTGGCTATACTTCTCCTTTTAAATGGCTCCAGAAAAGAGAGGCGGCCGGGTGAGACATGGACTCCAGCCCATAGTTGCCAACATTGTAAAAAAAATTATAGGGACACTTTATTGGCTGTAGGCAGAGTCTTATTATAATTAGGGGGCAGGGCATAGAAAAAATTTGTGGTGCGACACAGCGAAAATGGGCGTGGTTTATGTGTATAGTGGGCATGGCTTAAATGGGCGTGGCTCAAATGGGGTGTGGTTAGAGTCTGAGATGAATGAGGGATGGAGGGAGAAAGAAAGGAGGAAAGAAGGAGAGAGAGAGAGTGAGAAAGAAAGGAGGGAAGGCGAGAGAAGGAAGGAAAGAAAGAAAGAGGGAGGGAAGGAGAGAGAAGGAAGGAAAGAGGAGTGGAGGGCAGACCCAGATCCTACAGCACAATAGAAATGTTTATTCCAGAGTTTAACAATTCATCAGATAAAGATACTCCAAACACTTGGTGTTAGCGCTTCAATCATCCCAGCACCATGGTTGTTATGGTGTCAGGATGATTGAAGCAAATTATTTCTATTATTACATTGTAATATAAAATGAACTCATTCAACTCACCATAATGCAGAATCAGTGGGACCCCTGAGCGTGTCACCTGCCACCAGATGCCATCAGGTGCCCCCAGCAGAGTCTGTCCTTGCATCAGGTGCCCCCAGCAGAGTCTGTCCTTGCATCAGGCGTCCCCAGTGGAGTCCCTCCTTACATCAGGCATCCCCAGTGGAGTCCCTCCTTACATCAGATGCCCCCCCTTACATCAGGTGTCCCCCCTTACATCAGGTGTCCCCCCATTGGAGCCCCCTTAATCAGGCATCCCCCTATTGTTGCCCCCCTTATATCAGGTATCCCCCATTGGAGCCCCACCTTACATCAGGCATCCCCCTATTGGAGCCCCCTTATATCAGGTGTCCCCCCATTGGAGCCCCCCTTAATCAGGCATCCCCCTATTGTTGCCCCCCTTAATAAGGCATCCCCCTATTGGAGCCCCCTTACATCAGGCTTCCCCCATTGGAGCCATTCTTACATCAGTTGTCCCCCCATTGGAGCCCCCCTTACATCAGTTGTCCCACTATTGGAGCCCCCCTTAAATTAGGTGTCCCCAGCGGAGTCCCTCCTTACATCAGGTATCCCCAGCAGAGTCCCTCCTTACATCAGATGTCCTCCCATTGGAGCCCCCCTTACATCAGGTGTCCCCCCATTGGAGCCCCCCTTAATCAGGCGTCCCCCTATTGGAGCCCCTTTAATCAGGCGTCCCCCTATTGTTGCCTACCTTACATCAGGTGATCCCCCCACTGGAGCCCCCCTTAATCAGGCCTCCCCCTATTGTGCCCCCCTTAATCAGGCATCCCCCTATTGGAGCACCCCTTACATCAGTTGTCCCCCCATTGGAGCCCCCCTTACATCAGTTGTCCCCCCATTGGAGCCCCCTTACATCTGTTGCCCCCCCATTGGAGCCCCCTTACATCAGGTATAGCTGGTGTCTCTGCCGCCATTACGGTTTCCCTGTTCCCCGAGGGGGAAGAAAATAGAGGCGGAGCCAGCCGCGTGGCTACAATAGGTGCTGCGGCACCACCCACTCCCGCCCCTTTTTATAACAGGCCACAGAAGGACCGGCAGCGGAGCGGGGGGTGGGCGGCGCCGCTGCAGCTTAATTTCTATTGTAGCCACCCGTGTTCTTCTTCTGGTCTTCTTAAAAATGGCGGCTGGCGGAGACAATGTGGACCTCTAGCGGCAGCGGCGGGACGTTTCCCGGGACACAATAAAATCGTGAAAAGGGTCTAAATCCTGGGAATGTCCTGGGAAATTCGGGACAGTTGCCAAGTATGCAGCCTCAGATCCAGTGATCTGGCGGTGTTCACATCTACTGACCTGACCCACTGTGGTGTTTGGCATTGCAGTGATTCTTAACACATTAGAATGTTATTAGGAGAGTTTAGCGGAGCTGCAATGGACTGCGACCACATCACCCTGAACATGCCTGATCGCCGTTGATCAGAGCCTAAGCAAGATCAAGCCTGGTTAGTATTTGGATGGGAGTCTGCCCTGAAATAACAGGTGCTGTAAGCTTTTTCCCTCCTAAGTAAGGGAGGCATCTGAGGCTGGTGTGTTTTGAGAGTATCTTAGGCATGAGGATTTTAGGGTGTCTCTGAGGTGGTTTGCTCTGTCTTTAGCTGGCAGAAGCCTGGTAGGTTAAGTACGCCTCTTGGGACCTTCTGGGTCTGCCACAGTCATCAGTCTTAGGCCTTGCATTGGCTCTTGGAGCAGAAGTTATGGGCTTATTATTGTAAATACTCGACCGGTAGTGGTTCCAAAACCAAATGGGGGCATGAGGTCTATCTTAAGACCTCAAGCCACTGGACATCCTTCTGTTTCAGATAGGCTCGGTCTGTTCAGTGATGACCTCTCTGCAAGAGGTAGATAGTCCATAGTCCTCAATAAAGCATATCTTCATGTGACTTTTTTATTTATTTTTTTCCAAGCTCATTAATGGTTTTTGCAATTTGCAGTAGAAAGTCGTCTTTTTTCATTTTGTGTCTCTGCCCTTAGGGCTGGTCACAGCTCCCGAGGGTTCACAAAGCTCCCAGCCCTGGTTCCAGATTTTCCTTCGATACTGTTTTGAATTCAGAACAAAATCTTATATTATTATATCTACCCCTTTATCAAATTAAAAAGCATGCATGCCATGAAGTAATCCAGCTCTGACACTCAGAGTTCAGAATAAAAAATTTCTGATCTCCTTATTTCCTCTTTCACAGTTTTATACATTTTTGCCAGACAAAAAACAAGGCACTTGCAAAACTGTGTACAAAATTGTAACATTGTCTGAGTTTTTTAGCAGCTTCAACAGTTTTAGCAATAATTTCAGCAAACTTAACAATTGATCATAGCTATTATTAAATGTCTTGGTAATTCCCTCTTGAAAACATCGGATATTGACGTCATGTCTGCTGTGAGTGCAACTAAGTCTGTTTATAACCTGTTGCGGTTTGGCTTCAGACTGAAAATAAGGAACTAGCAGATATCTGCTGTTTTCTGAAAAGTCTTAAAGTTAAGAATTTAACCAGCCAAAACTTCTGATGCAATATTACATTTGAAATAGCCATTTTAATATTTTTACCTGGCAACACCTTAATCACATCACATTAAAATCCTAATCCTGGCCCGTTCCCCTGCAACTCTTTTCAACTGTATATAGAGGAAAACAATGACTAACTCATTACCCTACTCGATACAGCTGGGAGGGGCAATCAGGTGCTGTCTGTCCCTGTGACCTTATGGCGTTGCTTCTCGAGGGGAGGTGACTGTAAAGGAGTGCATTTCATAATTTTCATCTGGTATTTCCATGAATGTAGAAGAACATTGGTCAATGGCTTTCCCTACACACTTTTTAAGAGGGGAGAATACAGCAAACCATAACAACCAAGGTCACCAAAATTATCAGGATGGTTATTCCTATCTGTGTTAGTAATCCCTGCCACCCTACCCTAATCCAGGTGAAATATTGATCCCAAGGGTCGTTGAGCCCTGAATTCTTTCTTAGTTCTTCGGACAAATCCTCAAGTTTCCTGATGGCCAAAGTGACCTTATCGTTTGGGCTAGTGTTGTCTGGGATGTAGGTACAACATGTACCTGTTTAGGCACCATTTTACACATATCCCCCTTTTTAGTTAGGACCATATCTAAGGCCATGCTGTTTCCTCCTTCCAATGTTCACACAGGGAATGGTTAGTGGTTGTGTTGGTAAACAGGCTAAGGAAACACGTCTCATGTTCGGGGGGTATGTTTAGGGGTACTGTTCCCAAATGAGGCCTAGCCCCCCCACCTACATAACAGTTGGTCTTGTTATGTTTCTCTGCACTGTACCTCATCCACTCTAGCCACAAGTTGACATCTGAGAACCTGGTTTCTGTGGCCATCGTTTCCTTGAAGGTAGGGTCTGCTATGGCCACCATGTCCCCTAACTTCTGTGTATGGGGCTTCAAAGGGTTTGAGCTAGCTGTGGATTGGGGAACTTCCCACTCAGGGTTATTGAACATATCTTTCAGTTGGAGAGGCTTTCTAAAACCGGAATACCCACTTCCCCACCATAGGCCCAGAACATAGGTCCCACTGTCTTCTGGGCTAGGATTCTCAATGGTCAGCCTGAACTCTTTGGTGTAAGGCTGATCTGTGTGTTTGTTGATTGTCATTCTATCTAAGAGTGACTTCCCATTTTTGTCTTTTCTATTTTGGGTGTTTTCAGGTTTGTTCCCCCAGTTTGTACCCCCAGTGTTCCA
The DNA here is from genome assembly GCF_042186555.1 of Aquarana catesbeiana. Lineage (NCBI taxonomy): Eukaryota > Metazoa > Chordata > Amphibia > Anura > Ranidae > Aquarana > Aquarana catesbeiana. Next base: position 102,639,181 of record NC_133335.1, on the reverse strand, counting down.
ACCCACTGCTCCCCAGGAATCACAGTTGTCACCCCAATAGGTGTCAGTGACGCATACATACACAGTCATGGGTCTTACTGCTTCTTTCCAGGACCGTATCCCATACATAGTACCTGGAATTATCTGTTCATAAGAGGATATAAAAGTGGCAACGTGTACTGGATGAGTTATACCAGAACTGGGTTACACCATCTTTTTGTTTGATGCTATCTCTTGCCCCTGGGCAATGATTACTATGAAAAGGATATACAGAATCATTTGATTCCCCCGGCCTCTTCCTCAGGTAGGGACTTTCTTGCAGTGGGAGGCATGTGTTCACATGTTCTTCCCGGCCACCTTGACTGATGTGGCACTTGTTAGGAGAACCCAGAGAGGACCATCATATCTCTGGGGACCAACTTGTGTGATCCTGTATCTTGCTCAGGATCTGGAATGGAGGAAAATACTTCCAAATGGATATAGATTATTTCTCGAGATAAAGCAGTCACATAATCAGTTAATACATCAGATTGGAGCTGCAACTATTGTAGGAAATAACAAACTAGTCTGGGGCCGAACCAAACATTATCCCATAGGGTGACAGACCATGGTTTCCCCTTGGAGTGTACCTAACACTGAATAAGGAAATGGGTAGGCTGTCTAAGTCCAACTCATTCCCGTTTCCTGAGACATTTTTAGCATTCTAGATTTTATTGTGCTGTTTAATCTTTCCACCTTCCCACTGCTCTGAGGATGGTATGGGGTGTGGAAAGATCATGTGACTCCTAAAGCTGCCCATATCTCTTTGGTTATTGAGACCGTGAAAGCCGGCCCCTGGTCACTCTCTAAAACCTCTGGGACACCATACCTGCACACTGTTTCCGTTAAAAGCCTTTCAGCCGTGGTTTTTGCTATCAATCAATGCATATTCATATCGGCCACTCTTTGAAATCTGGATGTGGTCGATCTGTATCCTTTGAAAGGGGTACAGGGCCTTTGCTAGATGCTTCAAAGTTACCTTTTCTATTCTTCCTGGGTTACATTTAGCACAGATAGTGCATGACTTGCAAAAGTTGTTGGTAAGTGGTGTAATCCCCGGGGCTAAGTAGTATTTATTGATCAGGGCATTCAAAGTTTTCTGACAGATGAGAGGCACTGTGGGCCCACTGTACCATTGCAGGAAACATTGATTGTGGCAGACACGGCCTCTTGTTTAATTCCATGATCCCTTCAGTTTCTATGGCTCCTTTCTTGATCCACACTTCTTTTTCTTCTTTGTCAGCTGCATCTTGCTGCTCCTTGAGATGGGTCCTGCTCACAGGAGGGTTTTGTAGAATCATGGTGGTCTGTACAGTTTCTTCAGGGGTGTCCACTGTACCATCCAGGATGGGTGCATCCACTCCACCGCGCGTCTCTATCTTAACCACTTGAGCCCCGGACCATTATGCTGCCTAAGGACCAGAGGTCTTTTTCCAATTTAGCACTGCGTCGCTTTAACTGCTAATTGCGCGGTCATGCAATGCTGTACCCAAACAAAATTTGCGTCCTTTTCTTCCCACAAATAGAGCTTTCTTTTGATGGTATTTGATCACCTCTGCCGTTTTTATTTTTTGCGCTATAAACGGAAAAAGACCGAAAATTTTGAAAAAAAAAATTATATTTTCTACTTTTTGTTATAAAAAAAATCCAATAAACTCAATTTTAGTCATACATTTAGGCCAAAATGTATTCGGCCACATGTCTTTGGTAAAAAAAAATGTCAATAAGCGTATATTTATTGGTTTGCGCAAAAGTTATAGCGTCTACAAACTAGGGTACATTTTCTGGAATTTACACAGCTTTTAGTTTATGACTGCCTATGTCATTTCTTGAGGTGCTAAAATGGCAGGGCAGTACAAAACCCCCCCAAATGACCCCATTTTGGAGAGTAGACACCCCAAGGAAATTGCTGAGAGGCATGTTGAACCCATTGAATATTTATTTTTTTTGTCCCAAGTGATTGAATAATGACAAAAAAAAAAAAAAAAAAAAATTTTACAAAAAGTTGTCACTAAATGATATATTGCTCACACAGGCCATGGGCCTATGTGGAATTGCACCCCAAAATACATTCAGCTGCTTCTCCTGAGTACGGGGATACCACATGTGTGGGACTTTTTGGGAGCCTAGCTGCGTACGGGGCCCCGAAAACCAATCACCGCCTTCAGGATTTCTAAGGGTGTAAATTTTTGATTTCACTCTTCACTGCCTATCACAGTTTCGGAGGCCTTGGAATGCCCAGGTGGCACAAAACCCCCCCAAATGACCCCATTTTGGAAAGTAGACACCCCAAGCTATTTGCTGAGAGGCATGTTGAGTCCATTGAATATTTTATATTTTGACACAAGTTGCGGGAAAGTGACACATTTTTTTTTTTTTTGCACAAAGTTGTCACTAAATGATATATTGCTCACACAGGCCATGGGCATATGTGGAATTGCACCCCAAAATACATTTAGCTGCTTCTCCTGAGTATGGGGATACCACATATGTGGGACTTTTTGGGAGCCTAGCCGCGTACGGGGCCCCGAAAACCAATCACCGCCTTCAGGATTTCTAAGGGTGTAAATTTTTGATTTCACTCTTCACTGCCTATCACAGTTTCGAAGGCCATGGAATGCCCAGGTGGCACAAAACCCCCCCAAATGACCCCATTTTGGAAAGTGGACACCCCAAGCTATTTGCCGAGAGGCATGGTGAGTATTTTGCAGCTCTCATTTGTTTTTGAAAATGAAGAAAGACAAGAAAAAACATTTTTTTTTTCTTTTTTCAATTTTCAAAACTTTGTGACAAAAAGTGAGGTCTGCAAAATACTCACTATACCTCTCAGCAAATAGCTTTGGGTGTCTACTTTCCAAAATGGGGTCATTTTGGGGGGGTTTTGTGCCACCTGGGCATTCCATGGCCTCCGAAACTGTGATAGGCAGTGAAGAGTGAAATCAAAAATTCACGCCCTTAGAAAGCCTGAAGGCGGTGCTTGGTTTTCGGGGTCCCGTACGCGGCTAGGGTCCCAAAAAGTCTCACACATGTGGTATCCCCGTACTCAGGAGAAGCAGCAGAATGTATTTTGGGGTGTAATTTCACATATTCCCATGGCATGTTTGAGCAATATATCATTTAGTGACAACTTTGTGCAAAAAAAAAATAAAAAAAATGTGTCTTTTTCCCGCAATTTGTGTCACAATATAAAATATTCCATGGACTCGACATGACTCTCAGCAAATAGCTTGGGGTGTCTACTTTCCAAAATGGGGTCATTTGGGGGGGGTTTTAAACTGTCCTGGCATTTTATGCACAACATTTAGAAGCTTATGTCACACATCACCCACTCTTCTAACCACTTGAAGACAAAGCCCTTTCTGACACTTTTTGTTTATAAGAAAAAGTTATTTTTTTTGCAAGAAAATTACTTTGAACCCCCAAACATTATATATTATTTTAAAGCAAATGCCCTACAGATTAAAATGGTGGTTTCATTTTTTTTTCACACAGTATTTGCGCAGCGATTTTTCAAATGCATTTTTTGGGGAAAAAACATACTTTTTAAAATTTTAATGCACTAAAACACACTATATTGCCCAAATGTTTGATGAAATAAAAAAGATGATCTTAGGTCGAGTACATGGATACCAAACATGACATGCTTTACAATTGCGCACAAACGTGCAGTGGCAACAAAATAAATACATTTTTAAAAGCCTTTAAAAGCCTTTACAGGTTACCACTTTAGATTTACAGAGGAGGTCTACTGCTAAAATTACTGCCCTCGATCTGACCTTCGCGGTGATACCTCACATGCATGGTGCAATTGCTGTTTACGTTTGACGACAGACCGCCACTTGCGTTCGCCTTAGCGCGAGAGCAGGGGGCGACAGGGGTGCTTTTTTTTTTTTTTTTTCTTTATTATTTTTTTGCTTTTTTATCTTATTTTTAAACTATTCCTTTCATTTTTTTTTTTTAATCATTTTTATTGTTATCTCAGGGAATGTAAATATCCGCTATGATAGCAATAGGTAGTGACAGGTACTCTTTTTTTGAAAAAATTGGGGTCTATTAGACCCTAGATCTCTCCTCTGCCCTCAAAGCATCTGACCACACCAAGATCGGTGTGATAAAATGCTTTCCCAATTTCCCAATGGCGCTGTTTACATCCGGCGAAATCTAAGTCATGAAATGCTCGTAGCTTCCGGTTTCTTAGGCCATAGAGATGTTTGGAGCCACTCTGGTCTCTGATCAGCTTTATAGTCAGCTGGCTGAATCACCGGCTGCATTCTCAGGTTCCCTGTTGAGACAGGAGAGCCAGAGAAAAACATGGAAGACGGTGGGGGGGGGATTCCCTCACACAGCTTGTAAAAGCAGTCTAGAGGCTAATTAGCCGCTAGGATTGCTTTTACATGAAAGCCGACCGCTGGCTGAAAAGAATGATACCAAGATGATACCTAAACCTGCAGGCATCATTCTGGTATAACCACTCAAAGTCGTGAATGGTGTACCTGAAGACAAAAAAATGGTTAACAATAAAGCACAGTAAAAGGTAAAGTATAAAAAATTGCATACCTGAAAAGCAAACATGATAAAACATAATAACAATAAAACATTGCAGAATAGAATACAGTAAAAAAGAGCAGAACAATAGACAGAGAGAATAGAGAGAGAGAGAACAATAAAACGACAACTATTTTTTTTTATTTTATATATTTTTTTTTTTTACACTTTTTTTGTAACTTTTATAACTGTAACTGGTTCCAGGTTCGGGTCTCTCAAAATGCGATGGCATCTTGGGAGACCCTGTGAAAGTGTGCCTAGTCTGTGCAATGCTGTACCCTACGGCCTACGCTAATACTCAACTAGTGAATGGTAGCGTTCAAAACATTCACCAATGCAAAGACCAGGATTGTCAGGACAGGAGGGACAATAATAGTGGGTGTCACGCCTATATCCGCGCTTGCTGCAGACACGACATCTTTTTTGGGGGGGTTCGTTGGGTAGGGGTACTCGGGAGGACATAAAGAAAATGCCTCTCATGCAGCCGACTGCATTTGGTTGGGGATGTGAATGGGGGAAGTACGGGTGCTGCAGAAGCGGTGGGTTCCCAATTAGGATTGGCGAATGCAGCAGGAAGGGCACTATGGGCCTGTGTTTGTCTTTTTGGTGGCAGCGGGACACTACTTGTGCTTGCCACCTCACCAGCTTGAACTGCACTTATGGGACTCGCCACGTCACCAAGTGTTACTGCAGTGCTGGTTTGACTACGACCGGGGTGTACTAGGCCACTGGTGCTTGCCAGTTCACCAAAACACTACCAAAAAAACTGTTCGCGATCGCAGGGATCAGGCCTGACTCTGCGAACGCTGCAGTTATGCGTTTAGTGTTTTGTAAGTGACAGTGATCGATCGATACTACACTTGGGTGGGCTGGGCCGGGCGGAGGGGCAAAACGCAGGTGCTAGCAGGTATCTGGGCTGATCCCACTAACACTGCGTTTTTGGGAACCCTAAACTGCTGGGGACGCTAGTATAGATCTGATCGGATCAGATATTGATCCGATCAGATACTATACCACTAAGGGAGGTGTATGCTGCGTGCGTGGGTGTTAGCGGTACTGGCACTAACCTGACGCTGCTTGGGGCTGGTGCTTGCCAGTTCACCAAAATGCTACCAAAAAAACTGTTAGCGATCGCAGGGATCAGGCCTGACTCTGCGAACGCTGCAGTTATGCATTTAGTGTTTTGTAAGTGTCAGTGATCGATCGATCGATACTGCACTTGGGTGGGCTGGGCTGGGCCGGGCGGAGGGGCAAAACGCAGGTGCTAGCAGGTATCTGGGCTGATCCCGCTAACACTGCGTTTTTGGGAACCCTAAACTGCTGGGAACGCTAGTATAGATCTGATCGAATCAGATATTGATCCGTTCAGATACTATACCACTAAGGGAGGCGTATGCTGCGTGCGTGGGTGTTAGCAGTACTGGCGCTAATCTGACGCTGCCTGGGGCGACGCATATCACCGCCGGGCAATCAGGGGGCTAAACCTTTATTCGGTAATAAACGGCGGGTGCCCTGACACTATAAAAAATAAACGAACTAACCAGCGTCACCCGTAACACTTATACGGTGATCAGTGGTGAAAGGGTTAACTAGGGGGCAATCAAGGAGTTAAAACATTTATTAGGTAGTATATGGGGGTCCCTGTCGCTATAAAACGCTGACGTTTTACCTCCCTAACTAGCGTCACCAGCGACACTAATACAGCGATCAGAAAAATGATCGCTTAGTGACACTGGTGATGGGGGGTGATCAAGGGGTTAAAACTTTATTAGGGGGGCTTAGGGGGGTACCCTAGACCTAAAGGGGGCTAACAGTAACTGTCCCACCACAGTAACTGTCACAAACTGACACCATGCAGTAATCAGAAAAAAAAAAAAAAACTGCTTGGTGTCAGTTTGTGACGGGGGGGGGGGGGGGTGATTGGGGGGTGATCGGGTGGGCGATCGGGGGGGATCGGTGGTGTTTTGTGTGCCTGGCATGTTCTACTGTGTGTGTAGTGTTTGTGCACTCACATTGATGTCTTCTCTCCTCGGCGCCGGAACGGAAAAATACCAAGCCGAGGAGAGATGACATCATTTCCTTTGCTGCTGTTTAGCATACAGCAGCAAAGGAATGTTCCCATTGGCCGGCGGCGATCGCGAGGGGGGCCACGAACGCATGGCCTCCCCCTCACCTCCGATCGCCGGGGGACAAAAGAGGACCGCCTCGGGCACCGGGGGGGGTCCGATCGGACCCCCCACCCGCGGGAGGCAAATCACGTGTATGTACGTGATTTTGCCTGCCGTGCCGCCTTGCCAACGTACATCGGCGTGAGGCGGTCCTTAAGTGGTTAAGAATAGCCACTTGTGTTGGGAGGGGTAGGGCATCCATTAAGTCCTTGATAGATGCACTGTGTTTTACAGGTGTTCCTGCTGCTGTCAGGAACCCTCTGGTTTTCCGGATGTTCCCAAAATTGCAGGCAACACCGAGGGCGTATCTTGAGTCTGTATAGATGTTAGCTCTTTTCCCCTCTGCCAATTTGCATGCCATTTTTAGGGCCTGGAGTTCTGGGCAGTAAGTCAGGATTCTCAAGGGCTGTTTCACTGACTGTCGGTAAATGTGAAGTCTCCATTTTCATCACCTCGAAACAGTCATGAGCGGTGAGCTTCACTCTCCAAAGAGGTTCCCCCCTCGAGAAGTGGAAATAGAGTGGATGGGTTGAGAGTATCACATCGGAGGAGAGTGATGTTATCAGGGAGGAGCAAGGCACACTGGAGTCTGAGGTGTCTTGCTGAAGACAGGTGCTTGGGCTGTACTTGGTTTAGTATGGCAGTTATGTAATGAGGGGCTTTGGGCTTCAAAGACGGCTCTGAACCCACTGAGTCCAGTTGACAGGAGTAATACCCAATGGGTCTGAGTCTGTTGCCATGGGCTTGAGCCAAAACGCCTGTGGCATGTTCTTGTCTCTCCGAGACAAACAGTTTGAAAGTATTTTAGTCCCAAAGCAGGGGTTGTTGAAAAGATCTCCTTCAGAGTTTCAAAATAGTCCACAGCATCTGGAGAAAGCGAGAAAGGGCATCATAAAGGGGCTGCATCAAGAGGGAGGCTTCTGGTATCCAAGAGTGGCCATAGGAGATGAATTCTAGGAAAGCATGTAAAGGTTTATGACCTCAAGGCAAAGGGATGGCTTTGATTGCAGCAACTCTTTCTTCAGTGAGATGTCGGGTGCCTTGGGAGATGCAGAGGCCTAGGAAAATCACTTTCTCTCTGGACTTTTTGCTTTAAGGCCTTGCATCCTTGCTTGGCCAAGTGTTGGAGGAGACTTTCAGAGAAGATTAAGGCGTCCTCAAGGGTATCTGCACAGAGCAGGAAGTCATCTACATACTGAAGGAATACAATGTTTCGGTGTAACTTCATCCAGGTGTCCAGAATGAGGGCCATTGCCTTGGCGAATTGGGAAGGGGAGTTCTGGGCACCTTGTGGCATAACAGTCCAGGTAAGTCTACTACTGTAAAGTATTTTGCTGTGAGCGGTATTCCTGCCAGCAAGGTGTGTGGGTTGGCCACAATAGGTGTCTCCAATACAGTAGCTTCATTCATAACCCTAAGGTCTTGTACCATTCTGTATTTTTCTGGCTCTCCTTTTGCAGTTTGTTTCTTCACTGGGAACAGTCGTGTGTTGCACGGAGATGTCCAGGGTATCAGAACTCTTTGACAGAAGGGTCTTGATTTGCTTTGAAATAGATGCAGCTTGAGCTGGCTTCAAGGGGTACTGTCTTCTGGGCAAGGAAATGCCAGGCTTTAGCTGCACCATGACTGGTGGCACTTTTAGATGCCCTACATCTGTGAACCAGAGGCAAATAGGGACTCGATCCAAAACCTCTTTTGGGATTCGGGATTCGAACCTCACATTGTGCATCCAATGATAGTAAAAGGGGAATGGAGCACAGTGCTGAGGCATCATCGATGGTTAGCGGTGGGGAGACCAGAACGCCACCATCGGGTTGGAAGAAAAAGAAGGTCTGTATGGTCTGGAGGGGATGGAGGAGGAGTGTCATGTCTCCTATTGGGCGTCTTCACGTAGGTCATGGTTGGGGCCTGGTTGCCTGTGGGCAAGCTTCTGTGGCCTTTGGTATTCTTTTCTGGAAAGGCTGGGTCTTCCGCAGTTGTAGCAGACATGTGGAGTTGGTACTGATGGGCGCAGATAGGGTGTGTCAGAGGCCATCATGAGAGGAGCTACTCTCTTACTGCTCTGTGAGGTTTCTGGACCTAATAACTACTAATAACAATGTCTCAAGCTCCATTACTCTATACTCAGACCCTTTCGGATTGACTCTTTAAGACCTGAAATAAATTAACATGTGTCTGTGTGCTTTGTTCAGCACACTAAAACCCAAATCTGTAAACCTCTTGTGCTATTTCTCAACAGATTCGTCTTTCCTTGTGTGACCTCCTGTATACATATAGGCTTCAGGCGTTTCAGAGTGGATGCATGAATACATAGAGAATAAATGTTTCTTTTTTTTTTTCAGAAAAACCTACAAAATGCTCAGATGTGAATTGGCCCTAAATCTAGACATAGATTTACGCAAGGAAAGCACTTCCTCTTTCGTTCCTTCTCTTGGCATAATGCCCAGAATACATAAACTTCCTCTTTATCTGTAAATCTTATTTATATTCTTGATTGAATTTGAACATTTTAAACTTCATTATAAACCAGTTATTGCTAATACAGCTTAAACACAATTAAAACCATTTGCATAAATATAGCACATTTGCTACATTCACTGTTATTAGAGAAACTCCTTTTATTAGAGAAAGTCAGACTCTCAGACTCTCGGTGATGAAGGGAAGGGGCCGTTGTCTTTGGTGGTGTGAGGGTCCAGGAACCCATTCAAAGGGGGTTCAGGGAAAGTACTGGGTAATGGCTGCTGGATTGCAAGGGGCGTAAGAGGGACTGTAAACGTGTGTCACCATATAGGTGGTCAAATGGGTCGTTGGACAATGGCGCGAAAGAACCCATTCCAGCTTATGAGTCATAAGAAACAAAAGTGTGGCGCTATATAATCACATCCACAGCCGTGTGTATTACAATAAAGGCATAAAAAAATAGTGAATACTGCCAAAAAATGTATGATCATAAAATGGATAGTGTCAAATAATTAATCAGTGTTGATCACATATAAAGTAAATACACAATAATGCTTAATCATCAGATGTGCCAGTGATTAGTAGAAACCCGTGCTGGTTCCATGAGCCAGACACCAAACATAAACATAAAACTTTAAAAGTCCATAAAAAATGTGTAGAAAAATAGTGAAGAAAACATCAACAGAGTTCAAAGGGGGTGATGCATGGCCAGATGGTATTCACAGAATTTTAGTCGCACCAAATCTGGCGAGTGGGCAGAAGTCGCACCAAATCTGGCGAGTGGGCAGAAGGGAAACCACAAGTGTGCATAGATTGTACATCAGTGCCGGGGCCAACACCAGGAGTAGAGGAGGCTTACCGGAAAAAATTGACCTGAAATGGCGTACGCCAGACAAGTCAAAAAAGCATAATAACCACTGGTTCTGGGAAATGCGTCTTATCAGATGTCATCAACAGATGGTGGAAAGAAAAAGGGGGGGTCCGCACAGCTTCCTCTCCCATAGGTAATCCAGCATAAGCCAAACATGTAGTTTTATATGCTATGCAAGGAGCAAACAAAACTCACATAGCGTAATAACATTTTAAAACACTAGTTGATTAAAATAATAAAAAACAAACTCACATTTGGAAGAACGAAACAGAGCTCAAATATCAAATAGCGGCGATCGTGAGGGGTCCACCCGACATGTTTCAGCTAAGGAGCCGTCATCTGGGGTACCTCATCTGACAAGACGCATTTCCCAGAACCAGTGGTTATTATGCTTTTTTGACTTGTCTGGCGTACGCCATTTCAGGTCAATTTTTTCCGGTAAGCCTCCTCTACTCCTGGTGTTGGCCCCGGCACTGATGTACAATCTATGCACACTTGTGGTTTCCCTTCTGCCCACTCGCCAGATTTGGTGCGACTTTGGTGCGACTTCTGCCCACTCGCCAGATTTGGTGCGACTAAAATTCTGTGAATACCATCTGGCCATGCATCACCCCCTTTGAACTCTGTTGATGTTTTCTTCACTATTTTTCTACACATTTTTTATGGACTTTTAAAGTTTTATGTTTTTTATGTTTGGTGTCTGGCTCATGGAACCAGCACGGGTTTCTACTAATCACTGGCACATCTGATGATTAAGCATTATTGTGTATTTACTTTATATGTGATCAACACTGATTAATTATTTGACACTATCCATTTTATGATCATACATTTTTTGGCAGTATTCACTATTTTTTTATGCCTTTATTGTAATACACACGGCTGTGGATGTGATATATAGCGCCACACGTTTGTTTTTTTTCTGCCTTGAGTCTATAGGTGTGTTGGCTGCTTTTCACTTTCTTTCTAAACGTAGCGCTGTGCTAAATTTTTATTTCAGCTTATGAGTCATACATGGGGATGGATCCAATGCGGGGTGTGCCTTGAAATGTAACAGCCTGTCGTTTTGGGGTTGCACCTGTTCCAGCATGCCTGTCAACTTGGTGCGTCCTGGCATGGCCGGCGTAACTCTGATCGGGACTTTAAGAGGAGGGACAGGGTTGGGGCTAAGGTTGGGTCCCCTGGTCTATTAGGGCAGAAGGGCCAAGGGGGGAACCTCCTGAGGCTTGAGTGTCTGCGGTTCCCCCCTTGGGAGCTGTCCAAGTATTCCCCAGAATGTACACTTGTCGTTAATGGGGTAGGTTGGGCTCTGTAATACGATACAGAGGACTGCTCTATCACTGGATATATGTGGGTAGGTTCCGGTGGGGGCGGTGGTACAGTTTGGGTCGGGCGTGTGTGGCAGCAACCACCTGAGCCGTACAAAGACAAGTGTACATTGTCTACTATTAAGCACGGCTGGGGAGGTGTCACAGACTCCTCTGTCACTTGTAGCAGAGGGGCAGTAGGCAAAAGGGAGTGTCTACTTCCTGGGGTCCAGACGCCATTATAGGGCGGTGGCTGTCTGTCTGTCTTAGCTTTTGACCCCTTTTCTGGCTTCTTGTACACATACATAATACAACCATTTCCAACACATATTTCCTGTTCTTCCCATCCTTCTTCATGAATGGCTTTGGCAACTTTGAACCAAGCATCTGCTGTTCGCAGCAGCCCGTGGCCCCACAACAAACCCCTTTCCCTTCTTAAAAGAGCACGCCATTCATTCGGCTCTAGCCGACCACCCAAATGAATAGTGACCCCACACACTTTTGCCAATCTCTTCCCTTCCTTGACAGCATCTTCTCCTTCTCGCTCTAATACCAAATCACAAGCCAATCTACCCTCTTTAGGTCTCTAACTTCTGCCCCATCGTTAGCTATTAGGAAGTTTATGTGTCCAGACTCAGGATTTGTACGGCGGTTTTATGAAGCTGTCTTGGACTCGAGGGTCTGACGATCCTCTGACCACCACCTGTCCTCTTTTGGACCACCTTCCAATATATAACACTACCTTGCTATGTTCTGTCTTGATGACTGTGATATTTATGTGTGTCTGCTCAGGATTTTTTTAACAGGTCACAAGGCTGTCCTGCTCTCAAGGGTCCGACCATCCTCTATCCGTCACCTGGTACCGGTTCAGACCATATCACAGTCTCAAGTTAACGAGGACAAAATGGATAGAGAGAAAAAGGAACATCTACAGTGTTCGACTGCCGTGCAAGTCTCCTTACACGCATCTTCCCAAAACGTAGACCAGTCACACAGCCCTGCCCACTCAGGTGGCCACAGGTAAGGGAGCGAGCGAGTAATACGTGACTACTTATTACCCTCAATGAGACAATTAACAAACAGATAAGGAGTACAGTAACTAATATTCAATGCACCACTTTAAATGTCATTTACATGTTCCAACTCAAACTTCTCACTCTGTCTCTTTCCCCTTCTTCTAACCCTTCCGGTTGTTCAGGTTGCAAGGGGCACCTTTCGGCTGCATGTCCTGTTATTCTAGTTTGGGCCTCTATTACTTCCAGTGATTTGCCAACAACAATTTTTACTAGATAATGCACATTCAATCTGAACACCAATAAATGCACAGTGTGTGGCAGTAGGGGTTTGTAACCAAGAGACTCAGCCCTATATCCTGGCTCTACCACTTCAATCAATCCCCAGCCCTCTTCATGTATCCCAAATAACAGACCACAAACACACTTAGGACATGACATTACCACCAACAACAAAATGTGACCAACAACCAACAAGATATGTGATGGCCGCAGTGAAGTTCAGGATTACTCAAACTGTCATGGGATTCCCAACGCCACTATGCGTGTTCCTGATGCCCCCCCTTGGGTTTCGTTTCCCGGTTGCTGGTACTTCCGTACTTATTGTACCTGTGCTTTGCTGCACAATTATTTATTTTTTATTCCCCCAGGAGGAGTTTAACCACATCCTGACACCTTCTCCTAGTCCCAGAAGAAGTTTAACCACGTCAACTAATTTCGTCCGTCATCCGTGACTATATAAGCAATCCCCAACTCCCAACAGCCATCACAAAACACAAGATTGATCAACAAAACAGAACAAAACAGGCGGTAGATATAATTGCAGGTTCCTTAACTTATCAACAGACTCGAGGCACGATTAATACCTGTCTTTGAGGGCCGCAGGAAGCCGATATGGGCACAGAGATTGACCAGCCACGGGTACAGGATAAACAGTAGACTAGATATACAAGATATCAAAAGTGTCCTACCGTTTCTAGAGGTGATCAGTCTCCTCCTGTCACTCCGCGTTGGCTTGTCCCGGTCCCTTCTGGATCGGCTACTTGGGACCCTAGCCTCGAGCCCCACATTGGGCGCCAAAATGTTTTGGATTCAGAACAAAATCTGATATTATTATATCTATCGTTTTATCAAATTAAAAAGCATGCATGCCATGAAGTAATCCAGCTCTGACACTCAGTTCAGAATAAAAAAACTTCTGATCTCTTTATTTCCTCTTTCACAGTTTTATACATTTTTGCCAGACAAAAAACAAGGCACTTGCAAAACACTTTATTGTGACATTGAGTTTTTTAGCAGCTTCAGCAGTTTTAGCAATAATTTCAGCAAACTTAACAATTGATCATAGCTATTATTAAATGTCTTGGTAATTCCCTCTTGAAAACATCGGATGTTGACGTCATGTCTGCTGTTGGTGCAACTTCTTGGAAAAGACAGTCTGTTTATAACCTGTTGCGGTTTGGCTTCAGATTGAAAACAAGGAACTAGCAGATATCTGCTGTTTTCTGAAAAGTCTATGGCCGCGTACACACGGTCGGACTTTTCGGCTACAAAAGTCCGACAGCCTGTCCGACAGACTTTCGACGGACTTTTGTCAGACTTTTGGTGGACTTGCGACAGACTTTCTTACGAACGGACTTGCCTACATACGATCACACAAAAGTCAGACGGATTCGTACGTGATGATGTACACCGGACTAAAATAAGGAAGTTGATAGACAGTAGCCAATAGCTGCCCTAGCGTGGGTTTTTGTTGGTCGGACTAGCACACAGACGAGTGGATTTCTGGGTTCGGCGTAGTTACGACGTAAAGATTTGAAGCATGTTTCAAATCTAAAGTCCGTCAGATTTGCGGCTGGAAAAGTCCGCTAAAAGTCCGGGGAAGCCCACACACGATGGGATTGTCAGCCAGCTTTAGTCCGTCGGCGTCCGTCAAACTTTTGTAGACGAAAAGTTCGACTGTGTGTATGCGGCATTACAGTTAAGAATTTAACCAGCCAAAACTTCTGATGCAATATTACATTTGAAATAGCCATTTTAATATTTTTACCTGGTAACACCTTAATCACATCCATTACAATACATTTCTGCAGAAGGAAATTGTATCTAGATCGAAGCACGTTGCCTATGTACAGTCCTACTCCAGGTCTTTTGCAGAGGATCATTCTCTCTTTCTGGAACATGATGATCCAGGCATTGGATTTCCGGAGGGCTCTGTTCCTGGGGTATTGCAGAGTTACAATTGGTGGTTCATAGTTCAGAATCTAGAGAAGGGGGAATTCTTCCTTTCAGGGGTTTGAAAGATAATAACCACTGATGCCAGTCCCTCCAGTTGGTTTGAAGGTGGCTACAGGTCAGTGGACGTGGTCTCCACAGGAGAGAATACTGCTTATCAATATCTTAAAACTTTTTGCCAGTACACCTTACTCTGGATTACTGGACAACCCAGTTGTAGGTTCAGTCCAACTATGCCTCCAGGGCAGCACCAGGAGTCATGCAGCTCAGGAAGGTGAAACACATTTTGTCTGGGGCAGAATGACAGGTGCTGTCTGTCACCAGTACATATTCCAGGTATAGAAAAATGGCAGGGGGGTTTTCTACTAAATTTCAAGTTCTACAAATTGGGCAGGTTGTGTCTGAGACGAGAGTCCCACTGGCAATAGGGGTAGATGCACTGGTAACATCTTAGGGACTAGTTCTCCCTAATTGATGCCTTCCCCGTTTCAACTACTGCCGCATTTTTGCAAGAATACGGGAGGTGGTAACACAGATAATAGTGTTAGCCAAATTAGCCCCAGAGGGCTTTGTATACTGACAAAGTGAATCTTGCAGGGGACGCTCCTTGGTCACTTTAGGTCCGGCCAGACCTAATGGACTTGGGTCCTGTTCTCTCCGCACTGTTGAGCAACAGGGAGCTGGCTTCAGGGTGTTTTCATTATGAGACTTGGAAATCTTTTATGCCTGGGGTGTAGCCAGGAAATGGCACCCACAAAAATATGTGAGTGGGTGATTCTTTCCTTTCTCCAATGGGTAGGGGAAATTAGATTGATTTTAAGTGCCATTAAGGGTCAGATTTTGTCCCTATCCATTTTTTTCCCCAGAGACAGTTGTTTTGCACCCCTTGATTTAGGCTTCCTGCAGGTTGTAAAGCAATCAGTCCCGCCTGTCAGGTCACCCCGGTGTCCTTGGGACTTGAATTTGGTCTTGGCTGTCCTTGCAGAAAGCCACCTTTTGAACCAATTTGAGAAACTCCGTTAGTGACTTGGAGTATGGCTTTTTTGGTTACTATCGCTTCGGCAAGAAGAATGTCTGAGCTGACAGCTCTCTCATGTAAGGAGCCGTTCTTGGTCTTGCACCATGTTAAGATGATGTTGTGTCCTCATCTATCTTTCTTGGCTGGAGTGGTTTTCTCATTTTCACTGGAATTAGGACAGTGTCTTCTTTTTCCTAGTTCACAATTGGTAGGGAAAAGATTACTTCATACTCTGAATATAGTTCAGGTGGTTAGGATTTATTTGCATTGTCAGCACTGGCTGGAATCCTGGTTGGTGTTGCTAGAAAAGCACTGGAAAGTCAGCATTCAAGCCTATAGTTTGAAAGGGCAAAATCCCACCCTTGCTGGGGATAGCTTCTCTGCCAGGTATGTGGACGCATCTTGGACGATCCGCCATTAGGCATCAGTGGCTCTGGTTTGCAAGGCCACTACTTGGTCTTTGGTGCATACATTCAAAGGGTTTATACCAGATGCATGTGAAAACCTTCTCTGGTGGCAGTTTTCTGTGATGGTATCTTCCTCCCCTCAAGGGAATTGCTTTAGGACATCCCAAATAGTTATGAATATAACCAGCTGTGTGTCCTGTGATGTACGAAAAAGAAAATGTGATTGTTCCTACATCTTACCTGTAAAATCCTTTTCTTGGAGTACATCACAGGACACAGGTCGTAGCTTCAGTGAGAAACTCAGCATTCGTTTTCATTCACAATTTTTTTCATGTCTGGAGAGTAATTGGTTACCCCCACAAGTCTGATGCCGGAGATCATCATGAGACAGAACATTACTGCAAGCTGATTTTCTTGACTAATTTCAGGCCTGGCTATCTGCTCTGGATTCTGGCCAGTGCAAGTAGTTTGTAGGGCAGTGTCCAGTGTAAGTAGTATATAGGGCAGTGTACAGAGGTCAGTATGTAGGGCAGTGTACAGAGGTCAGTAGTATGTAGGGCAGTGTACAGAGGTCATTAAGATGTAGGGCATCATAGAGAGGTCAGTAGTATGTAGGGCAGTGTACAGGGGTTAGTAGTATGTAAGGCAGCATACAGAGGTCAGTTGTATGTAGGGCAGTGTGCAGGGCTCAGTAGTATGTAAGGCAGTATACAGAGGTCAGTTGTATGTAGGGCAGTGTACAGGGCTCAGTAGTATGCAGGGCAGTGTTCAGAGGTCATTAAGATGTAGGGCATTGTAGAGAGGTCAGTAGGATGTTGGGCAGCTTACAGAGGTCAGTAGTATGTAGGGAAGCTTACAGGGGTTGGTAATATGTAGGGCAGCGTACAGAGGTCAGTAGTATGTTGGGCAGCGTACAGAGGTCAGTAGGATGTAGGGCATTTTACAGGGGTCAGTAGAATGCAGGGCAGTGTACAGAGGTCAGTAGTATGCAGGGCAGTGTACAGAGGTCAGTAGTATGTAGGGCAGTGTACAGAGGTCAGTAAGGTGTAGGGCAGTGTACAGAGGTCAGTAGTAGGTAGGCCAGTGTACAGGGGTCAGTAGCATGTAGGGCGGCGTACAGAGGTCAGTAGGATGTATGGTAGGGTTTGGGAGGGCATGGTACAGGGAGGTCAGGAGGGCAAAGTATAGATGGGTCAGGAGGGCGCAGTGCAGGGGGGTCATGAGAGCACGGTACTGGGGGGGGGTCAGGAGAGTATGGTACAGGGGGATCTGGGGGGCTGGGGTCTCAAGAGGGTAAAGCACTGGGTGGACAGGAGGGTATAGTATTGGGGGGTCAGAAGGGAATGGTACTGGGGTGTCAGGAGAGGTGAGGTGTCAGGGGGCTGGAGTGTACAGAAAGTCTGTGGTGTCTGAAGGGCTGGAGTGTACAGAAGGTCCGTGGTGTCCGAAGGGCTGGAGTGTACAGAAGTTTTAAATGCAGAGTGGCGCAGGGAAGGTGCAGCGCTAATTCCTGCCGGAAATCTTCTCACCTCCCCATATATCCTTGGATCGGGGAGGAGTCACATATATCCAAGTGGTGGGGACTGCCTCTGCAGCCTGGGATCGGGTGAGCATGTGCGCATGCGCTGCTCTGGAGAGAGGACTGGGTCACAACAGTGGGATGTCTTTGCGGTCTACCTGTTCGTTGGTCAACAGGTAGCCCGCGATTTTTAAGTACCATAGTTGGTTACCATTCCTTGAGCATGCGCACTTTTAAAGCGTGACATGTTAGGTATGTATTTACTCAGCTTGACACCATCTTTCATATTATACAAAAAACATGGTGTATACAATATATTGTGTTTTTTTATTTGTTTTTTGGTTCATTAAAATGTTTTTTGTTCCAAAAAAATTTGCGTTTGAAAAACTGCTGTGCAAATCCAGTGTGATATAAAAACTGCAACGATCCCCATAATGTATAATATTTGGACATTATAAGTAATGTGCTAGCAAAAAAATACTGATTTAAATTTGTAAACAAAAAGTGCCAGAAAAGCTTGGTCTTCAAGTGGTAAAATTAAAGAAACTTACAATTTAAAAAAATGATCCTGTCACATAAAACAGTCATTTTGGAGGCCATCTCCAGAATACATTTCCAGTTTGATAAGGTTAGAACCTATGTAATGTCTTTTCTGTTAATGTTGTCACTGTGCCAGTAAAATAGGATACATTTATTCAAATTGTACATAGAACTTAGACTTTTAGAACACAGTGACAAGTCTACTTACTGCAAGTTGGCCTCTTTTACATACACAGTATAGTTGAAAATTACTAAGTGTCCAGAGGTCCTTTTCTTCCCCCATATTCAGCTAAAACACATTGTACTTTTCACATATAGTCATATATTTTAATATCTTTTAGCATATTTAGATAAGTCAATACAAGAAAATTCTTTTCATCAAATACCCAGATATAGATTTTTTTTGTAACAACGATTGTGAAGGTTGTAGAGAAAGCTGAAAGAACAATATAGTAGCCACTACATATCTCTGATATTTAGGTGTGGTGTGTTAAAACTAAAAAACTCCTACTTGTTGGTTGAATCACTGGTGCAGAGTCCAGCAAAACACATTTCCTGTAATGTATGTAGATGCATTTAAAGCACACTTCCAGCTTGGGCAAACAATAAAAAAGAAAATTTCCCTAACAGTAGGTAAAAATAAAAACACTGCTCCAGTTGCAACGCTTGCCTTTAATCTGGAGCTGTCCCTGCAGCACTTCTTCTCCACTACAAGATGTTCTCTGTTTTATAGGTTGATTAGAAGTCCAGCATCGCTCTGCCTGGAAGACTGAGGACATTACTGTAAATGCAGGGTGTCATGAGGTGTCACCAGGGTGCCCTGAAATCACTGTGTACTGTTGCAGAGAATGGCACTGACATCACATCAGGGCTGCTCTCTGCATCTCCGAAAACCACTCACTGTTAGAAAAGATTGTGAGAGGTTCCAGGGCTTTACATGACTTCCCAGAAAAATATATTTTAAAAAGTACCTATACACTGGGGGGCCTCTAGAGGAGAAGGTTGTGACTTGTGAGAGGCATCAGGTTGGGCTCTAAACACGTAATACATGCTGTAAACACTGACCATGCAGAGGTATGTAATAGCCTCAACACAGGTGGTTCTCTTTCAGATATGTTTTTACATTGCATAGCTAGATTTCGTCACACTGCCCCATCCTCCCCTACATTATTTTGCACATGGTGCAGTTTGACAATTACATCTTCTCCAATCCAAAATACAGGGTACAATCTTTCAAAGAAAATACAGTGGAACATGTGTAGATTTTCCAGATCCCCATCCTTGATGCCATAGAAGGTAATGCTGCCAGCCGCACAGTCTAAATGAACACCAATCCTTTTGTACATTGGTAGGTTCAGCAGAACTTCTTTGTTACCATGCCAAGCAGAGTGGCCCATGCTCCGTAACTCCAGACTCCATGAACAGCTGTTTCTTCCAATTTGGTTTTCCATTTCTTTGGTACGTTTTAAGGAATCATAGGCTACCCCTATCTGCACAAAGAAGGTTGATATTTCCACCTCCCAGTAATGGCTTCCCTCCGAGAATCCCTCTGTGCACATCACCTGCCAGCTTTGAAATCTCTTGGGGGATTCAGGAACAGTATTACCCCTTGAACTTGTCTTGTGTGTGGCTTTACGATTCTGATCTGATATTATAATGTGTTTGTTGGCTGTTTCTGGGTCAAACATCAGGTTTCTGTAATCTGTAGATTGAAGCAAGCAGATGTCCATTAGAATAATAAAAACATGACGTTAACTTATAATCTCTGGTCAACCTATGTGTTGGGGCATTTTTTAATGGCACCTCAACTCACATACAATGAACTGAAGCATACTACAATTCACATAGAATGCTGAATGCTGCACTGTGTTGCTTAAAAGGGTAACATGCATTTTTTTGGTCGGTTGTAGTGCTTGGCAGAACATGCCTAATAAATGGGCTACTATCATGCATGAATTAATAAACAGGAAAAGATCTCTAAAGTGTAAATCATCAAAGTCAGAACTGGAACAGCCATCGGTTCTAAAAGCCACCAAGGGAAAGGTGGAAGCTGATTTTCATGAAAGGCAGAAAGATCTGTGATGTTACAGCTGTAGGAATCCCCTAGGTTACTTAGTAATTGTGACTCAAAGTACACCTGTACTTATATGCAAGTACAGTAAAACCTTGGATTGAGAGGAACTTGGTCTGAGAGTGTTTTATAAAAAAAAAAAATTTGCTTGCCTTGCAAATGTTGACTTGATATACAAGTAGCGTCATGTCACAACTGAGTATAAAAGAGAAGAGAGGTGCCTTTAAGTGTAGTAATATGGTTACATTTAATAAAGGTACAACATTTAGCAACTTACATGGTTGATGAATAAAACCGGCACATTCAAAGAGGCACATCTAAGTATGTAGGCATCAAGGGTAAAGCTGTCCACATAGACAATCCTCTGCACCGCCATCGACGTCATTCCTTCCACGCTGAGCTGTACGAGCGTTTCAAGCTTCACTCTGAGATCGCTCTGCTGCAGGATAGTCTTCCCCATCACTATCGCAGACTGACAGCGATGAGAGCGAGCAGTGCGGAGGATGGTCTATGTGGACAGCTTTACCCCAGATGCCTGCATACTTAGATGTGCCTTTTTTAATCATCAACCATGAGAGTTGCTAAATGTTGTACCTTCATTAACCACTTCAGCCCCGGAAGGATTTACCCCCTTCCTGACCAGAGCACTTTTTACAATTTGGCACTGCATCGCTTTAACTGCTGATTGCGCGGTCATGCAATGCTGTACCCAAACGAAATTTGCGTCCTTTTCTTCCCACAAATAGAGCTTTCTTTTGATGGTATTTGATCACCTCTGCCTTTTTTTATTTTTTGCGCTATAAACGGAAAAAGACCGAAAATTTTGAAAAAAAATGATATTTTCTACTTTTTGTTATAAAAAAAATCCAATAAACTCAATTTTAGTCATACATTTAGGCCAAAATGTATTCAGCCACATGTCTTTGGTAAAAAAAAATGTCAATAAGCATATATTTATTGGTTTGCGCAAAAGTTATAGCGTCTACAAACTAGGGTACATTTTCTGGAATTTATACAGCTTTAAGTTTATGACTGCCTATGTCATTTCTTGAGGTGCTAAAATGGCAGGGCAGTACAACCCCCCCCCCCCCCAATGACCCCATTTTGGAAAGTAGACACCCCAAGGAAATTGCTGGGGGGCATGTTGAGCCCATTGAATATTTATTTTTTTTGTCCCAAGTGATTGAATAATGACAAAAAAAGAAAAAAAAATAAATTTACAAAAAGTTGTCACTAAATGATATATTGCTCACACAGGCCATGGGCATATGTGGAATTGCACCCCAAAATACATTCAGCTGCTTCTCCTGAGTATGGGGATACCACATGTGTGGGACTTTTTGTTAGCCTAGCCGCGTACGGGGCCCCGAAAACCAAGCACCGCCTTAAGGATTTCTAAGGGCGTAAATTTTTGATTTCACTCCTCACTATCACAGTTTTGATGCCATAAAATGCCCAGATGGCACAAAACTCCCCCAAATGACCACATTTTGGAAAGTAGACACCCCAAGCTATTTGCTGAGAGGCATGTTGAGTCCATGGAATATTTTATATTTTGACACAAGTTGCGGGAAAGTGACAATTTTTTTTTTTTTTTTTGCACAAAGTTGTCACTAAATGATATATTGCTCAAACATGCCATGGGCATATGTGGAATTACACCCCAAAATACATTCTGCTGCTTCTCCTGAGTATGGGGATATCACATGTGTGGGACTTTTTGGGTGTCTAGCTTCATACGGGGCCCCTAAATCCAATCACCGCCTTTAGGATTTCTAAGGGCGTAAATTTTTGATTTTACTCCTCACTACCTATCACAGTTTCGAAGGCCATAAAATGCCAAGATAGCACAAAACTCCCCAAAATGACCCCATTTTGGAAAGTAAACACCCCAAGCTATTTGCTGAGAGGCATGGTGAGTTTTTTGCAGGTCTCATTTGTTTTTGAAAATGAAGAAAGACAAGAAAAATGTATTTTTTTTTTCTTTTTTCAATTTTCAAAAGTTTGTGACAAAAAGTGAGGTCTGCAAAATACTCACTATACCTCTCAGCAAATAGCTTGGGGTGTCTATTTTCCAAAATGGGGTCATTTGGGGGGGGTTTGCCATCTGGCCATTCCATGGCCTCCAAAACTGTGATAGGCAGTGAAGAGTGAAATCAAAAATTTACGCTCTTAGAAAGCCTGAAGGCGGTGCTTGGTTTCGGGGTCCCGTACGCGGCTAGGCTCCCAAAAAGTCCTAAACATGTGGTATCCCCGTACTCAGGAGAAGCAACAGAATGTATTTTGGGGTGTAATTTCACATATTCCCATGGCATGTTTGAGCAATATATCATTTAGTGACAACTTTGTGCAAAAAAAAAAAATAAAAATAAAAAAATGTGTCTTTTTCCCGCAACTTGTGTCACAATATAAATTATTCCATGGACTCGACATGCCTCTCAGCAAATAGCTTGGGGTGTCTACTTTCCAAAATGGGGTCATTTGGGGGGGTTTTGAACTGTCCTGGCATTTTATGCACAACATTTAGAAGCTTATGTCACACATCACCCACTCTACCACTAGAAGACAAAGCCCTTTCTGACACTTTTTGTTTACATGAAAAAAATTATTTTTTTTTGCCAGAAAATTACTCTGAACTCCCAAACATTATATATTTTTTTAAAGCAAATGCCCTACAGATTAAAATGGTGGGTATTTCATTTTTTATTTTCACACAGTATTTGCGCAGCGATTTTTCAAACGCATTTTTTTGGGAAAAAACACACTTTTTTAAATTTTAATGCACTAAAACACACAATATTGCCCAAATGTTTGATGAAATAAAAAAAGATGATCTTAGGCCGAGTACATGGATACCAAACATGACATGCTTTAAAATTGCGCACAAACGTGCAGTGGCGACAAACTAAATACATTTTTAAAAGCCTTTATAGGTTACCATTTTAGATTTACAGAGGAGGTCTACTGCTAAAATTACTGCCCTCGATCTGACCTACGCGGTGATAGCTCACATGCATGGTGCAATTGCTGTTTAGATTTGACGCCAGACCGACGCTTGCGTTCGCCTTTGCGCGAGAGCAGGGGGGGACAGGGGTGCTTTTTTTTGTTTTTTTTTCTTTATTATTTTTTTGCTTTTTTATCTTATTTTTAAACTGTTCCTTTCATTTTTATTTTTTTTTAATCATTTTTATTGTTATCTCAGCGAACGTAAATATCCCCTATGATAGCAATAGGTAGTGACAGGTACTCTTTTTTGAAAAAATTGGGGTCTATTAGACCCTAGATCTCTCCTCTGCCCTCAAAGCATCTGACCACACCAAGATCGGTGTGATAAAATGCTTTCCCAATTTCCCAATGGCGCTGTTTACATCCGGCAAAATCTAAGTCATGAAATGCTCGTAGCTTCCGTTTTTTTAGGCCATAGAGATGTTTGGAGCTATTCTGGTCTCTGATCAGCTCTATGGTCAGCTGGCTGAATCACCGGCTGCATTCTCAGGTTCCCTGTTGGGACAGGAGAGCCAGAGAAAAACATGGAAGACGGTGGGGGGGGGGGGTCATTCCCTTCCACTGCTTGTAAAAGCAGTCTAGAGGCTAATTAGTCGCTAGGATTGCTTTTACATGAAAGCCGACCGCTGGCTGAAAAAAATGATACCAAGATGATACCTAAACCTGCAGGCATCATTCTGGTATAACCACTCAAAGTCCAGCAACATACCAGTACGTTGCTGGTCCTTGTTGGGCATATACTGTAAACTTTTTTTTCATGCAGCCTGTGGGCTGAACGAAAAAAAAGATATTGATCGGTGGGTATGCCCACCATTAGAATACCTCCCTTCATCCACCCACTTCTAATGATGGGCATACATGCACCGTTTATATATGCCGAAGCATGGGGTATCCTCCCGCAAAAGGCAGGAGCAAATCGCTCCTCCACCCACTGCTGCCCCCACGCTTCGGCATATATGCTGAAGTATGTAACTGTGGTGGTGAAATCACCTCCGACAGCGCTGGAGTCACGGCTTTATGTATCGTGGGAGCAAACGCTGTTGCTGTCAAGATAAATAAATCCGCGCTGCAGCTGAATGGCGTACCTGAAAACAAAAAAATGGTTAAAACACAGTAAACTATAAAAAAATTACATACCTGAAAAGCAAACATGATAAAAC
Organism: Aquarana catesbeiana; assembly: GCF_042186555.1. Lineage (NCBI taxonomy): Eukaryota > Metazoa > Chordata > Amphibia > Anura > Ranidae > Aquarana > Aquarana catesbeiana. The sequence goes on along the minus strand of NC_133335.1, from coordinate 102,614,843 downwards.
ATAACAATAAAACATTGCAGAATAGAATACAGTAAAAAAGAGCAGAACAATAGAGAGAAAATAGAGAGAGAGAGAGAACAATAAAACGACAACTATTTTTGTTTTTTTATTTTATATTTTTTTTGTGTATTTTTTTTTTTTTAATAACTAACTTTTAAAATTGTAACGGTTCCAGGTTTGGGTCTCTCAAAATGCGATGGCATCTTGGGAGACCCTGTGAAAGTGTGTCCTAGTCTGTGCAGTGCTGTACCCTATGCTAAAACTCAACTAGTGTATGGTAGCGTTCAAAACATTCACCAATGCAAAGATCAGGATTGCCAGGACAGGAGGGACAATAATACCGGGTGTCACGCCTAAATCTGCGCTTTCTGCAGACACAACATTTTCTTTGGGGGGCTCGTTGGGTAGGGGTACTCTGGAGGACATAAGGAAAATGCCTCTCATGCAGCCGGCCTACTGCATTTGGTTGGGGAAGGTGAGGTGGAGCACAGTCTGGAAACAGAAGGGCTCTGACGATCTCTGGAAATTAAGGAAGGATCCAGTCCGTCCTGAAGCTCTGTATAGCACATGAGCGTTCAGCAAAGCCAATTGAAATTGAAAAGTATTGAAAGTATACAGACACTTTTTTGTAGCAGCGTCTGGCCTTACGGGCAATTAGGTACGGCGCCAACAACTGGTCGTTGAGGTCTACCCCTCCCATATTTTGGTTATATTCGTGGACACAGAGGGATTTCTCCACGACACCAGTCGCTGTAGTAATTTGGACCGTCGTGTCTGCATGAAGGGAGGTAAGAACGAAAACATTCTTATTGTCCCTCCACTTCATAGCGAGCAAAATATTACACTGCAAGCAGGCTCTCTCCCCCAGCCTAAGACGGGAATCTACAAGCCGCTGAGGAAAGCCCCGGCGATTAGGTCGCACGGTGCCACATGCTCCAATTTGATGATAAAAAAGGGGACTAAAAAGTGGCACGCTCGTGTAATAATTGTCCACGTACAAGTGGTACCCCTTTCCGAATAAGGGTGACACCAAGTCCCACACTATCTTGCCAGCACTTCCTATGTAGTCAGGGCAGTTTGTCGGCTCTATGTGACTATCTTTGCCCTCGTAAACCATAAAACTACATGTATAGCCTGTGGCCCTGTCACAGAGCTTATACATCTTGACCCCGTATCTGGCACGCTTGCTGGGAAGGTACTGTTTGAATGACAAGCGGCTAGAAAATTTAATCAGGGACTCATCAACGCAGACAACTTGATGGGGAGTAAACAAGTCTGCAAAACGTTGGTTGAAGTGGTTTACGAGGGGCCGAATTTTGTAGAGCCGATCATATTCAGGGTCTCCATGGAGGACGACAGAGTTCATTGTCGTTGAAGTGCATGAACCGCAAAATCTGCTCGTATCGTGCCCTGGCCATGGAAGCAGAGAACAAGGGCATATGGTGAATTGGGTCAGTGGACCAATATGACTGCAACTCACTCTTTTTGGTTATGCCCATGTTGAGGGAAAGGCCCGGAAAGATCTTAAATTCGGAGACCGTAATTGGTCTCCAATCTCTGGCAAGGGAGGACTGGGGATTAGTGGCGATGTGTTGACCAGCGTATAAATTGCTTTGGTCCACAATAGATCTATAGAGATCTTCGGTGAAAAACAGTGAATAAAAATCCAGTGGCGTAAAATCAACTGTTTCCACCTGAATTCCGGGTTGGCCAGTGAATGGGGGCAATACGGGTGCTGCAGAAGTGGTGGGTACCCAATTCGGATTGGCGAATGCAGCAGGAAGGGCACGACGGGCCTGTGTTCATCTTCTTGGTGGCAGCGGGACCCTACTAGTGCTTGTCACCTCACCAGCTTGAACTGCACTTATGGGACTCGCCACGTCACCACGTGATACTGCAGTGCTGGATGTACGACCAGGGTGTACTAGGCCGCTGGTGCTTGTCAGTTCACCAGAAGGAATAGCGGCGCTAGTACTTCTCTGCTCCATATGAGGGACCTGCGGTTCTTGCACTTCAAGGACAGAAGAAGAAGTTCGGGGTCTGGTACGCCTGACCCTAGCAGGGACCACAACTCCGTCGTCAGAGCTATCTGTCATGGAGCCGCTGTCCTCTACAGGATCGTATTCTGAGCCTGAACTTGACAGATGAGTGACTTCCTCTTCACTATCTGTCATGCTCAGAAACCTGTAGGCCTCTTCACTAGTGTACCTTCGATTTGCCATTTTGGGCTCTAAATTTAGGGGTACACTAGTGAGACTCACAGGCAAAAAAGTTCCTGACTATCAGCGACTGATTCAAAACGCTACCAAAAAACTGTTAGCGATCGCAGGGATCAGGCCTGACTCTGCGAAGGCTGCAGTTATGTGTGCTTAGTGTTTTGTGACAGTTATCGATCAATACTACACTTGGGTGGGCTGGGCTGGGCCGAGGGGCAAAACGCAGGTGCTAGCAGGTATCTGGGCTGATCCCGCTAACACCGCGTTTTTTTGGGGGACCCTAAACTGCTGGGGAGTATAGATCTGATCGGATCAGATATCGATCTGTTCAGATACTATAGCACTAAGGGAGGTGTATGCTGCGTGCATGGGTGTTAGCGGTACTGGCGCTAACCTGACGCTGCCTGGGGCGACGCAGACCTTATCTGACCCTAAAAACGTAACTTCTATCACCGCCGGGCAATTAGGGGGTTAAACCTTTATAAGGTAATAAACGGCGGGTGCCCTAAAACTATAATAAACAAACCAACTAACCAGCGTCACCGTAACAATTATATGGTGACCACTGGTGAAAGGGTTAACTAGGGGGCAATCAAGGGATTAAAACCTTTAGTAGGTAGTATATGGGGGTCCCTGTCGTTATAAAACACTAACGGCGAACCTATATACTTACCTCCCTAACTAGCGTCACCTGTGTCACTAATACAGCGATCAGAAAAACGATCGCTTAGTGACACTGGCGACGGGGGGTGATCACAGGGGTACCCTAGACCTAAAGGGGGGTACCCCAGACCTAAAGGGGGCTAACCTAACTGCCCTAACACTTATAACTGTCACAAACTGACACCAATGCAATAATCAGAAAAAAAAAAAAAAAACTGCTATTGGTGTCAGTGTGACAGGGGGTACAGGGGGTGATCAGGGGGTGACAAGTGTGCCTGCGTGTTCTACTGTTAGTGTAGTGTTGGTGCAAACTTACTTGGACGTCTTCTCTTCTCGGCGCCGGAACGAAAAGACCGGCTCGAGGAGAGTGACATCACTTCCTCTGCTTCTGTTTACATTCACAGAAGCCGAGGAAGCCCGTCATTGGCCAGGAGCGATCGCGAGGGGGGAGCCACGAATGAGTGGCCTCCCCCTCACCTTTGATCGACCCTGACCTGAATCCAACCGCCGCTGGCACCGGGGGGGGGGGGTCCAATCGGACCCCCCACCCGCGGGCAGGCAAGGACGTACCTGTAAGCCCTTTTGCCTGCCCGTGCCATTCTGCCGACGTACATCGTCGTGCGGCGGTCGGCAACTGGTTAAATGTAACCATATTGCTACACTTAGAGGTGCCTCTCTTTTGTTTCATACTCCTGCTGGATTTTGCTTCTAAAACCCTTGTGGAGGCTGCCTTTTGTGGATGGACATTTTATTGTTACACAACCTATCCCATTGCTATAATCTGAAGGATTTACGAATGAATGGCCATGGAAAGAAACATCTGAGTTTCCATTATTTCTTATTGGGAAATTTGCTTTAATATACGAGTGCTTCGAAATACAAGCATGTTTCCAGAATGAATTATGCTCGCAATCCAAGGTTTTACTGTATATCTTGCTAGAATTAAAGGCTAAAAAGTAGAAGAAGACTGGGAAAACCAGCCTCTTGCAGAAAGTGTTTCTCCAGGCTTCCTGTATTGCTGGCCACATGACAAAATTGCTGACAGCATAAACAAAAGTCTAGGCATTTGGTCAAATGTTCTTACCTAATCCTCAACTTCAAAAGAGAATATGTAATCAAATGTCCAAGCTCTTGATTGTGAGCAGCACAGCCATCACGTGACAAAAATGATGCCCTTCTATACCAAGAAGACCCAACATGTGAGCAGAGGTCAATTTTAACAGTAATATTAGCCCCTCTCAGCTTGGTATCTACAGTTAAGCGGGACTACAGTTAAGAGGGACTCAGTAGTGTGTACCTGTGGTCTGAATAAAGTGATGTCATTGGTGTGTGGTCCTTCTGTTTTTTGATACATGCTGCATGGTACTTGATTCATCCATGCATGGATGGAAGACAGATGAATGCTTGGAGTGGTGTTAACTGCCATCAGTTTACCTAACCTCTCTGCCAGCCATTAAAAAAATATCTTAATGCTGGAACAAAGAGAAGGGGTTTCATGGACTTGCCAATCATGTGATCACTGTGATTGGCTATTACAGTGATCATTACTTTGTAACCACTGACTGTCAATGACAGCAGAGATACAGTGTTAGGGGGACAGGATAGAGTGCAAAGCAACAACACATACAGTTGGCAGCATGAAGTAAGAGCCATCTCTGTGCTGCCACATATAGTATGCGTTTTGCCAATAGGTTAATAGAAGATACATTTCAACATGTGTCATACTTTATTTTTATAGATCTATTTTGTATACTACTTGACCTTCATACCTACACTTTATGGCCAACAATATGTAGATATCCCTGCAAATTTCTGAGCCCAGTTGAACAAAGCCAGGTCTGTGAAGACATGGCTTGATGAGTTTAGTGTGGAGGAACTCCAGTGGCCTGCACAGATGCCTAAAATTAAAGGATTTGTTCACCTTTGATGACATTTGCAAAAAAATCCACTATGCATTACAGCTTCACCGTAATGCGCTTCATTAATGCGCTTTCTCTTGCAGCAGCTGCTGAGCTCAGCATTCCGCAAGAGTAAAAGAGAACAGACTGTGAATGCAGGAGTAGGGAACAGAGGTGTAAATAAGGAAGAGAGGGGGGTCTAAACCCTCCCAGAGCATCCAGGCCCAGTGCCTGCCACTGAGCAACAGCGACACAGAGTGCAGCTGCAACCGTGAATGCACAGATTGTCAGTCTGCATGTGATCATGTGACCCGCCTGCCTCTATGCCCACTTCCCAGATGCACTCGTTTGGCACCTTTCTTTTCTGGAAACACACAGGCACACAAACGTATGATGCTGAGCCTGGTCACTGTTCATCCACTTTCACAGACTGGTATTTTCTCTCTCTACCACTGCTCCCATATGTTTGTCCAGGACTTGCTTATTGCTACCACTGCTCCCATATGATTGTCCAGGACTCTCTTATTCACATAGGCAGCAGCACCAAAGTGGCAGCCAGTGCACTCACAGCTTTTAACTATGACATAAGGAATTTATTAAATGTTTGCCCTTTGCACCTACTCAGATTGCACAGTAAGGACTTGTTTACACTTGTGATGCCCTCTGAAGAGTGATGTGTGGTGAGAAGCTATTATGTCCTTTCCTCACCATGTATTTGAATCCGTAAAACACCCACACCACCATGCCGCAACCACGTGCATTGCACACAGCTTCTGTGCAGCCCCATTCAGTTGAATGTGTTACGTAACGTACATTTTACATCTGGAGGAAAAGAGTTTTAACCTTTGAATACGGAAAAGCTTCTTTACAGTAATGCCCTTTACACACGATAGGATTTTCCTACAACAGAATCCATGTTTTTTTTCCAACGGATGTTGGCTCAAACTTGTCTTGCATACACATGGTCACACAAATCTTGTCGGAAATTGCGAACATCAAGAACGCGGTGACGTACAACACGTACGACGAGCCGAGAAAAATGAAGTTCAATAGCCAGTGCGGCTCTTCTGCTCGATTCTGAGTATGCGTGGCACTTTGTGCGTCGGAATTGTGTACACACAATCGGAATTTCCGACGGATTTTGTTGTTGGAAAATTTGAGATCCAGATCTCAAATTTTGTGTGACGGAAATTCCTATGGAAAAATGTGTGATGGAGCCTACACACGGTCGCAATTTCCAACAACAAGGTCCCATCGAACATTTTCTGTAGGAAAATCCGACCGTATGTACGGGGCATAAGAAACTGTGAAAATGTGTAATAGACTCCTTCAAGAGCTGGCCCTGGCCAGCTCAGTAGACTGTTTTAAAAAACGGCCTGGATTCTTTCCTAAATGCACATAATATAACTGGATACTAATATTTAAAGTTAATCCAGGGAATATCCAATTTTCTCTAGGGGGATCAGGAAGGAATTACTTTCCTTCTGTGGGGTGGGGATACATTTTGCCATGCCCCAATACAAAGCATCTCGTCCGCTGCCTTTGTAGTTTAAGGGGGAGCTGTTGGGGGTAGTAGAAACAAGGCTGAGCTACGTGTTTTACCATCTCCCCCCCAATGCAAATGTTATCGAGGCCTAACACCAGCCATAGACGGAGCAAATTTCTTTCCTGCAACTGCGAGTGGGGGGCAGATGGGGAAGCTGTCCTTGCCTGGAGACCACAGTGATTATTGATAGCGGCTGTAATACCTGCTAGCAATAATTACATGTAAAATCCGACAGGCTGGTTTTACCCAAGCTGATCGATCGCCTTGGGTACATTCAGCATGCCCATACATGGTTTAATTCTCTGCTGGTTCCTGCTGAACCAGCTGAGATTTGAACCGTTTATGGAGAGCTTTAGGTTGGCTATTCTCTATTCTTAGTATGAAACCTGAGTAGGTGCAAGGGGCACAATCTTGTAATCTTGTAGCAGGCAATGCACTCACAGTTTTTTTTTATCTCTTAAAAACAAATTACAAACATTTCTTATGAAACAGTTTTAAAAATTTTAAAAAGTTGGAAGTGCACTGCCTGCCACAATATCGTCCCCTCTGCATCTGCTAGGGTTGCACAGCAAGACCCCTTTCACACTGAGTTTTCAGGCGTTTTAGTGCTAGTAATAGTGCTTGTAAAGCACCTGAAAACTGCCTCCCATGCTGTCTGAATGTGAAAGTGCTTTCACACCCAGGCGGTGCGCTTGCGGGATGTTAGAAAAAGTCCTGCAAGCAGCATAGCTCCCAACTATCCCTGATTTGGAGCAAGGACTGTCCCCGATTTGGAGCAATGCCGGTCTTGCCTACAAATTTGTCCCTCATTTTGGTCTGATCTATACAGTTGTATATAAAATGCACTTTTTAATCGATCAAAAAGTGTTTCCCAGTGCAAAAACTTTCAAACGAAATCTAAATTGCTGCATTTGTAAATTTCAAGAGCCAATATAAAGTAATAGTAGTGGTTAAAAAAAGCCCTTGTGAGTTCAACTAATCTTTCTTTTTAGTTTAATTCTCCTTTAAGGGGGTGTGGCAGGCAGCGTGTCCTATGTCTACAGGCTTTTGCTAAAAGGTGTCCCTCATTCCCATCTCAAAAAGTTGGGAGTTATGAAGCATCTTTGTGGCTGTTTGGGAGCGCTGTATACAGCGCTCTCAAAACGCCCCTGCCCGTTACAATGAATAGGCAGCATTTCTGAAGTGCCTGAAAAGTGCCTCAGAAGTGCCGCAATACAGGCGTTTTTAACCCTTCTTTGTCTGCTAGTGGGGGTTAAAAGCGACCTGCTATCGGCCGAAAATGGGCGGCCCCAGTGTGAAAGGGGTATAAGGTTGGCTATTATCCAGCCTCATTTATACTTACTAAATGGCTATGGTGTGGCAAGTATACAGTGAATACATGTGGCCAGGATCTCAGGTGTTCAAATCACTAGCAGCTGCTCAGCCTGTACAACTGAATGACAGCCTGAAAGAAGCCAGGGCTGTGCTGCATTTGCACATCCAGTGGTTACCCCCAGTCTGGGACAAATGTCTTGCCTTTGATGCAGGTGGATTGCATTTAGGGGCAACCATCTATCCCAAACAGCAGGTAACCACTGAATGTGCTAAAACATGCCCTGAATCTCTTCAGCCTGTCATTCAGCTGACACCACTTCCCCGGGAAAAAAAACGATCTATGGAACAAAGCCGAGTGCTTGTTCATGAGGTGCTGGGGCTTGCGCATCTTAGGCAGGATGGAGAGAGGAGCCAAACTGAAAATCAAGTAAGCACTATTTTACAAAACAGAGGACTGCATAATAATGTACTGGATGAGGCTTATGCATAGAGGATTTTTTGCAAATGTCATTAAAAGTTGAACTACTCCTTTAACGCTACTGAACATCCTTGGGATGAAATTGCATGCCAGTTGCAAGGCAGGTTTTCTCATCCAACATCCGGTACCTTCACAAATTGCTCTTTAGCCTGCAATTTACACAGAGACATACAAAATCTTGGAGGAAAGTCTTCCCAGAAGAGTGAAGACTAATAGCAGCAAAGAGTGAACCAACTCCTTGTTAATGTCCATTGCTTTGAAGTTCAATAAGTTTATAAAGGTGTTATGCTTACATGTCTACAAACATCTGGCAATAGTTTAAATGACTTCCTTTAATGACTAACTGTACCTTGGCATCTTTATTGAACGAACACTGCAAAAAATTACATTATAGGATAAGCGTTAGTATGGCTATTTTACTGCTAATGAACTTGCCTAACTAGTCTGAAAAAGGGGCTAGTTAAAAAAGAAGTGATTTTGGAAGAAAATGGAAGTGATTTCACTTGTCCATATATGTGGCTTTTGAGGACAACAACAGAGCTCAATGGAAAAAAAGTGAGCCGTGATCCCCATGTTGCACTGACTGGGCAAGAAGCATGCATTAAAGTGGATGTAAACCCTCATATATACCCAGTGAAGTGAACGGTCCCAGATGATACACAGGGATGAAACAAATCTCCATACATAAGTTTTACACGTATATCGGCTTTCTTTACCTTTATATACTGTTTAGAAAGTTTCAAATGCGTTAGGAGATTTTCTCTTCCAGTTCAGCACTGCAGTGAAGCCTGGGCAAACAGCCAAGACAGCTGATTGAAGGAAAGGCACACACCCCCTCTCCTTATAGGTAAAGACTTTCAGAGCTGATCGTTGAATCACTCAGCACTGTGCTAATCTATTTATAGCATCCTTCCCAACACAAAACTCAAACTGCTTTTATTATATGTGATGGAGAACTTGTCAGGAGTAGGGATGAGCTTTCTGTTTGAGTCGAACATGAGTTTGACTTGAACATCGGCTGTTCGATCATTCAATGAAGATTGAACATTATGGGGCATTCACGCCAAATTTGAGCAGCATGTCACACCCCATAATGCACTGCGTCATCGCATTGCAGTGCATTGCTGGCTGATGATTGGCCAAGCATGCATTATGACCCGCATGTTTTGGCCAATCACAGCGCCGTCAGCAAAGAGAGCCATAACTGGCCAAAGGCAGGGTGCCTTTGGCCAATTATGGTTCAGGGGGTTAAGTCTACGCCCCACACTATGTAAGGCTGCCTGCACGTCAGCCCTGTGTAGTGTGTTGCTGGTGTTAGATTGAGCAGGCAGTCTGTTCCTGGTGTACTATTTCTAATCTAGGCAGGCGATTTAGTATTATATACACACACACACATATATATATATATATATATATATATATATATATATATATATATATGTATATATATATATATACATACATACACACACATACACTGTATCCAGTTTAGCTAGATCTCACTGCAGTCCGTTCCTGGTGTACTGTTTCTAATCTAATTCAGGCAGGCGATTGTTAGCTGGAGTGTATTTAATATTTTATATATATATATATATATATACACACACACACATATATATACACACATGCACACACAGTCAGACTGGTACATATACATATCCACTGTATCCAGTTTAGCTAGATCTCACTGCAGTCTATTCCTGGTGTACTGTTTGAATCACTGCCTGAAATAGATTAGAGTCAGCTGCAGTGTATTTAATACACACACACACAGTCAGACTGGTGTAATAGATAGATAGATAGATAGATAGATAGATAGATAGATAGATAGATAGATAGATAGATAGATAGGATATCTCCACTGTATCCTGTGTAGCTAAATCTCACTGCAGGCCATTCCTGGTGTACGTATTCAAATACACTTTCAGGCAGGCATGCCAGGCAGGTTATTCAGTGATCTGCAGTGCATAAAATATATATACTGTCTCCTACATATATATCCACTGCATTCTAGTCTAGCCAAGCCTATATCTGACTGCAGGCCATTGCTGGTGTACGTTTTCAAATACAATTCAGGTAGGCAGGCAAGTGATTCAGTGATCTGCAGTGCATTAAATATATATACAGTCTCCAACATATATATATATATATCCACTGTATTCTAGTCTAGCTAAGCCTATACCTGACTACAGGCCATTCCTGGTGTAAGTTTTCAACGACACTTTCAGGCAGGCAGGCCAGGCAGGTGATTCAGTGATCCATAGTGCATAAAGATATATATATACAGTCTCCTACATATATATCCACTGCATTCTAGTTTAGCCAAGCCTATACCTGACTGCAGGCCATTCCTGGTGTAATTTTTCTAGTAAACTTCAGGCGGTGTTTTGCTAATCCAATTTTACAGCATGTCCGGAAGGCCACCAAGGAAAGGCAGACACTCACAGGCCACTAAGGGCAAACAGGCTCTGTGTCTACAGCCAACAATGCTGGTCGTGGACACGTGCATCCTCAGCACGTTGCAGTGGGGCACACTTGTCCTTTTTTTTCGACAGCTGGGCGTGTTGAGCCACAACATGCAGAAGAGTTGGTAGAGTGGATCACAAAGCCATCCTCATCCTCCTTATCCTCTTTCACCCAGGCTAAGACAAGTTTGGCTGCCAATGCAGCTGCCAAAGTGGCCTATTCCATCGGCTCAATGGCATCAGTCATTCCCTAGCCCCACCATCATGTCCTGAGGAGTCCCCCGAAACTGTTCGACCACAGTGTCGGGTACATGCTGCCGGAGGATGCACAGCGTTTTGAAGGCTCCGATGATGGTACCCAGGTTGAGGATGAAGGCAGTACCGTGAGCCCAGAGAGAGGGGGTGCCCAAGAAGGACAAGAAACTGGCAGTCATGTTCCCCCAGCTGCAGCATACTGCCAGGTTTTCTCCAGTGGCGAGGAGGGAGAGGACGATGAGGTCACTGACTCTACGTAGGTGCCTGATAGAAGGGAGGAGGAGGCACATCTCCAACGAGGCAGGATGCCCTCCAGGGGCCAGCTTAAGGACAGCCAACCGACTGCATCACACCGCAGAGCTCCGCATGTGCAGGACTCTGCTGACTCCGTGCGTTTTTTCAAAAGTTCTTTGGTGTGGGCTTTTTTGAGATGTGTGCAGCAGATCGCACCGTTGCTGTTTGCAACATGTCTGAAGCTTATCAAGCGTGGCCAAAACAGCAGCCACTTGGGCACCACATGCTTGAACAGACATTTTAATTTATGTCGAGCTTCCATGCAGTCCGTTGGCAACAGTACTGAAAAGACTCACACCAAAGAACAAGGCGGACCTCTCCTTGCTCCTCATCAGCTGGGATCTCCAACCCCACTATACCTTCAGTCCTCACAGAGACCTGCACTGAGAGGAATGAAGGTGTAGAATTAGGTGTCCCAAGCATTTGCGGGCAATCTGCTAGCGGTATACCTAAATCCAATTGTTGCAGGCAAATTTCCCTACCCCAGTTGCTAAACCATCAAAAGAAATTCAGGCCCAGTCATCCAAAAGCTCAGCGGCTGATTGCTAGTTTGGCTAAATTGCTAGCACTCCAACTGCTGCCTTTTCAGCTGGTAGACTCTGCCCCCTTTCGAGAATTTGTGGAATGTGCAGTACCTCAGTGGCAGGTTCCCAAACGCCTTTTTTTTTGCTCAGAAGGTCATTCCGGCTACCGGCATGTGGAAGGCAATGTCTTCGCCTCGTTGGACAGGGCGGTCAGCGGTAAGGTGCATATTACCGCTGACTCATTGTCCAGCAGGCATGGACAGGGATGTTACCTTTCTTTCACTGGGTGAGCCTGCTAGCAGCTGGGAAGGATGCAGAACAGGGTGCAGTAATGTTGTAGCTTGTTCTGCCACCACGCCTCCAAAATGGTGGTAGTGATGATTCTGCCACACCTCTCTCCTCCACCCCCTCTTCTTCTTCTTCCTCTATGGCCTCTTCTTGTGCAGATTTGTCCTCGGAACCAGCGGTGCTCTGTAGGCGTTCTATGGGCTACGCAAGCACTCAGGCAAAAAGATGCTATGCGGTGCTTGAGTTGGTCTGCTTAGGGGACAGGAGCAACACTGGGGCAGATTCGGGCAGCTCTACAGGGGCAGGTTCACAGGTGGTTGACGCCACGCCAGCTTCAGCCAGGAATGGTGGTTTGCAACAATGGCACGAACCTTCTCCCTGCCCTCCGCCTGGCACTTGACCCATGTTCCCTGTTTGGCTCACGTCCTTAATTTGGCGGTGCAGTGGTTCTTGTGCAGGTACCTGGGCTTACAGGATCTCCTGAGGCAGGCCAGGAAAGTCTGTGGGCATTTCTGCCGGTCATATAATGCCAGTGCTCGGCTGGCTGACCTTCAAAAAGGAATGCAACCTGCCCAAGAACCGCCTCATCTGTGACATGCCCACCAAGAGGAACTCAACGTTGGCAATGCTGCAGCGGCTGCACACGCAGCAGAGGGCCATCAATGAGTATCTGTGCGAGTATGGCACCAGGACAGGGTCAGGAGAGCTTGGCTTTTTTTTGCCATGCCAGTGGCTAATGATCAAGGATGCATGCACTGTCCTGTCACCATTTGAGGAGGCCACGAGGATGGTGAGCAGTGACAGTGCATGCATCAGTGATACTGTCCCTCTTGTCTTCCTGGTGGAGCACACGCTGCATGGAATAATGGATAGGGCACTTGAGGCTGAACAGAGGGAGGAAGAGGAGGACTTCCTTACCTCTCAAGGCCTCCTTTATCCAGACAGTATTCCTGCAGGCCCGCCTATCACACAGGAAGAGGAGGAGGATTGTGTCAGCATGGAGGTGGAGCAGCAGTCTTCAAGGGATCGTTTTCAGTCCCCAGAAACCCATGGACTTGTACGTGGCTGGGAGGAGGTGGCTGTGGACCATGTCGTCCTTAGTGACCCAGAGGACTCCGGACCGAATGCCTCAGCAAACCTACGCTGCATGGCCTCCATGATCCTGCAAAGCCTGCGAAAGGACACTCGGATTCGTGCTATCAAGGAGAGGGATCAGTACTGGCTGGCAACCCTTCTTGATCCACGTTACAAGGGTAAGGTTGCGGAACTTATCCAGCCTTCACAGAAGGAGCAGAGGATGAAACCTCTTCAGGAGGCCTCGCAGAAAGGTTTGTGCAATGTGTATCCAGAGCCTGGGAGGTTGCAATTTCCTGGTCCTCCTGGATAAGGTGATGCTGAGGCTTCGGTCAGTGTCAGAAGGAGGCCATCTGACCGATGCGTTCAGACGATTTTTTAGTCCGCAGCCCCAAGGTCTGATTGGTTCCAGCAACCAGAGTGTGATTTACATGGTGCAGGAATACCTTGGGGCAAAGATCAGACTTGGAGACCTTTCCAACCGAAAATCCACTGGGTTACTGGGTCTTGAGGATGGCTCACTGGCCAGAGCTTGCACAGTATGCAATTGAGCTACTGGCCTGTCCTGCATCCAGCGTTCTATTTGAACGCACATTCAGTGCTGCTGGGGGCTTTGTAACCGATCACAGAGTGCGTCTGTCCAGACTCGGTTGATCGTCTCACCTTCATAAAAATGAATCAGTCTTGGATCACCAGCTACCAAGCAACTGATGCTGATGTAACTGATTAATTTTTTTAGGAATGTGAGATCCCTTGAAGACTGCCTATGCTGATGCTGAGTGACTATCCTGTTATGCTGAGTGACTATCCTATTCCTCCTCAATGTTCATGTTGATAGCTTCTAAGAACATTTTTGGTTCTGGGCACCACCACCAGTGCCTAAAGCCCAATTTTTCTGCCCCTGTTTAACAGGGGCGTGTAATTACAATGTTTGCTGTAATATTTTGCAGCAGGACTCGTTCCTGCGCTCAACTAGAGTAACTGTGAGGGCTTACAGTGTTGTCGCAACACCACCACACCACCAAAGGCCCAATTTTTCTGACCCTGTTCAACAGGGGCATGTAATTACAATTCTTTATATAATATTTCACAGCAGGGCCCATTCCAGTGCCCACCAAGAGTAACTGTGAGGGCTTACAGTGTTCTGTTACCACCAACACCTAAGGCCCAAATGTCTGCAGAGTATATAGGGTAACCGTATAGTATATACAGGCAGTCCCCTACTTTCAAACATCCAACTTACAAACGACTGCTACTTACAAACGGAGGGAGACAACAAGTGAGAGGAAATCTACCCCTAGGAAGGGAAATTCTCTCCTGTAAGAGTTAATATGGGAAAAAGGTGTCTCCACTGATGCTTTATTATCACCAATCCTTGTTTCCCTAAAAACCCCAAATTTTCTAAATCCAATTTTCATTGGGGCAGAAAGTAAGGTGAAATCTTCTGAACAGGGGCACAGACAGCAAAACAAATGTTACAGGGGTGATGATAACCCTTCCCTATGTTATCCAAAAGGCTTAAAAATAGATGTTTTTGGCTGGAGCTACACTTAAAAAAATGTACCTGTTCCAAATTACAAACAGATTCAACTTAAGAACAAACCTACAGTCCCTGTCTTGTTTGGAGCGCCTGTATACTGCTGTTCAGAGTATATAGGGCCTGGGGGCAGGACCCCTTTTGCATTGATACATGTCCCCTGGGGCAGGACCCGGGTCCCCAAACCCTTTTTAGGACAATAACTTGCATATTCGCCTTTAAAATTTGCACTTTTGATCTCTCACGTTTGTGTCCCATAGACTTTAAACGGTGTTTGAACGTTCGTGCAAACTTTCGGTCCGTTCGCATGTTCTGGATGCGAACCGAAGCGGGGGGGTGTTCGGCCCATCCCTAGTCAGGAGTTATCAGGCTGATAACAGAGGAACTGAGGAGCTACAAACAAAACACTGCAGATATATGTGCCAAGCTCAAATTTCATGAATCGAGTTTACATCCACTTTAACTATCAGCACTGATTGAAGTCCCTGATTCAAAGCTAGATAATTGTGTGGATAAACTAATACTTTGTGATATGTTTAACTAGTTCAGCTCTTTTGACGTGTACGGTACCTTCAAAGAGTAAAGAGATTTAATAAGCTCATGAAGTAGCAGCCATGAGTTTGTTTCTGTTTTTATTCAGTTGGCTCAGTTTACTGTAAAAGTGATCTGGGTGGCTGTAGAGCCATCCAATTACATGAATCACAGCTGCTGCCCCCCTCCATCAGCACCCCCCTTAGGTGGTACCTGAGCTCATCCTGTCCATAATCCCCTCTGCAGAAGTGGTTCAGAGCTGTCATCTATTCACTCACACACAAGCTCATCTTTTATTTTGTACAAGAAATCAGGGACTATACGGTGTTTGTGTGTACTAAAATTAATTGTAATGTATTTTTTTTTCTGAAAATGTAGATTTAATTACCACTTGCCCAAATATTGTGCAAAAAAATTAATTTACTTTCTTTTTTTTCCTACAGGGCTTCTGCTTTCAGAAGGTATATCATGTTCTGCAGGTTTTAAATAATTTTCTAGCCAAAAATGCAGAAAAAACAGGTGTGTGAAAAATAAAAAAAAATAGCTACAGAGGGGAAGCGGTTAAATAGGTAGTCTAGGGTTGAATGCTTGTAAATGTGCTAGATTCACTGGTTTCGTCTGTGCCTTGCCTTTTAACCTATTCAGCTCTTTTATAGATTTAACAAAGATTTCCCTTTATGGTAAATATTTTGTGTAAATGCCTATACTTGCATTCCGTACAACCCACAACAAATAATTACCATTCACTAAACAATACAATGCAGAAAATGCAAGTACATCACTTGTGGTATTGCTGTCTTTGTCTCCTCACTTCCTGTCAGGACAGGAAATAATGTAAAATTTCTTCAATAAGGGCACAGACAAAACCCATTTGTAACAAATGAAGAAAATTTGACCTTCGGACATTTTTATTGCTGTCCGTGCATTCTTGTCTCAGTTTTGCCCACATTCCCCCACTTTTATTGGTGTCAAAGAAAGTAGGGGACATTCTTCTCATTGGGGTCACAGACAGAAATAAAAAAGCTAGAATTTGTAACTCCTTCCTACCCTAGCCAGATTTTGGCTGGTGTAAGCTTACCAAATTCATACTTGCAAAAATAGGTTTTCCTGAAGCCAACATGGCCGTATACTTATGATATAGCCCCGACACCCCCCCCCCCCCAATCTCCACCCACAAAGACCAGTTTAAATCTGTAAAAGGAAGTAAAGAGAGACTGACCCATTCTCTTTTTTGTCCTCAAGAGCCACAAGGACGTGATGTTGCAATAAGTACCTACCTGCTGACTGATTCGGAGTCCACCTGGGTTCAGTCTCTCCCAGGCGGAGTCCCACATCTTAGGATGCTAAATGCACCAAGATGGGGAGCCCCTTCTGGTGGTCTTTTGAGGCTGGGGGTTCTCCAACTAAAGATGTCAAAACCTTCTGTGGTGCACCTGAGCTGGAGTTTGGATGCTGGCGTCTGTGCTGCATGTTTCTTGGCCTTTGGTCAGCTCTTTTATGCTATACTTTCACTCTCCCTTCCCATTACTCCTGGGGCTTAAAGCATGTATTTCTTTTCTTGATTAGGCTGTATGGTTTTTTTTTTTTCCGTTGGTAATTTTTTTGTTTTTCTCCTCCTCCTGTCGCTTCCTTGAGTACTGGTGCAAGCTCGAGCACGTTCTGGTTCCGTGAGTCCACACTGTGGATCATGGGAGGCTACCACGCATGCGCCGTGCGAGGAAGCCCACTGTAGCGCCCATCTTTAATGTGGTGGCCCGGCTCACGTGTGCCATCTCGGGTGTGGACACAGCGTACCAGATTGGTAGGAAGCCGTTTGCTGGGGCGCTGTGTGTGTGTCAGTTAGCACAGCATTTTTACAAAAAAAACCCCCAGAGGTATTAGCATTGGCATTTTTGTAGAGGGGTAAGGGGGACACATTAGCATTGTTCCTGAAGGGCCTGCTTTAGGTTCTTTTGAAAGGGAGGACAATTTTTAGTTCCTGGGAGTTCATTCTGTTGTGCATTTACTGCCACACTGTCTCTCGGTTGATCTGTCTCTTTCTTCAATATCTCTTTGCTTCCTCTTCTGTGCAGTGTGCCTGCACCACAAACCTATTACCAGACTAACATGTCTGTGGATATTGCCTCTGAGACCTCTCTAAGGGCAAAGGACTCTGTGAGCCAGCAAGTCATGGCCCTTGATGGGCAAGTAGTTATTTAGTGTCTAACCGAGTTCTCCAGCCACTTATGCAAGCGAACTCTAGGCAAAATGTCAAGGACGCAACCCTGCAAATGAGGTAAAGGGGTTGCAAACCCTTGTTTTTTTTTTTTCAATAAAAATAAGAAACATGCCTACACTTCACAATAGTTTTGCACAGAGCAGCCCCGATCCTCCTCTTCATCAGGTGCCCCAATGGAAAGCTGCTTTCCCTGGGGGCACCTGTGCAGGCTCGATCCCGAATTCCACTGCTGCATCTATTGACAAAAACGGGACTCGGCCCCGCCCTCCGTGTCACTGGATTTGATTGACAGCAGCGGGAGCCAATGGCTCCCATATTCAATATATTTATCCCCAAGTGCAGTAGTCCATGAACCAACTCATTAATGTAAAAACTAAACGCTGTTAATTCTAGAACCAGTACATAAAAGAGTTCATCAAGGAAGTTGTATGGCTTCAGAACAACACACGATAAGCAATAGTCACACAAGTGCTGCAAACCTATATAAATCTGTTCCATAATGGCTATGCAGTAATGATGACAGAATAATAGCCCAACTTGTATGCTTACATGCCTGAGCAGCCCGCTTGTGCTGGCAGGGATGGCGTTGTACAGCAAGCCAAAGGATGGTGAATATGGCTTAGCAGAACCTGTATCCAATTGATAAGGCAAGGCTATGTGGTCTGCCCATGTATGAACTAAAAGGATGTCTCTACATGGTGGAAACCAGAGCCGTGCAAGCCAGAAGTGGTGCACCAGATGTGACTTCACTAGTGGGCCAGAGCCCGGAGGACCCTAAACCAAACCCGCTACCTGTAATAAGTAAGGAGGCTGGGAGGCATGAAGCGCAAGCAAGGGCATGTGTTAGGCTGTTTCCATGACCTGGTCATGATTTGGTCATAGATATGGCCTAACACATGCCCTTGCTTGCGCTTCATGACTCTCAGCCGCTCTGCTTGTTCCGCGTAGCGGCTTTGGTTTCGGGTCTTACGGTCCTCTCATGAAGTCACATCTGGTGCGCCACTTCTGGCTTGCACAGCTTTGGCTTCCACCGTATAGCGACGTCCTTGTAGTGGATACATGGGCATGCCTCATCATTGGACATACAGTTTTGGCTAAGCCACATTTACCATCCTTTGGCTTGTCGCACACTGCCACCAGCACAAGTGGGCCACTCGAGCATGTAAGCATACAAGTTGGGCTATTATTCTATCATCATCATCATCATTAGTGCACAGCCATACCATGTCATGGTTTTTTAATAAAAGGCTTTTAGTTTTAACATCAATGAGTTGGTTCCTGGACTACCGCACTTGGGGATATATATATTGATCATAGGACCTACTCAGCTAGTCCCCAAGTACTTCATCTGCTAAGTGAATTTGTTCATGGTTGCTAACTGTGCTGTCGCTTCACTTTCAGGCCCGAATGGGCAACACAGCAGCAGTGTCATATGTTAAGGAACAAAGGGGAACTGATGGTGGCTTCCTGAAAGAAGCCGAATGATCATGTCTGGTGTTCTGGGAGGACGTTATATGACGTCCTCCCAGAACAACAGTGCCCTTGCCCGGCCATTTTTTTTTTTACTATAGGCTAGGAAGGAAGGTGTTAAACTGGTCCTGTGGGTTGAGATAGGGCCAACGTTATAAGTATGCTGCCATGGATTGGCCTCAGCAAAGGAAAATTACATTAAGTGTTAGATACAATTTTCTGTTTTCTTATTGAATAATTCCAATCAAAGTCCATGATGAGACAGTACCTTGAAAAAGCTGGTTTCTGATGGTGCTCATGGTTGTGGGATCTGTTACTAGTTCTGTCTTCAGTTTACTAGGAAATGATCCTGAGGTCTGTGTTGGGCGACATGTACTTGTTATGCCAAAACTGGAAGACTTTACTGAGATCTCTATAAAAAAGAGAAACTTATTACATCCAACATAGTAGAGTGCATATAATATAATTAGATTATTGGTGTCCTCCAAACTCATTTGGAGATTGGCTAAAGGTGAGCTTGTAGAAAGCCAAGGCTCCCCTCTAATCTTGATATATCAGGGAACTCATGCTATATCAAGATACTTGATACAGGATCTTACACTTACCTATAGTTCCTGCTTGTGCGGCCACAGGGTGTAATGCATTGGGCAGCTCCTCTTGAAGTAGTCTTGTGACTTCAGGCAGAACCTTAGTGATTGCATTCATCTGTGCTGTTCCACAGAGCTGAACGTCTGGTGGTACTGGAGCACATCCAACTGGGGCAAGTTGCGGAAGACCCTGCGACAGCAACAGGATGACTTAATGGAGACCTAAACTCTAAATAGATGAGAGTTGTGGATCATAAACAACTGCCACGTATTTTTACAATACTGTTATTTTTTAAAACTTTTTGGCATCTCTCTGCTGCTAATTTTCTCCTACCCTTTCAGCCATTTCCTGTCTACATGCACTTGCTCCAGCATCAGCTGTACAAAATTCCTCCAGACTGGTCTACTGATAGCAACAGCGGTACCATGCCTGCACAATATCAGCAGCTTGTAGTTTGAACTAGGGGTACGTGTGACAGGATGACAATGCAGGAGCAAAATTGGGATTCAGTTGTCACCACATAACAGGAAGTACTGTGAAAGTTAATATGAGGTGCTAGTGGTTTCTGTTTAAATCTACTTTAAGGCTGGGTTCACACTTGATTCGGATGCAGCCGACAGCAGGGGTCCGGTGCGTCTCTGTTCTCCATTTCACAGTGCTTGTGCTGTGTAATTTGGTCAACTGTATAACCTAAAAACCCTGGCTTATCCTGCCTAGTTCTGCCCTCCCCCCTGTAAACTGACCATGGTTTATCATGGCTGCTGAGCGCTGACACTGTGGTCAGTTTTCTTGCCTCCTTCATCTGCAGCTCTTTTCTCTGCTCTCCCCCATCCTCTCCCCCCCTTCCTTCCCTCCCTGCCTGTCAGCTATGTCCACTCCCCAGGCCTACCCTCCTGCTGCCATCATAACTATAGTATAAGCATGCCATCCCCTCTGTTAAATAACATTGTGTCCCAGTGTCTGTGCTGTATAAAAAAAGATGCCAATTTCTACCTTTTATAGCGTCTCCTGGCGCTCAGGTGACTGCTTGGCTCTCTCTTCTTTCTCCTCCCTGGCTGAAATCAGTGGGAGTTCTTGGCCCCTCCCACTATAGCTGTCAGCCTGGGAGAGGAGAGAGCAGAGGAGTCACGTGACACTCTGATATAAGGTAGAAATCGTCATTTTTTTTATATAGCACAGACACTGGGGCACATAATGTTATTTAACAGAGGGGATTGTATGTTTATACTATGAAAAGGAAAAACAGAAAAGTGCCTCTAAGTGCAATATTAATTGTACAATAGCAAGTAACATATGAACACTTACATCAGGTAAAAGGATGAGAAGCTCATCTAGGGGAAGGAAACCCACGGGTGCAGTCCACAATGCCTCTAGTCCGGGATGTATCCATGCAGCGACAATTGTGGTGATTGTTTGTCAAATTCTCTAACCCGTCAGAAACTCCAACCACTTAACTTACGGTTTCTTTAAAGTAGCAGTAATTGGAGTTTTTGACGAATTGCTGGTTGGACACAACAACGGCAACCGAATAGAGTCCGGTACAGCATATTATGAGCGGAGATTCTTGCTCCGCTCTGATACTTGCCAACAAAATGGCCAAATGTGGTGGTGACGGTGATGTGCTCCAAGCTGGTTCATCCCAGCCAACCCAGAACACCACAGCATTTGCCAGTGTTCTGTCAATTTCTCCAACCCATCAGAAACTCCAACCATGTCGCTTCCGGTTTATTTAAACCTTAGTAATTGGAGATTTTGACGAATTGGTGGTTGGACAAAACACCGACAACAGAATAGAGTGAGGTACAGGAAGATTGAGCTGTTTTGACAGCACAGCGGCTAACTAGGAGTTGTCGCCGCCACATTTGGCCATTTCGTTGGCTAGTATCAGAGCTTTCACCCTTAGTGCCTGTCTCCCACTCAAGAATTATACATCATCATCAAGACTTTTTATTCCTTCTCCATGGACGTTTATTTTCCCCTCTCTCCTGCCATGGACTCTTTTAACCCATCTCCCATCTAGTGCATGTCCCTAACATAAACATCCTGTGCGCTAGCATTTCCATTTGTTTTTGTATGTTTATACTATGGTGGCTTAACAACCACTTTAAGTTAGCCAAGAAAAAGTATTACCTATACTTCAAACTTGCTGCATTGCTGCTAACCCTGTACAAGATTCAACTAAAGTTATGTACAGTAACATTTATGGTAACAGATTTAATTCCACCCCTTTAAAGATGACTTGTGGATTCGTTTCCTTCCCAGACCCCCATACACATACCATTTGGTCTACCCTTATCCCCTTTCCTTCCCTATACCCTTCTTTTTTCTTCGTAACCACCACACACAATACCCTTTACAAACCCTAGTCCAAGTGGTGCCAAAACACATTACTGACCCCACTCCCTATTCTTCCTCCACTCCTTCTAACACTCCAGATAAACCCTTCCCATCCTCTTTATCTGTCAGACTTACCATACACCTATAGCGTAGCTTATGTCAGATACCTGGTACTACCCTATGGCCCAACTCCAGTACCCATGCTATTAACATAAGGTGTAATAATACAAACAACCAACTCCTTTACCAACCACACACTTAATACCTTCCCAACACCCTTCCCTGGACAGTGCACCCCTCTCCCCAAATCTTCCACCCCCAACCCTCACTACCACTTCAACAATACCTCTCTACAGCCTTGTGACCACATATTTGGTTTACCATTGTTTCTTCATTAAAGTACTATACAGTGCCATACTCTTGAAAAAGAGAAGCATTTGAGACAGATTTATTATCATCTGCTTTTACCAAAATCATTCTTCAAGTGTGATCCACCACGCTGATCGAAGCCTTTCTTTTCGTAAACAAGGTGCACTCACAGTGGCACTCCTTTGTTTCCTTTTTATAAATGCAGAACGTATCTGGGAAGTACAAACAACTTTTATGCTTTCAGATTACGTTTTCCTGTGTTAAGATGTTCCTATGTTAAAGTAGGTTCAGCGGCATTTAGCTACATTTACACGTGATTGAAGTTTTCTAATCAGATCCTCTATGCAGCTAAACTGACTGCGCCTAAAATGGTGAGTTTGAATTACACCTTTGAAAAATAATTACCTGCATGTATATGTATTTGGAAATGTCCTAAAGACATAACTGCAGGTTTGGCAGTGCCAGTGTGAATGAGGCCTAATATGCACCTAGATTCAAGACAGTTATAAATAATACAGCAGCTGCTCCTTAGCCTAGACCCACTTTTTCATCCATTTTACAATTCTGTGTGGTTATAAAGCAGCTGCTATATTAGTTGAGATGCCGATTATCACCATATCTTTCTGCTCCTTGACACCATCAGCGTCATAGGGGAATGGGCAGGATAAGCCTCTGATGATGTAAAACTCAGGATAGGCACCTATGTAGCTAAAAGGACACAGGATACCTATAGGCCCTATAGGTACCCTGTGTCCTTTTAGCTACATAGGTGCCTATCCTGAGTTTTACATCATCAGATGCTTATCCTGCCCATGCCTATATGACATATCAAAATGCTGCTTCCACTTGGGGATTATGTGCTAAATATGGCTGTTCTGACTCAACTACAAGGCAATAAAACTTTATCTTCAGCTTCACATAGAGCTTACATGACCTGGTGATCTATTTATCCCTTGCATCAATTCAGACAGCTTAACTCAATGAATAAACACACTGTATGGAGACAGACGATGATCCTTTCGACTGTTCCGTTTAATGATGGATTTTCATAGGTAGAAAAACGTTGGTGTTGTAAGCCACATGTAAAGATGTTACAGCAATGAGGTATACTGAGCACAACGAATCAGAGAAAGGAAGGGGAGGGGAATATACAGAACTACGGTGGGAGAGAGAGTTCAGCTAGACAGAAGGGAACAAAGCTTAAAGACACAGAGCGTAATAAATCACATAGTGTAATACAACACTCCCCGTCTGGAATCTTTAGATTTCATAACCATAAACTACATACATATTAATATATATATATATATATATATATATATATATATATATATATATATATTCAATAAGTCCAATAATGTCCTGAAACCTGTAATGAAAAACATGCAACAAGCAAGCATAAACATAAGTCCAACAGGATTGAAGAACATGTAGTCCGACATCTTCAAAGAATTCCAAAGTTCTGAGTAGAACCTGAAGATAACAGCAATGTACTCCCTGCCTTGCCAACCGCATGGCTAGTCCTTGCATAAGTCACTTACCTGGCAAGAGGAGTACTAACTCTGTAATTGGTTGAGTAAAGGCTTGTGTCGATCCACCCTTGGTTACCTTGACTTCTACCTTCCGAACTTTGTTATCGTCACAGGGCATAACTGTAGCAAATAGCTTCAACTGATGCTTTGGAGAAAATATGAATTTCTCTCCGGTAAACAGTGAAATGGAACCTGGAACATAGCAATGGGAGATCTGAAGTTTTTCTAGTGACTTCAAAGAATATCTCCACCATTCCCACTTGTGTTGATTCTCACAAGGTAAGGGATAGGGATGAGCTTCGAGTCGAACTCATGTTCGACTCAAACATCGGCTGTTCGCCAGTTCGCCGAACAGCGAACAATTTGGGGTGTTCGCTGCAAATTCGAAAGCCGCGGAACACCCTTTAAAAGTCTATGGGAGAAATCAAAAGTGCTAATTTTAAAGGGTTATATGCATGGTATTGTCATAAAAAGTGTTTGGGGACCTGTGTCCTGCCCCAGGGGACATGTATCAATGCAAAAAAAAAGTTTTAAAAATGGCCGTTTTTTAGGGAGGAGTGATTTTAATAATGCTTAAAGTGAAACAATAAAAGTGTAATATTCCTTTAAATTTCGTACCTGGGGGTGTCTATAGTATGCCTGTAAAGGGGCGCATGTTCCCCCGTGTTTAGAACAGTCTGACAGCAAAATGACATTTCAAAAGGAAAAAAAGTAATTTAAAATTACTCGCGGCTATTAATGAATTGTCGGTCCAACAATACACATAAAAGTTCATTGATAAAAACGGCATGGGATTTCCCCACAGGGGAACCCCAAACCAAAATTAAAAAAAAAATAAAATAAAATAAAAAATGGCGTGGGGGTCCCTCTAAATTCCATACCAGGCCCTTCAGGTCTGGTGTGGATTTTAAGGGGAACCCCGCGCCAAAAGTTTTTAAAAAATGGCGTGGGGTCCCCCCAAAAATCCATACCAGACCCTTATCCGAGCATGCAACCTGGCAGGCCGCAGGAAAAGAGGGGGTGGATGAGAGAGCGCCTCCCCGCTGAACTGTACCAGGCCACATGCCCTCAACATTTGGAGGGTGCTTTGGGGTAGCAGCCCCCCAAAGCACCTTGTCCCCATGTTGATGAGGACAAGGGCCTATCGGAATCTGGAAGCCCCCTTTAACAAGGGGACCCCCAGATCCCGCCCCCCCTGTATGAAATGGTAATGGGTACAAAAGTACCCCTACCATTTCACAAAAAAAGGTGTCAAAAATGTTAAGAATGACAAGAGACAGTTTTTGACAATTCCTTTATTTAAAGCCTTCTTCTTTCCATCTTCTTTGGGTCTTCTTCCTTCCTTCCTTCATCTTCTTCTTCCTCTGGTTCTTCCTCCGATACTCTGCTTCTTGCTCCGGTGTTCTTGCCTGGTATCTTCCTCCACGGCATCCTCTTCCCAGCTTGGTTCTTGGACCGCTCCGCATCCATGGGAGGCTCCTGCTGTGTGACGCTTCTCTTCTTCTGATACTTCTTAAATAACAGAGGGCGGGGCCACCCGGTGACCCCACCCCCTCTGACGCACGGGGACTTCCCTATGGGTTTCCCTGTGATGTCAGAGGGGGGGGGGGGTCACCCGATTAGAAGTAAGGAAGGAAAGTCTCATCATTCTTAACATTTTTGACACTTTTTTTGTGAAATGGTAGGGGTACTTTTGTAGGGGGGGTGGGATCTGGGGGTCCCCTTGTTAAAGGGGGCTTCCAGATTCCGATAAGCCCTCCGCCCGCAGACCCCCACAACCACCGGCCAAGGGTTGTGGGGATGAGGCCCTTGTCCGTACGTAGAGGGTTCACACCATCTTTTTTTAAATTTTGGCGCAGGGTTCCCCTTAATATCCATACCAGACCTGAAGGGCCTGGTATGGAATTTAGGGGGACCCCCACACCATTTTTTATTTTGGTTCGAGGTTCCCCTGTGGGGAAATCCCATGCCTTTTTTTTATCAATGAACTTTTATGTGTATTGTCGGACCGACAATTCATTAATAGCCGCAAGTAGTTTTAAATGACTTTTTTTCCTTTTGAAATGTCATTTTGCTGTCAGACTGTTCTAAACACGGGAAACATGCGCCCCTTTACAGGCATACTATAGACACCCCCCAGGTATGAAATTTAAAGGAATATTACACTTTTATTGTTTCACTTTAAGCATTATTAAAATCACTGCTCCCGAAAAAACAGCCGGTTTTAAAACTTTTTTTTGCATTGATACATGTCCCCTGGGGAAGAACCCAGGTCCCCAAACACTTTATGACAATAACGTGCATATAAGCCTTTAAAATTAGCACTTTTGATTATTCATGTTCGAGTCCCATAGACTTTAACGGTGTTTGCGTGTTCGAACAAATTTTTTTTCCTGTTCGCATGTTCTGGTGCGAACCAAACAGGGGGGTGTTCGGCTCATCCCTAGTAAGGGAGTATCCCAGTCTATGTTCTCAGTAGATAACTGTCTTAGTAGAATCTTACCTTGAATGGTAACTGGAGCAAGGAAACCCAGTGGGTCATAAATGCTATTCACCACCGACAGGACTCCTCTCTTAGTGAAGGGTTTGTGACAAGTTGACACTTGGAAGGTGAATGCGTCTTGTTTGATGTTCCACAGCAAACCCAGACTTTGCTGTACAGGAGGCACATCTGTACCCAAATCAAGGTTTTTAGACTAGTGGCATAGTCCTCAGAGTGAAAGGCATTCATAAGTTCTTGGCTGTTGGATATAATCTTGTGCAGTCTAAGGTTTGCTAAAGACAGCATCTCCTTTGTTGTGGTGAGGAGATCAATCACTTCTTTAGTGGTTGGAAAAGACTTGAGTGCGTCGTTAACATAGAAGTTTCTTTCAACAAACTGAGGGGCATCAGATCCATATGCTTCTTCTCAAGTCTGAGCTGTTCTCCTTCGTCCATAAGTTGCCACTGCAGGGGAAGGACTGTACCTTCATTCGACAGTCTATAAACTTCCTTGTTGATGTCATTGTCTTGGTGCCATAGAAACCTGGAGGTAGTTTCTGTTGTCTTCTCTGACAATGAAGCAGTGAAACATCTGTTGAATGTCGGCCATTACTGCTACAGGCTCTGGTCTGAAGCGAATCAAGACTCCTATTAGACTGTTGTTCAACTTAGGCCCTGTAAGGAGCATGTTTGGAATCAAAGACAACTCTGATTTGGTCTGGTTTTCGTAGGCGATACACGCCAAAGGATGGAAGGTACCAGCATTCTTCTCCCTCCTTTAGTGGGGGTGCGGGCTCTGCATGATCTCTGTCAAATATATTTTGCATAACGTCCACAAAATGCCTTTGCATCTCTGGTTTCCTGCTTAAAGCGGAGGTTCACACAAAAATTGAACCTCCGCTTTTCGGAACCCTCCCCCCCTCCGGTGCCACATTTGGCACCTTTCAGGGGGGTGCAGATACCTGTCTAAGACAGGTATTTTCACCCACTTCCGGGCATAGAATCCCACGGGAGTCTGCCTCCTCCCGTCCCGCCGCGCTGTCTGCTGGGACACACACAGGTCCAAGGCACAGCACGGACCAGAGTGCACTGCGCACCTTGCGCATGCGCAGTAGGGAACCGGGAAGTGAAGCCGCAAGGCTTCATTTCCTGATCACCATACCGAAGATGGCAGTGGCAGCATCCGAGGACCAAGGGACTGTTCGGCCTGGGGTGCCAACATCACTGGACCCTGTGACATGTAAGTGTCCATATTTTAAAAGTCAGCAGCTGCAGTATTTGTAGCTGCTGACTTTAAAAAAAAAAAAAAATTCGCGGGACTCCCTCTAAGTTTCGCTTTAAGGAGGAGAATCTACTGATGGCCTGCTGCAAGTTATTGGACAATCTCTCTTGAGAGACGAAAAGGTATGGGTGCTACCCAGTTATTGGAGTCGTCTTGAAAGAACTCATTATCCATTACATTGATGAATTCTTTATCTTTCATCGAAGGAGCCAGTATGTCATCTTCTCTGGTTGCATTAAACACTGTAGAGCCCAAGTCTTCACCGTGGCAGGAGAAAGGGCTTGTGTTACCTGAGATACCATGTTGCCATCCGTGGCTGGCTATCTTCTCTTTCACCCAGTAGTGATGTGGGCATGGCTCAAAGCAAGTGTTTCGGCCATTTGGCAGAACATTTGTCTTGAATGATGAAATGTTGGTAGGTCTCATTTTGCCTATACAGACATTGCCTATGAGGACCCATCCTAGATCCATGTGCTGGGGAAATGGGGCATCTGGGGGCCCACCGACTTGTCTGTGTACCTTGTGAACTCTTAGGTGGTCTCTTCCTAACAGAAGAAGGATCTGAGCATCTTTGTCAAGTGGCGGTATCTCATTTGCTATTACCTTCAGTTGAGGGTTGTGGAAAGCAGCAGCTGGAGTAGGGATTTCTTCCATGTTAGCAGGTATCTGATTGCACTCAACAAGTGTAGGTAGGGGTAATTGCAAGTTACCTTTGAGTGAAGATACCATGAGTCCTTCTTCCAGAAACCTCTGTAGTTCCACTATAGGTACCCAAGGTGTAAGGATGAGCTTTGCCTTTTATTTCAAATAGATTAAACAGTTCTGATTTCGCAAGCAATCTATTGCTCTGATCATCTAGGATAGCATAGGCCTTTAGAGTCTTTTTTGGTTGGTCCTTGTGGTATATGTTCATCAAGCACAGGACTTATCACAGCGGTTTTCTCCACAAACTTCAGTGCAGGATGAAGAAATTATGGTAGAATTAGGCACTTGGTCTGTATTCTCCCCGCCATGCCTTGACCTGGGAGGAGAGTTAGCAGGTTGTGCAGAGCTAGGCTTTTTTTGAGGGGGTGTGGCTTCATGTGAATGGGACACTCTCTGTTTGGGTTTTCAATCTTCCTACTCTGTCTGTCCGTGGCCACAACTGTGGTAGGAGTGGGAAGGATGTCAGTCTTTTTCACGGATACTGGGCCTCTACGGCTTCTATGGTTGCCCTGAAGACTGGTACTCTTTGGAAAGGGTGAGAAGAAACTGTACTCCCCGTAGGAAAAACTTGGATCATTCTTGGTCTCTCCAATTTTTCTGATGAATTCGCAGAAGAGAGAGAATGGAGGCAAGGAAACCTTGTTCTCTTTTTGTATGATGACCCTAGTGCAGATCATTTCTCTTGTAAACCATAAGGGAGCTTGGAGACGATTGGGTTTATCCCTCTTGCAGTGTCGAGGTAACTGAGTGTGGGTAGTTTTGGGTCTGCCTTGGCTAGCTGAAGCTCAAGGAGAAGGTCACTCAGTCTCTGGAACTCCTTGTTGTCTTTACCAGATATCTTTGGGAAAGTTTCCAGACACATGAACAAGGCATTTTCTATAGCTTCTGGACTGCCATAACATTGCTCTAGTCGCTCCCATGCAGCTGTGAGGCCTGCTGTAGGATTGTCCATGAAAACTGATCTTAATGGCTTAACACGTGCAGCAGATAGAGGACCAAGCCATCTAATCAGCAGATCCAATTCTTCAGCAGCTGTAATGCCAAGATCACCGATTGCTGTTCTGAAACCAAATTTCCAACTTCTGTAGTTCTCAGGTCGGTCATAAAAACTTGTGAGACCAGTCTTTGTGAGCTCTATGTTGTCAGGAGCATTGGAGATGATGGAGTGTACACTGCGGTGGCTTAGAACATAGACTTTAGTGCATTTGAGGGGAACTTCCGTATCTGCCATGTTTAGGTTGATGCGGTCTCTCACTTGCACCTTCGCCCGCACTGATAGCTTGCTCTAGGACCCTTAACTTTGCCATAGCTGCATCATGTTTACACTGTTCATTTAAGATTTTTAAAGTTGCTCTTTGACGTGCTGTGTGAACTTCCAACTCTGCTCTTTTCTGCATATGCGACCTGCACCTAGCTGGCTTCCGCGTGGGCACAAATAAGTCGCTTACTGAGTGTTGAATATTTTGAACTATGACTTCTAGAAGATTTTAGAATGTCTGGTGGAAACAGATCTGTGAGATGCAGTGTCCTGTAGCAGCTCTAACTTTGCTTCTGCCTTTAATTTGGTTTGCTGGATAAAACTGTCTCTTTCTAGATTAAGAGCCGTGAAATTATTTAATTCCTCCAGTGAACCTGCTGTGTTCATATTTTGTAAGACATTAATGAACTTGTCACTGGTAAGCTGATATAGCTCATATGAGGCAAAAAGTTGTTTAATGGCGCCCTCTAGTGTCAGTAGTTCACATTCAACAGACACTGTATTAGAGATTCAGAAACGATTTTCTCCCAAAATAGTTTCAAGCTATTAAACAATTCAGTTCTTAATGCTTCATAATCCTTCATCACTTTCAAGGTGGGTTTGACTGAGCGTTTGGGTAAGTACGTTGGCTCAATGTCTTGCTGGAGTTGCTGTGTATTCACATTCAGAGCTGTGGTAACTCATGCGGACACAGGCAGACAATGTCTCAGTAATAAGCAGGCAGAATCTGTGTGCTGTAATATGACACCATGCAGTCTGGTCTCAGGTTCTGAAGCTTCCATGTGCTGCTGACTCATTCTTTCTTGCAATGAGGGCAGTAAATCTTGTCTGTATCAGTACTGTCATTCAGAAATCTTGCAATTAGGCTGTGGAACTCCATTTTTCTACTGTTCTGACTCAACTACAAGGCATTAAACTTTATCTTCAGCTTCACATAGAGCTTACATGACCTGGTGATCTATTTATCCCTTGCATCAATTCAGACAGCTTAACTCAATGAATAAACTCACTCTATGGAGACAGACGATGATCCTTTCGACTGTTCCGTTTAATGATGGATTTTCATAGGTAGAAAAACGTTTGTGTTGTAAGCCACATGCAAAGATGTTACAGCAATGAGCTATACTGAGTACAATGAAGCAGAGGGAGGAAGGGTAGGGGAATATACAGAACTACGGTGGGAGAGAGAGTTCAGCTAGACAGAAGGGAACAAAGCTTAAAGACAGAGCATAATAAATCATAGTGTAACACAACAATGGCTCCCCTAAGTACATATAATTACAGACTCTAGATAAAAACATGGTTAGTTGTTTAAACAATAATAAATATTCATAACATTATTTACATCAGACTGGTTTATTTTACATATTCATATAGTGTGTGTGTATACATTTGTGTGAAAAAGTTATTTGCCCCCATCTGATTTTTTTTTATTTTTTTGCATATTTCTCATACTTAAATGATTCAAATCAAACAAATTTTAATATTACATAAAGATAACCCGAGTAAATCCAAGATGCAGTTTTAAATGATTTCATTTATGAAGGCAAAAAAGAGGTTCAAACCTGCCTGGCCCTATGTGAAAAAGTAATTGCCCCCTCCCATGCTGAATCCTGAATGAGCTGTGATTAACCACAATTTTTTGGAAAGCTGAGTTAAATTTCACATGCCACACCCAGGCCTGATTACTGCCAGACCTGTTAAATCAAAAAAAAAAAAATCACAAATAGAAGCTGTCTGACAAAGTGAAGCATGCTAACGGATCACAAAAAGCCATACATCATGCCACAATCTAAAAAAAATGTAAGAACAGATTAGAAATAAGTAATGTACATGTAATTAGGAAGGGTTCCTAAGGGAAATCCTAAAGGAGAATGTCCGGCCATCAGTTTGTGACCTCAAGCTCAAGTGCACTTGGGTTATGCAGCAGGACAAGGAGCCGAAACACAACAGCAAGTCCACCTCCAAATGATTCAAACAAAGCAAAATTTAGGTTTTGAAGTGGCATAGTCAAAGCCTGGACTTAAATCCAATTGAGATGCTGTATCATGACCTTACACAGGCCGTTAATGCTGGAAAACACTCCAATGTGGCTCCACAGCAAAGTGAAAGACTCAGTGCCAGTTATCGCAAACGCTAGATTGCAGTTGTTGCCCCCAAGGGTGGCACGACCAGTTATAAGGTTACATAGTTACATAGTAGGTGATGTTGAAAAAAGACACAAGTCCATCCTATGTGTGTGATTTTTTGTAAGTATTACATTGTAAATCCCTGTATGTTGTGGTCTTTCAGATGCTTGTCTAATAGTTTCTTGAAACTACAGATGCTCCCCGCTGAAACCACCGCCTGTGGAAGGGCATTCCACATCCTTGCTGCTCTTACAGTAAAGAACCCTCTACGCAGTTTAAGGTTAAACCTCTTTTCTTCTAATTTTAATGAGTGGCCACGTGTCTTATTAAACTCCCTTCCGCGGAAAAGTTTTATCCCTATTGTGGGGTCAACAGTACGGTGTTTGTAAATTGAAATCATATCCACTCTCAAGCGTCTCTTCTCCAGAGAGAAGTTCAGTGCTCGTAACCTTTCTTCACAACTAATATCCTCCAGTCCCTTTATTAGTTTTGTTGCCCTTCTCTGTACTCACCCATTTCCAGTACATCCTTCCTGAGGACTGGTGCCCAGAACTGGACAGCATATTCCAGGTGTGGCGGGACCAGAGTCTTGTAGAGTGGGAGAATTACCATTTATCTCTAGAATTAATCTCCTTTTTAATGCATGCCAATATTCAGTTTGCTTTGTTAGCAGCAGCTTGCTAACATTTTACAGTTGTCAGATTAAACAAATGGTAGCAGAAGGGATATCTTTCAATGGGGACACCTGTTCTAGTGACAACTATCAGAGGTGGGATTTCCTCCAACTTTGGGAAGATTTGCACTCACTCGTGTAGAAAGGAAGTGCAGGGTTATCTTTGAGATGGGGGCAGAGAGCGCAACTAAAACCAGACAGAGGTTCTAATATTTCCCCTTCTATCCAAAACTGAAATAGGAAAGCTTTTGATGGTGCTACACTTTAAGGTAGAGTGGATAGAGTAAGGGAGGGTTATAACACCTGTCGCTTTTTTTTTTTTCTTTTTTTAAGCCGTGTCTGATTGGTGAGATTTCCCTTAATTTCCTGTCACATACACAAAACAGGAAGTGAGAAGAAATCCTTCCAAAGTAAGGTGATGCCAGAAAGTGTGTCCCAATTGGAAGATTTCCCCTTTATTACTGTGTTCGTTCACTTTTACTTTCCGTGATGATGGTAAACAGGACAAATAGAAGGGATGCATCTAACGTAGGCACATACAGCAATACAACCTGACAGGTGCGCTAATCCCTCTCCACTAAAAAAACGTTTTGCCTTTAGTTATACTTTAGTTAATAATGCAGTGGGTAGAACATTTGTGATATGCCAAGTACTCCATGGAAATTGAAGATTACCCTGACACACACATACCACCAATCAAAATTCATCATACCACAAGCATATATATATATTTTTAGCAGAGACCCAGAGAATAAAATGGCGATCGTTGCAATATTTTATGTCACACTGTATTCGCTCAGCGGTCTTTCAAACGCAGCTTTTTGGGAAAAAAGACACTTTCATGAATAAAAAAAAAAAAAAAAAAAAAAAAAAACAGTAAAGTTAGCCCAATTTTTTTGTATAATGTGAAAGATGTTACGCCGAGTAAATAGATATCTAACATGTTATGCTTTAAAATTGCACACACTTGTGCAATGACGACAAACTACGGTACCTAAAAATCTCCATAGGCAAGGCTTAAAAAAAAAAAAAAATTAACGGTTACCAGGTTAGGGTTACAGAGGAGGTCTAGTGCTAGAATTATTGCTCTTGCTCTGACGATCCTGGCGATACCTTACATATGCAGGCGTGACTTACATGTGCGTTTTCTTTGCTGTGTGAGCTCACAGGGAAAGGGAGCACTTTAAAATTTTAATTTTTTTCTTATTTATTTTTTTTACATTGTCTCTTTAACCACTTACAGAACAGAAGATTTGCCTGCTTAATGACCAGGCCATAAAGCACTGCGTTGCTTTAACTGACAATTGCGCGGTCGTGCGACACTGTACCCAAACAAAATTGACATCCTTTTTTCCCCACAAGTAGAGCTTTCTTTTGGTGGTATTTGATCACCTCTGCGGTCTTTATTTTTTGAGCTATAAACAAAAAAAGTGACAATTTTGAAAAAAAAAAAAAAAACTATATTTTTTAATTTTTGCTGTAATAAATATCCCCAAAAATGTTTTCACAAATCAAAATTCTTCATCAGTTTTGGCCAATATATATTCTTCTACACATTTTTGTTTGAAAAAAAACACAATAAGTGTATATTGCTTGGTTTGCGCAAAAGTTATAACGTCTACAAACTATGGGATAGGTTTATGGCATTTTTATTATTTTTTTTTTTTTTTACTAGTAATGGCAGTGGTCAGCAATTTTAGCAGTACTGCAATATTGTGGTGGACAGATCGGACACTTTTAACACATTTTTGGGACCACTGATATTTATACAGCGATCAGTTCTATAAAAATAGGATTTTTATAACAGCTTACCTGTAAAATCCTTTCTTGATCATACATCACGGGACACAGAGTATTCATTACATAGTGCGTTAGATAGGCACCATCGGTGATTGGACACTGGTTAACCCCAATTAAGGAGAATTCCTCCCCTATATAACCCCTCCCATACGGGGAGGACCTCAGTTTTTTCACCAGTGTCTAAGGTGGTTGTCACGTAAAACATGTGCAGTGAAGAAAGCTCCAGTTTGGTCCCTGTGGTGGCTTAAAGGGCTATGCTGACCGGATCCATATCTTGGGCCGATATTTTGACTCCCAAGATGGTATGGTACCCAGGCCTCGTCATCCGAAGAAGCAAGGTTTTGCCTGTAAGTCTCTCTTTGGAGGACTGGGCTATGAGAAAACCAGACTTGGTGTACTATTAAAACAGTGGCACGAAAGTTTCTGGCAGAGTCTTTTACAGGTCCAGGTAAGAGGTTTCCCTGAGTAGGAACCCAAAAAACCCTGAAGGTTGGCATATTGGCATAACGCTACCCGCCATGATGGGTGAAGGCTGGAAACTGTCTGCTCTCATTCCTGCGGCGGGGACAGGTAAGAGAAGTTTATATATATATATATATATATATATATATATATATATATATATATATATATATATATATACATACACACAAATGGATTTTCTTCAATGAGTAGTTGCATGTCTTACCTGATTTCCATCACTAGAGGGCGTAAGGAGCAAACTTAAGTGCCTTTCAGATACACACTCAGTGAAGCTGGTGTCCAATCTGCTCACTTCCTCCACTGCAGGTGTGCAGACGCCAGGTGGCTAATTTAAAAGCCCAGAGCGTTCAGAGCTCTGTAAACAGATGGACACAGAGTGTGGGCAGTGAGCATCCTAAAGTGGTCGGATCAAGGCTAAGCTAAGACATCTACTCGGCATCAGGTTGTGCAGTATTAAGCATATATGTATATTGTGAGACTTTTAGCACAACAATGATATGTACTAGTACCTCTGCTTTGTAGCTTGGGACTATGTCTCCTCGTAAGAGGGTCTCGGGGGGAGGTAACAAAGGCACAAGAATGTCACCGCCTGTGTCTAGGGGTCCTAAAGATGCCTGCAGATTACCATCCCCCCCTGCAAGACTGGAGCCAGCCTCACAGGATGAGTCAGTGCCCCCGTCAGGTTTTGCAGCCTCTCCTAATGTTACAGCCCCAGCGTATGTCACAGAGGATTCCCTTAGGGCTACATTGGAGGGTTTTGAGGGAAGAATTATGAATTTTATTTCAGCTTCCTTAAAAGATAGCAGAAAAAGGGGTAGAACCCCTCCCTCTGCTGCACTTTCTCTTTCAGATTCTTCTGACAATGAGGAGAGATCCCTATCCAGAGATAGGGATCCAGAGCAGTCTGAGGATTCAGAGGAAGAGGAGAGAGCTTATTCCTCTCAGGCACTCAAGAAGCAGGTCCAGTATTATACTGAACTAGTGCGTTCCACATTTAAAATGCCCTCTGCTGAGGCCGCTACATCCTCTTTCTTCCCTGGGGGTCAGAAGGCTCCCACAGACTGCCTTTTCCTTTCCAATTCATCCTTTAATGGATTAATTGTTGTATGAGGACTGGGGTTTCTACACATTCGATCCTTCCGAATGCAGTCAATTCGTTCGGTGGTCTCCACCCTGCAGGGGGGAAGAGTTTATGGCATCAATAGATATCAAGGATGCATATCTTCATGTGACAATTTTTCCCGCTCACCAAAGATATCTAAGGTTTGCGGTAGACCAGCGCCATTTCCAGTTTGTGGCCCTTCCTTTCGGTCTCGCTACAGCTCCTCAAATTTTTACAGAGCTCAGGGCATAACTGTGGTAGCTTATCTAGACGATTTGCTACTCATACAGCAATCGGTGGCACACCTGAACCACGCTGTCTTCAAGACAGTAAGACATTTGGAAAGACTAGGCTGGATAATCAACCTAGAAAAGTCTTCTTTGCAACCTTCAGCAAGGTTGGAGTATCTAGGCATGATCATAGACACCGCTCAAGGCAGGGTGTTCCTACCAGAGCCAAAGGTCAAGGCCATAAGTGCTCTAGTCCGCTTAGTATTAAGCAAAAAGAGTCCATCCATTCGGCTATGTAGGAGACTGTTAGGAAAGATGGTTGCCACTTTCGAGGCTGTTCCATTTGCCCAGTTTTACTCAAGGCCCTTGCAGAGAAGCATTCTCGCAGCTTGGAACAAAAAGACTCATGCCTTGGATCTTCCAATGTGCCTATCCCCAAGGAAACGCAAAATCCTCAATTGGTGGTTACGAACCAAAAATCTTTTGCAAGGCAAAGCCTTTCTTCCACTACAATGGAAGATCGTAACTACAGATGCCAGTCTGACAGGCTGGGGAGCAGTTCCGGAAGAAACATGCACGCAGGGAAGATGGTCTGCAACCGAGAGACACTTGCACCATCAATATTCTAGAAATTCGGGCAATTTACTTGGCCCTCATGGACTGGTCTTACAGGCTACAGGGACATCCTATTCGCATACAATCCAACAATGCCACGGCTGTGGCTTACATCAATCACCAAGGAGGCATCAGAAGTCTGGATGCCCAAAGGGAGGTGAATCGCATTCTTGCATGGGCAGAAAGCCAGGTTCCCTGCCTGTCTGCGGTATTCATCCCAGGAGTGGAAAATTGGCAAGCGGATTTCTTAAGCTGCTGGCAATTATGCCCAGGAGAATGGTCCCTACACCCCGACATATTCCAAACCATGTGTCAAAGGTGGGGAACACCAGATGTGGATCTATTTGCGTCCAGATTCAACAGGAAGCTGGACAAATTTGTGTCCAGAACAAGGGATGTACTTGCTCAGGGGTCAGATGCTCCGACAATCCCATGGGATCAGTACATCTAATGTATGCCTTCCCTCCGAACCCACTTCTTCCGCGGTCCCTGGGAAGGGTCAAAAGGGAAGCAAAGTCAGTCCTTTTAGTAGCCCCAGCTTGGCCCAGATGACCTTGGTATGCAGACATCATAAAGATGGCAGTGGGCAGGCCT
Source organism: Aquarana catesbeiana (assembly GCF_042186555.1). Lineage (NCBI taxonomy): Eukaryota > Metazoa > Chordata > Amphibia > Anura > Ranidae > Aquarana > Aquarana catesbeiana. The sequence goes on along the minus strand of NC_133335.1, from coordinate 102,577,894 downwards.
TGGGTCCTCCCATTCCGGCCAGATCTGCTCACACAGGGTCCTATTTGCCACCCTGCTTTACGAAGTCTAAATTTGATGGCTTGGCTGCTGAAACCCACATAAAAAAGACTGTGGGCTCTCAGAGTCAGTCCTTTCCACTCTGGTCAATACCAGAAAGCTGGCCTCCAGGCTTATTTACTACAAAATCTGGAAGGCATATGTTTCCTGGTGTGAACCCAGGGGATGGCATCCTAGAAGGTATATGATTAGCAGAATCTTGACCTTTCTTCAGTCAGGCCCAGAAATGAGGCTTTGAGCACTATCAAAGTCCAAATTTCGTCTTTGTCTGTATTTTTTCAGGAGCCAATTGCTTCACATTCCCGGGTCTTTATTCAGGGGGCACTACAGTTGAATCCGCCAGTCAAACCTCCAGTATGCCCATGGGATTTGAATTTGGTGTTGTCGGCTTTACAGGGACAACCCTTTGAGCCACTGCACCTGGCTCCTTTCGTGCTTTTGACTAAAAAATTAGTCTTCCTGATAGCCATATCCTCTGCTAGGAGAGTATCAGAATTGGCAGCTTTTTCTTGTAAAGAGCCATATTTAATTATTCACAAGGACAGGATTGTAATGCGTCCTAATCGTTCCTTCTTACCTAAGGTGGTTTCAGGATTCCATTTGAATCAAGATGTAATCCTACCATCCTTTTTTCCAGATCCGCAGTCCGCGGAGGAAGAATCTTTGCACACTCTTGATGTGGTTAGAGCAGTCAGTGTCTATCTGCAGGCAACCGCTCAGATACGGAAGACTGATTGTTTGTTCATTCTGCCAGATGGCCATAAGAAAGGCCAAGCAGTGTCGAAATCCACTCTTTCTAGATGGATTAGACGGGTTATTTTTCAGGCTTATGATATAAAGAGGAAGACTCCTCCTTTTCATGTGAAAGCGCACTCAACTAGGGCTGTTAGTGCTTCTTGGGCAGTGCATCACCAGGCCTCTGTGGCTCAGATCTGTAAGGCTGCGACTTGGTCTTCAGTCCATCCATTCACCAGATTCTATCAGGTGGATGTAAGAGGGCAAGAGGATACCGCCTTCGGGCGCAGTGTACTGTAGGCTGCAGTTTAGTTCCTATATTTTCTGATTTGTGTCTCCCTCCCCTCAAATGAGCATTACTTTGGGACATCCCACTATGTAATGAATACTGTGTCCTGTGATGTATGATCAAGAAAATAGGATTTTTAAATACAGCTTACCTGTAAAATCCTTTTCTTGAGAGTACATCACGGGACACAGAGCTCCCGCCCTTCTATGGGTTTTACGTGGTTACCTATTGCTTTGCTACAAAACTGAGGTCCTCCCCATATGGGAGGGGTTATATAGGGGAGGAATTCTCCTTAATTGGGGTTAACCAGTGTCTAACCCACTATGTAATGAATACTCTGTGTCCCGTGATGTACTCTCAAGAAAAGGATTTTACAGGTAAGCTGTATTTAAAAATCCTATTTTTCTTTGAAGTGCATCACGGGACACAGTATTCATTACATAGTGGGGAGGGAGACTCAACCAAAGTAGGGCAACCAAAGTAGGGCAACGTGAGATCAGAGGTCTTATACTGCTGCCTGCAGCACACTGCGCCCAAAGGCGACATCCTCATGTCTTTTTACATCCACCTGATAAAATCTGGTAAATGTATAGGCTGAAGACCTTGCAGATTTGAGCCATGGAGGCTTGGTGATGCACTGCCCACGAAGCACTAACAGCCCTGGAGGAGTGCTCTTTGATTTGAGAGGGTGGAATCTACCTCTTTAAACCATAAGCTAGAATAATTACTTGTCGAATCCAATTAGAAATAGTAGATTTTTTGTCCCATATCGCTACTAAATATCGATATCAAGTTGCTGGCGAGGGTCCTTGCTAACAGGCTTGCGGGTATTGTAGGGAGGCTGGTACATCGTGACCAATCCGGATTTATTCCGACAAGATCCACAGCGGACAACATCCGACGCCTTTTTCTAAATATTCAAACCCCAGTGGATAACCATGGAGGTAGGGTAGGGTCATTCTATCCTTAGACGCTGCCAAAGCATTTGACAGTGTTGAGTGGCCCTACCTCTGGGAAGTCCTGCCTGGCTTTGGCCTGGGGAAAACTTTTATTAACTAGGTGAAGGTGCTTTGTGACCCTCGAGCCAGGGTGCAAATTAACTGCTCCCTCTCCCAGCCCCTTCCACTACACAGGGACACTCGTCAGGGCTGCCCACTGTCCCCTCTTATTTGCGCTTGCAGTAAAACCATTTGCAATGTTAATTTGCAATGATGAAAACATTGTGGGAATCCGCAAGGGGTCAGCTGGAGGACAAATTATCTCTGTATGCCGATGATGCCCTACTTTATCTGGCAGACTCAGGGGATTCATTGCGGACGCTGATGGCGACCATTACTAAATTCTCTGGATTCACTATTAACTCGTCCAAATCCGTACTGATGCCCCTGGATCCACTAGTGTCGTCTCTCCCCCCAGAGGCGTCCCAAATAGCCATTGTTAACACTTTTAAATATCTGGGAATAATGATATCACCAGACCCCGCTGAATATTTGAAATTGAATTTATCACCCCTACTGGAAAGACAACGTGTAAAATCCCAGGTATGGTGTAAGCTTCCACTGTCGGTATTAGGGAGGGTGAATCTGATTATATATATATATATATCTTCCATAATTCACCTATGTGGATTCCCAATAAATGGTTTAAGAAGATTGACACCCAATTTCGTGACCTTATTTGGAAAAAAGGTAGAGCTCTTATTAGCCTAACAACACTAAGATTTGGCAAGGAGGGGGGGGGGGCTTGGCGGTACCACATTCCAAGATGTATTTCTTAGCATCACAGCTACAACAACTTGCTGGCTGGGATCTGCATGAGTCAAATGGCCCCATTATACAACTGGTGTCTCGCACCAATCCCATATTAACAGCTGGCTCACATTTGGAGATGGGTCTGCCGGGTATCCCCTCGTCCTCCCCAACGGCAATACTACTACAGAAGGTTTGGAAAGCAGTTAAAAAAGCACTATCCATAGATGGCCCAATGGAGTTTACCCCCATTTGGAATAACCCCTAATTACCCCGAGTTACTCAAACTACAGGGCTTCGTCGCTTGGTCAAAAATAGGGATATGGTTCTTTACACAATTATATAGTGGCACTGTACGAAAATTATTTTAAAACCTATGCAGGGAATTCTCATTAACAAAGAACCAATTCTATCAATACCTTCAGCTCAGGCTGTATTGCAGACCCAAACTCGGACGGTAAACCTGAATATCACTAGTTCTCACCTGATACAGGAGGTCCTACAAGCTGACAGATGCAAGGGGTTGATATCCAGAGCATATGCTACCTTGGTGGCCGCAATTCAAAATCCGACTCTACTTAACTGTAGAACACATTGGTCCATGGATGTGGGTGACAGACGATGACCAATGGGACATGGCACTGGAATTGATCCCAGCGGTGTCAATTGCGGCATCTCACAAGCTCTCACAACTGTTTATACTTCACAGGTCATATCGTACAACCGTAGAACTATTTGAATGGGGCAGAAGAGATTCCCCATTGTGCCCTAAATGTGTAGCACACAGGGGAGATTTCATACACATGATATGGCGCTGTCCGAAACTTGCTAGATATTGGACAGAGGTCGCACAGACTGTATCCGCTGTAGCACAGACGCCCATTCCATGTACATCTTTGATATGTCTCCTGGGTTCGGTTGATGCTGAAGTGTATCCAAAAGGCGTATATATAAAATGGTAACTAGATTACTATACTTGGCTAGAAAACTCATAGCACGTTATTGGCTTGCAATAATGTGCCTACAAAAGGGATGAATAGGAATAATTACCACCGCTCCGGACAAGCCAGGCTGAAATATCTTTTCCCCCACAGCAAAGAAAAGAAGAGAGCTCCAGGTGCTGGCAATTGCTGGTACAAGTGTAATCGTGTAGAGAGATCTGGACGGCCGCACACCGGGATAGGCAGATAAAATCTTCTTTATTCAAAACATGGAATAATAAAGTACATGACACCGCTGGAGTGGTACAGCTTAGCCGCTAACGCATTTCACGCTCGTACAGAGCGCTTACTCATAGCTAGCTTACATAAAAGTGATAACCACATTTATACTTAAAATATACAACATGTGACCAAACATAAATGACATAAAGCCAAGCAGCTGGAGACTAGCCGTATGAGATCTCAACACTCGTTTACTAGGTGTATAACATGAAGTGGAAACACCCTTGATGTAATAAGGAATGGAAAGAATGGACAAAAGAAACAAGAAAAAAGAAAAAAAACAAGCAAAATGAAATTAATTTAGTACCTGCAATAAATAAAAATAGACTATGTTATTTGTATATTGAATTAAATTGAGATACATGTTAAATATATAAAAAATAATAAACTAAAGAAGAAGAATGAAATAAGTGATAATGTGAGACTGAAATGTCCATAAGGATTTGTATAAAGTGGAATGTAAAGATATGAAAAATATAAAAAAAAAAATTATAATATATATATATATATATATATATATATATATATATATATATATATATATATATATATATATATATATATATATATATATATATATATATATATATATATTAGAGAAAAGTGTATAGATCTATATAGACCACCAATGCCATTAGCAAAAAATAAAATTAAATATATGTAAAAAGTGAAAATAAAATAAAGTGAGAATAAAATTCAAAATCTTTCTACCTTTTCTATATGCATGATACGTGTGTGGAACCAGTGAAAATGTGATGCTAGGGTCTAAATGACACCCATGCAAAAACTTTGTTCACATGAGAGTCTATACTAATTTAAACGTGAACTTCACTGGATCCGAATTAAACCATAAACATAAAGACAGGAAAAAGAAGAAGTATATGTGTGTGGTAACAATTAATTAATATCTTACAAAATGAATGTGAAGTGTTTATGAAATGTGTTAAATTTTAAAAGAAGAAGAAAAAGAAGAAAAAAAAAGAAGAAAATCAGGATAAGGAATAAAATGCACAGAAAAATGCACAAACGGACACACATTTCGTATGCAAAATAGCTGAGCCGTAATTACTAAAATATTGTCACGGGAAAATATTATGTAAGGGACATAGTAAAAAGATAATACAAATATTTTTTAAACTATCGCAAAAACTCCCCACAAACAGTGCCGAGATCTCAAGCAGCTAATGCACACATAAATACTATACACCCCCCAAAGAAGATGGAAGTGTGTGGTCCATAATCACTTGTCCTGGGTTCTAAAAAGAAAACATGAGCATAACACAAATCAATATTATTAAAGAAAATATGAAGAAAAAAATAATACTATCATAATGTTTACACATCTGGCCAAAACTCTAACCTAATTGATACTTTGTTGCAATCATACAATAAAAGTTACTAAGTCACAAACTATACTCAACGTATATAAGATCATCCGAAGCTTGAATCCAAACATATATTCATGGATCCAAACATATATTCTGTGCATTTTATTCCTTGTCCTGATTTTCTTCTTTTTTTCTTCTTTTAAAATTTAACACATTTCATAAACACTTCACATTCATTTTGTAAGATATTAATTAATTGTTACCACACACATATACTTCTTTTTCCTGTCTTTATGTTTATGGTTTAATTCGGATGCAGTGAAGTTCACGTTTAAATTAGTATAGACTCTCATGTGAACAAAGTTTTTGCATGGGTGTCATTTAGACCCTAGCATCACATTTTCACTGGTTCCACACACATATCATGCATATAGAAAAGGTAGAAAGATTTTGAATTTTTTTCTCACTTTATTTTTATTTTCACCTTTACATATATTTATTTTTAATTTTAATTTTATTTTTTACTAATGGCATTGGTGTTCTATATAGATCTATACACTTTTCTCTACACCTCATTTATATTTTTTTTAAATTATATTTTTCATATCTTTACATTTCACTTCATACAAATCCTTATGGACATTTCAGTCTCACATTATCACTTATTTCATACTTCTTTAGTTTATTATTTTTTTATATATTTAACATTTATCTCAATTTAATTCAATATACAAATCACATAGTCTATTTGTATTTTTTTATTTATCGCAGGTACTAAATAATTCATTTCATTTTGCTTGACTTTTTTTCTTTTTTCTTGTTTCTTTTGTCCGTTCTTTCCTTTCCTTATTACATCAAGGGTGTTTCCACTTCATGTTATACACCTAGTAAACGAGTGTTGAGATCTCATACGGCTAGTCTCCAGCTGCTTGGCATCATCTCATTTATGTTTGGTCACATGTTGTATATTTTAAGTATAAATGTGGTTATCACTTTTATGTAAGCTAGCTATGAGTAAGCGCTCTGTACGAGCGTGAAACGCGTTAGCGGCTAAGCTGTACCACTCCAGCGGTGTCATGTACTTTATTATTCCATGTTTTGAATAAAGAAGAATTTATCTGCCTATCCCGGTGTGCGGCCGTCCAGATCTCTCTACACGATTACACTTGTGCCTACAAAGGCTCAGTGGATTGCATATGTCAACTCCTTCCTCATTAGAGAGCAGTTGGCATATATACACAGGAACGCTCCAAAAAAATTTGACCTTGTATGGCAAAACTGGCTGGATGACCCCAACCTTGCTCCAACCCAATTAATAATGGATAGACTGCTAAGGTTATAAGGACTTTAATGCTGCAAATAGGCATTCCTCTAGCACCCGAGGCCTCTCCTGTAATGCATATGCTGTGCAGAATGTAACCCATATGGTAATAAGGCCCGTAGACAAGCCTGGAGGAGTGAACTGATGTCCTGTAACATTTAATATTATTGTATTTTATTTTATTTTCTGTTAGCTTATTTTTGCTATTATCTAGAAGGGTGAACCTTCTCCCTTCTTCCCTTTATTTCTATTATTTTCTTAGTTTTGTTTGTGTTAAGTTTATGTTCTACAAAAAACGAAGGTATACGTACCCAATCCTTAGTAACCAAGTTATACGTATGCATATGCTTGATGTCATGTATAAATTACAGAATGGGAAATGTGTATGCCCCTTTATTGTAAAACAGTTACCCATTAATTCTTGTAAAAAAAAAAAGGTTTCGATTCAAAAAGAAATAGTAGATTTTGATGCTGCCTGTTCTCTTTTAGGACCTTCAGGCAACACAAACAAAACACCCGTTTTTTCTAATCTGAACAGTCGCCTTTAAGTAGACCTTCACTGCTCTCACCACATCAAGAGAAGGTAGTGATTTTTCTTCGATAGAACAGGGTTCTGAAAGATGAAAGTAGAACAATATTATGGTTTAGATAAAAAACCTGACATTACCTTCGGTAGAAAGTTAGGATTAGGACGCAATACTACCTCATCCTTGCGAATAATAATATGGCTCTTTACAAGAAAGAGCAGCCAACTCTGATACCCTTCTTGCAAAAGATATGGTTACAAGAAAAACTAGTTTCCTTGTCAAAAGGACCAAGAGAATATGCCGCATCAGCTCAAAGGCTGTTTCTGTAAAGCCGACAGAACTGAATTCAAGTCCCAAGGGTTCAGGGGTGACCTAACTGGGGGATTAAGCCGCTTTACCCCCTGAAAAAAAAAAAAAAAATACGAACCAACGAATGCGAAGCAAGTGGTCGTTGAAAGTACTCAAGGCCAGCTTCATTTCTAACCCCATCTGCAGAAAGTCAAGGATTCTACCTATGACATACTTCCTGGGGTGCCAACCCCTGAATTCATCCCAGGAGACATATGCCTTCCAGACTCTATAATATGCGATTCTGGAGGCATGCTTCCTTGCATTAACCAAGGTAGATACCACTGAACTTGACAGCCCACGTTTCTTCAAAATGTGGGTCTCAATAACCAACCCGTTAAATTTAGCGTTTGCAAGGTAGGATGGAATACCGGACCTAGCGAGAGAAGGTCTGGACGTGATGGTAGGGTCCATGGGACCCCTCCCGCCATCCTTATGATCTCTACATATCAAGATCTCCTGGGCCACAAGAATCACAGACTTCCCCTCCTGCTTGATCCTGCGAAGAAGTCGTGGATGCAGGCAGAATAGGAGGGAATGCATAAAATTAGTGAAAACTGATTCCACAGGAACACCAAGGCATCTGTTCCACAAGCTAGCGGATCCTTTGTTCTTGACACAAAGTTGTCGATTTCTTTGTTGAACTTGGACACAAACAGATCTACGTCTGGGATCCCCCATCTTTGACATATTGACAGAAAGATATCAGGGTGAAGGAACCATTCTCCTGGGAACAACTGCTGGCGACTCAAGTAGTCTGCCAATTTTCTATTCCTAGAATGAAGACTGCCGATAGACAAAGTACATTGTTTTCTGCCCAAGATAGGATATGATTCACCTCTCTCTGGGCCGCACAACTTCTTGTGCCCCCTTGGTGATTGATATAGGCCATTGCTGTGGCATTGTCGGATTGGATCCTGACAGGACAATTCCGTAAAAACTGAACGTTCAGGCCCTCAGGGCCAAGTGGTCTGCCCAAATCTTTAGAATGTCAATGGGCAAGGTCATTTCTGATCTGGACCACTTTTCTTGGACAGTTGCCTCTTCCAGGACTGCTCCCCAACCTAAGAAAGGTTGGCATATGTTGTTAACACTTTCCAGGTAACTGTAGGAAGGATTTTCCCCTTTGCAGATTTTTGGTTATTAACCAAAAACTGAGGCTCCGGCGCACCTTTGGAGTCAGACACATTGGGAAATCTAAAGCTTGGACCTTCTTATTCCAAGCCGATAAAATAATGTTTTACAGCAGCCTCGAATGAAACTGAGCATAAGGAACGGCCTCGAATGAAGCCACCATCTTTCCCAACAACCTCATGCAAAGCTGAAAAGAAGGATTCTTCTTTGCTTCAACCCCCTGAATCAGTTCCTTTATGGCGCTGATCTTTGCCTGAGGCAAGAATACCCTTTTCTGGTTGTATCTATGATCAGACCCAATTATTCTAGCCTCCTTCATGGTTTTAAGGAAGATTTCTCTAGGTTGAGAACCCAACCTATGTATTCCAGGTAGCTGAATGTGGTGACCATACTTTGGTCTAAGCGGGCTACCAACTGGTCTATCAAGAGCAGATCATCTAGGTAAGCTATAATCGTTATACCTTGGGCCCTTAATCTGGCTACAGGAGGGGCCAGTAGCTTTGTAAACACTCAAGGTGTACTAGCTAGACCTAAAAGCAGAGCTACAAACTGAAAATCTTCATTCTTCTACCTTGAAAAGTAGATATTACTGGTGAGCGGGGAAATAGGCATATGGAGGTATGCATCCTTGATGTCAATTGATGCCATCCTTGTAGGTTGGAGACAACTGATTTGATTGACTCCATGCGAAAAAAGAGCAGATATTCAGGAACCGGTTTAGATCCAGAATGGGTTTAACATCTCCATTCAGTTTTGGCACCGTGAATAAAGGTTTGAACAAAACCCCAACCCCTGCTCTTTCATGGGGACCACCATGATCACTTTTTTGCCAAAAGATGGTCCAATACTTGAAAGAAAGACTTCTTTTTCTCTGGATCCTTAGGAACATTTGATCTGAGAAAATGAGGAGACGGGAACTCTTAGAACTCCAGTTTGTACACTGGAGCTATTGAGGAAGTCCCCCATCTGTCTCGACACTCTTCCTGCCAGACCCTTGAGAGCTGCAGAAATATTCCCCCCTACTCGAGCGAGCGGGGGCGCCTCCTCATAAGGAGGCTTTAGTATTTTGTATGTTTCCTCCCCCAAGACTTCTTTTGTCCCTGGGGTTGACCCTGAGGATTACCTCTTGAACTTCACGGTGGAGGCCGTCGTGACTGCCTGGAGGCTGATGCCCCTGGCACTGGAGAAGGAGCTTGTTAAAATGAAATACGTTTACTCCTTTCTTTAAATGGCAAAGGGGTACTTTTTCCACTAGAAATTCTTTGGATGTATTACCCAAATCATCCCCAAACAGCCGTTTCACTGCAAAAAAAGGAAGACTAGCCAGGAGCTTTTTGTATGGCGCTTAGCGAAAGGCGCGAGGCTTGAAGGATAGAATCTCTCATAGCGACTATTGCAAACATAAAGCTGCTAGTAGCTATCCAGATCCTGGGCTTGCTGAACAGGATAACCTTGAGCACCTGTTTAACTTGTCTCTCAAGGATTGACCAATCACTGTCAGCGCAGGCTGAAACACTCAACCTGCCAGAGAAAAAAAAGCGTTTTTTTTTTTTTTAATAGGAATTACAACTTTTTAACCGTTGGGTCCCTAAACATTTGAGCATTGTCTGCCGGACAAGTCAAACTTTTTTTCACAGAGGATATAGCAGCGTCAATTGCTGGTATTCCCACCTTTAGTGAATTTTTTCAGCTTCACCACGGTCCCCTGAGGGAGTTAATCTGCTGCCGCCCCCAGTTCCTCAGTTTGAGGGTCCTGGGTAATGGAAGGGAACCTGTCGCATTTTGTCCCACACTGGGATGCAATTAAAGCCGCTAACCTTTTTTCCAATCCTATCATGGCTGAGGAAAAAGACCTCTTTAGTAATATAGATAGGGGCTGCAGTGTTGAGAACAGTTGCAAACATTTCATGGCCCCGAAGCTCACTCTGACCAGCCACCCCCTCTCAGGGGAGAATGCCATTGTAGAGATGAGTAGGCTTTCCAGAGCTTGAGGGGGACCCTTTTAGTGTTTCAATCCCCCTTCTGACCATAGCCCAATGCACAAATGCAGAGGTACTACCAGAAGAAATCGCATTCACTGCTTGAGCAATAGTCCAGCAACTCCCGCTGCTATTAACGCTCAGCCTGATGCTTTTAGTAAATGTGCCAAGGGAATGCCTGTGTCACCAACCTCTTACATGCCCCTTTTTGCTCGTGTCCCTCCGACATCTGCAGCCAACAAAAATTGAGCTTTTAAATATACTCCCGTGCTGGACGTTGCTGCATGCCAACGCTCTAAGCCCCGCCCCTTCCGTCACATCGCGCCCCCCCCCTCTCTTTTCAACAGGATCGGCGTGTGTGCGGGGGGCATGGTGAGGAGAAGACCTGTGACAAGCCGCCGTGCAGGGGCGGTGAAAAAAACGGTGCGGCATCGCCGATCATTTTTGGCTTCCCCCTGTCCAGGGAGAGGGGGAGAGCTTTGTCCAGGTGGGGGGTTTTAGTGGAAAAAATCCCCCCCCAATCTTACCGGAGGTCTGAGCTGCTCGTTGGAGACAATCCTGCTGCTTTTGCTGACACAGCGTGATCTTTGAGTAAAGCATGACAAGGTATGTGCTCCATAGAGCCCCCAGTGGTGACTCTTAGCCATGACAACAGTTCCTTTTTTTTTTTTTTTTTAAAGGAGATTTCATAAGAAAATTAAAAAATTCCTTAGAAACCTCTGCTTACCTTTCCCACCGCAGGGATTTCTGTGGTAAAACCAACAGACCCAATCTTCACCCCTCACGGTGGGCTCCGTTACAAAACCTTCAGGAACCGGGGACCCTTGGGGAACCCATACTCCTGGACCCATAAAGCACCCCGCCAGTAAAAACTTTATGGCTGAAAACACCAAAGCACTGGATCCCAGGGTCCAGCTCTCTAAAAAGAGAAGCGTTACGGGCTAAACCTCATTTCTTCCGCCACGAGGCCCGGGTACCATTCAATTCGGCCTGAAAAGACACCTTGATTGGGTCCGGCTAGATAGCTAGCCCCAGCGGAGCTCAGCATAGCACATCTTTACAAGTGACCAACACCTTAGACACTGGTGAAAAAAACTGAGGTACTCCCAGTAGTGGGAGGGGTTATATAGGGAGGCAACTTCCTGTTTAGGGTGTGCCAGTGTCCATCACCTAAAGGTGGCCTATAACCCACATAGTAATTACTATGGCTCTTTGTCCCGTGATATACAATTAAGAAAATGCACTGATTACTGTATAAATGTCACTGGCAGGGAAGGGGTTAACACTAGGGGGCAATTAAAGGGTTAAATGTGTTCCCTCGCTTGTGTTTCTAACTGTGTGGGGGGGTGGAACTGACTAGAGGAGGAGACATATCGTTGTTCCTAGCTAGTAGGAGCAAACAACCTCTCCTCACACGGATTGTACCGACCTGCCGCAGTATAATGACAGTGGCTGGTCGGCAAGTGGTTAAAAATAAAAGATTTTGATCACTTTTATTGCTTTCACACGGAATGTAAACATCCCTTGTGACAGTAATAGGTGGACAGGTACTCTTTATGGAGCGATCGGGGTTCTAAAAAGACCCCAAATCCCTCCTTTACACTTCAAAGTATGCAGATCACCATAAACGGCGATTCTGAATATGGTAACTTTTTTTTTTTAAATCGCCGCTATTGGCAGCCGAGTAAACTAGAAGTGATGTTGTGACATTGTTTCCGTGTTTAGACATTAGAGACTCGATCGAAGCCGACTTCCTTCCAGTCTCGCTCTAGCCGGCGGAAGTTCCAGATCGTGGCTCGGGTCTCACGGTGGGACGGGCCCTCCTGCTCCTTTGGGATAACAGTCGATTAATTATCCCTAAAGAGCCAACCACCCGCTCTAAAAAAGCGGCTGCAGGCATCATCCCGGTATAACCCCTTAAAGCCGAGGCCGCATATGTGCATACGGTTGGTGCTAAGAGGTTAAAGTGAACTTTAGTGGTCAAGTCTTGTTTTTTTGTTAAATATAATAAACATTTTATATTTACCTGCTCTGTGCAGTGGTTTTGCACAGAGCAGGCCAGAACCCCCTCTTCTCAGGTCCCTCGCTGGCTCTCCTGGTCCCTCCCTCTTGCTGAGTGCCCCCACAGCAAGCAGCTTGCCATTCAGACATGAAACCATGACTTGGCCCCAGCCCCCCTCTCTCTCTCCTCATTGACTCACTGACTTTGATTGACAGCAGTGGGAGCCAATGGCACCCGCTGCTGTGTCTCAGCCAATCAGGAGGGAGTGTCCCAGACAACCAACGCTCTTGTGCAACATTGCTGGATCGAGATAGGGCTCAGGTAAGTGTTAGAAGGGCTGAGGGGGGCTGCTGCACACCGAAAGTTTTTATCTTAGAATCACAGAATGCATTAAGATAAAAAAAAAAACTTCTGCCTTTAGAACCACTTTAAGATGACCACCATGTAACTAGCTGTTTAAGAAGGAGGTGGCAGTGGCCGTTTCCCTATTTCTTTTGTGACAAGTATAGTTAAAAGACATCCTCTGTCAAAAAAATGCCCAAAAAATTCTACCTGCAAAAGAAAAGAGTAAAACCCTCTGGTATTGAATTGTGTTGTTGTGTTGTATTGTCTTCATTTATCTTGTAAAGCAGTGTGCAAACTGTTGGCGTTATATATAAATTCTGTATAATAAAAATAACTCACGCAGCCCACACCACAGGCCTCACTGCACTTGGTGGTGGGATCCTCCCGCTGTCTTCCACCTCATTTCTGAGTCCAGACGTGGAGGTCAGCAGAAAGAACCACTGAGCAAAGTGCAGTGACCAATAGATACACACTCACTGTAGGTTAAAGTGGAAGCTGCTGACTTTAAAATTTGTTTAAACTGACGTTCCCCTTTAAAAACAGAGGTTTGCGTTAGACATGTGTATGACGAAAAAAATTATTTTGGCTCGTTAATCTAGTTATTTCATTTAGTTAAATTTGGAATTTTCAAATTTTCTTCTTATCTACCGATTTTTTTCGATTCGAAATTATCAAATCGATACATTTTCTAATCGGTCGAAACTAAAATGTTATATTGTTTTCGATTCTAATGCAGCAAAGTGAACAAAAGAAAAATCTTGATCAAACGATTATAATAGATTAACAAAAACAGCATTATTTTGAAATGGTACTCTAATAACACACAGTCTGATTTCAGCAATATGTGTAGTGAGAATTCGACTAGAGTTCAATGTGAAATTCGATTAGAATTTCAGTCCGAATTTCATTACGTTATTCGGAGCATTCGGTAAAATTTGTTTACCGTGTATAAGTCGAATTTTTCAGCCCCTTTTTTGGGGCTGAAAGTGCCCCCTTCGACTTATACACGAGTCACCGCCATCTGTCTGCATGATCAGCGTGTCATGCAGGCAGACGGCGGCCAGCGTGTGCTGCATAGACTCGGCAGCGGCTCTCAATGTTCAAAAGCCGCGCCTCCTTGTCTGTGATAGGCAGTCAGTGTACAGCCTTTCACAGACATTCTCATCCTCGTCCGTGGTATGAGGATGAGAGAATGTCCATGATAGGCTGACCGCTGACTGCTGGGAAATTGAGTTTTTTGGACGAGGAGGAGGCGCGGCTTTTGAACAGTGAATGGCTGAATACTACACGCTGATCGGTGCAGAGCAGCGCACGGAGGATGCACAGGACACAGGTAGGATACACACACACACACGCACACAGGTACATATACACATACACAGGACACAGGTACATAGACACAGGTACATATGCACAGGATACATGCAAAGGACACAGGGAGGTATACAGCTGCAGATGGGCATTGCTGACCCTCTTTTTCCACTTGCAGTAGCTGCTGCATTTCTCACCCTCGTCTTATACTCGGGTCAATAAGTTTTTCCCATTTTTTTGTGGTAAATTAGGGCCTCGACTTATACTCGGAACGACTTGTACTCGAGTATATACGGTATATTGTAATTTGGGTATTCGGATATATCCGAATAGCAAAAAATGAGTCTGAATATTAATTGGGAATGAAATGAACTACACATGTCTAGTTTGCGTTAAATTTTCAGTATGAAGCCACAACACCATGTGAAGACACCTCTGAAAACTGTGTCCCCCACGCTAAATGCTGTTGTTGCTTTGTTATATTTCATTTCAGATCATATCAACAAAATAGGATTACTGGTAGGTTAGAGTGCATTTTCCCTATGTAGAAAAATAGAATGGGGTGCTCTCCATCATAGTGTTACCTCTAGAAATTCAGCATCACTAGTCTTGGTATCCAGTAGCTGCTCTGCCTCTGTATGATACTTGTTTAGGTCGTGAAGATGTTGCTGTAGCAGATGAAGATGGTCAGAAACCTGGGCCAAGGCTGCTTTCTCTTCACACCTTGTAGACTCAACAACCAGCGTCTGACATTCCTCCAATGTTTTCCGCACTTGGTCAAACTTGGTCATCACTCCGGACACCAGGGTAGTATGAAAGTCCTAAAACCAGTATGATTGGAATTTAGAATCTTGGTGAACTAAATGTTTGTAGCTGATCAAACTAAAAGAAACCCGGTCACACACTTAAAAGAATGCAGGTAAAAGCATAGAAAAATCAAGTAAATAAAATGTACCTATGTGCCTTTGAACTAGCTGACTAACCCTTCCAGTATGCATAGTTACAGTCCCCTCTGCCTGCTGCCCTCTCCTTTTCTGAAAGTGTCTAAATACTGTCTGTGCTTGTCCAGCTCCTCTGCTCCTCCCTATATAATTTTTTTGTAGCTTCTAAGAAAGAAGTGAAGGGGTCTGCTGATGTCACATGAAAAATGTCAGCACACTGTGGCAGTCTCAGACCTTTTAGATGTCTACATGAGGTAGGCTTTTACAGACAGTGCAGAGGGAGCCCACTCCTCAAAAGGCACTGGGTCGCATGTGACGCCCAGCAAAGACATCCAGTGCATCCCTTCATCCAATTCACACAACTGTACAAGAATGTGGCAACCAACCAAACCTATAACTGCCCTTTGTTAGGCAGAAACAATTTAGTTGTTTTGCAGGCTGGCTGGTAAGGGTGCTGGGAAATCTTTTGTGATGTGTGTTGCCCTTCTATGTGCACCTTGCTGCAAAGGCCAGTTGAGGTGTGTAATACTGTAAAAATATATATTAATGCAGATGGGACATGAGAACAATATGTCCTGTACAACAGAGCTTTGAAAGGACTTTGATGTGAGGCAAATTACAGTGTTTACAGCCAGCCTGTAGTTAACATGGCTAGAACAAAGCATAAGATCATTATTATCTAACCAGGGGGACTCCTGAGGATATTCAACTGACCCCTCACACCTGGCCAGCATGGTGCCTGAAGGGTGATGAATTGGATGGACATTCTATGTGATAAACTACTTAAAGGAACTAAAAGTTGGGCCTGGGAGAGGAACAAACTTTATGACCTTCAACTGGTTCAACTGTCTTCAATGGCCGAGATGACCATCACGACCCCCAGCCCCACCCCAGCTGGGGTGTGGGTCTCA
The DNA here is from genome assembly GCF_042186555.1 of Aquarana catesbeiana. NCBI lineage: Eukaryota > Metazoa > Chordata > Amphibia > Anura > Ranidae > Aquarana > Aquarana catesbeiana. Next base: position 102,561,695 of record NC_133335.1, on the reverse strand, counting down.
AGTCTGGTTAAAAAATGGATAAGAAGGTCCCTGCCCTGAGAGATTCAGAGAGAATGCGTGTTTGTGAGTGTTAGACTTGCAAGACCCCTTTCTTCCCCTGTTACCCCATCTTCCCTCTCCTTATTTATAACGGTAATGTATTGATATCCCTATTGTAAGTAAATCCAACCCTTATTCTAAGAATTAGTTGTCCTTTTTTTGGAAGCCAGACACCCCAAACAGAGCACATATTACGTTTAGCACCCCAGAAAGCGCGTGATAATCCTAAAAGCCGCATACAACTAACAGGACAGAAGTGCTCAGATTCACGGTTCCACAAGGACAAGCAGGACTTCTATGAATCTCTCATTGTAAAGTCAGCTGATAACGCCATAGAAACCGTAAGGGCTGCAAGTGTGGGGAGTCTTTTCTATGGATATGCAAAAGTTAATTTTTTTGAATGATATCAGGTAAAAGTGGTAATGAATGAAGAATATTGCATGCTAGAAGAGCGATTTGTTTTTTTATTTGTGAATTGTAAGAGCTAAAGGCAATTGAGTTTGGTTTGTTGCTCAGTGCAGAATTGGAACGTTAGTACTAATAGAGCTGTGTATTGTGTGGATTGTATAGTTGTGAAATGGAACTTGTGTAAAAAACATGCCTCTGCCAGTTATCATTCATGTGCAGATGAACCCCTTAAAAGCCACTATTGTCTCAGCGTTAGCAACATAATAGCAGATTATTGGGTAAACAGCTAACAAAGAAAGTGAAGAAAGAGGTTGAAAAAACTAAATTGCAGTGTTGCTCAGAATTAAATTTATATCTGAGCAAATGGGGGGGGGGGGGGGGGGGAGAGTGGGAAGCAGAGAGGAGACGTCTCGGGGAGGACAGAAAAAATTAGTGAAAACCTTCTAAAGGTTGCAACAGCCTCCAGTATTGAAATGGATTGCGGGCTACAGCAGGCAATTTGTCAGGAAAAAACAGTGAGCTAGAAGAACAGCTTCAGAGGTGCAGCATGGACTGTGATATGAAGAGCAAACTTTTAGAGTCATTGCGAATAAAGTTGTCAGACATGGAAGAGTTGGTTATGTCTTTAGAAAGAAAATTACCAATGCAGACTTTCCAGCTTCTTACTAGAGAGCAATGTATATTATCGCTCAAATGAGCACAAAGGAACATGCCAATTGGCACAGTCAATGAGGGGAAGGGCCGTGATGAAAGACAGTCAGCTATTGCACCTATAGCTTGGAATCAGAATAACAGTTTGATTACAATCCGAGAGAGATTTAATTTGTGCCAGATTCTGGATGAATTTAATACCTTGGAATCACCAGTAAATCTGTCCAGTAAATTTGAGGCTCTAGTGCTTAAATTCTATTTGAGTAATGAGGATGCATGCTCTCTTCTAAAAGCATGGCTACCAGAACCTTTGGCAGGCCAGTTATCTGCACAGGTTAATGATAACTTAGCAGATGCAGAGGAGCGGAGGAAAGAGTTGCAGTGTATTGTGGACAGTCGTGATAGCGGTATGAGTGATTTACAACAAATGAAATTTAGGAGAGGAGATGACCCAATATTGTTCTGCAGTGAGTATCTAGCATTTTAACACGTGTTCAACCGTCCTGACTTATTGGAGGATGATACAAGTTTCAAATGGCTCTGAGGAATGCTAGGTCCTACCAAAATTTTGCCAATATCCTGTGAGACTTCTGTCAAGGGTCCAGTGAGAGGGAGTACGGGTCAAAGGCAGATGTATCTGTAATAAGCAGGGGTACAGGAAGGCAGAGAGAGTTCAGACGTTATAAATGGAATAGACATGCATGGAGATTTTGTATAGCGCTCAACATTTCTAGCATGGAGCAAGAAAACCCAGAAATACAGGTATCTGAAATGAAAACCCCCACCCAAGACAGGGACAGCATAGCGCACGGGCCTGATATGAAAGACAGCAGCCAGGACAGATCACACAGTAATATGGCAAAGTTTACCAATACTGCCTGCTTAGTATAGGAAAATATGACAATTGTTCCCCTAGCAATACAATAGGAAAAGGCTTGGGGGAGTTAACCACTTGACAACTGGGGACTTAAACCCCCCTCCTGCCCAGACCAATTTTCAGCTTTCAGTGCTCTCACATTTTGAATGACAATTAGTCATGTAATACTGTAACCAAATGAATTTTTTGTCCTTTTTTTCATACAAATAGATCTTTCTTTTGGTGGTATTTGATCACCTCTGGGTTTTTTATTTTTTGCACTATAAAATGAAATTTTTTTTTAAAAAACGCATTTTTTTAGTTTCTGTGATAAAATTTGCAAATTATTAATTTTTCTTCATACATTTTGGCCACAATTTATACTGCTACATATCTTGGTAAAAATAACCCAAATTAGTGGATATTATTTGTTTTTTGTGAAAGTTAGAGAGTCTACAAACTATGGTGCAAATCATAAAAAAAATTGATCACACCTGATGTACTAGTGGCCTATCTCATTTCTTGCGACCCTAACAAGCCAGGAAAGTACAAATAACCCCCAAATGACCCCTTTTTTGAAATTCGATATTCCAAGGTATTTATTAAGATGCATGGTGAGGTTTTTGATGTCATTTCTTCCCACAATTCTTTGCAAAATGAAGATTTTTTTTCCCCCCACAAAATTGTCATTGTAATAGGTTATTTCTCTCACATGGCATGTGTATACCACAAATAACACCCCAAAATACATTCTGCTACTCCTCCTGAGTATTAAGATACCACATGTGTGGGACTTTTTCACAGCCTGGCCACATAGACAGGCCCAACATGCAGGGAGCACCATCAGGTGATCTAGGAGCATAAATTACACATCTAACTTGTTGACTACCTATTACACTTTTGAAGGCCCTGGAGCACCAGGACAATGACACGTGACACTGACGTGGCACTGATGACAGATGGCACTGATGACACTGATGTGGCACTAATGACAGCTGGCACGAAGACGTGGCACTGATGACAGCTGGCACGAAGACGTGGCACTGATGACAGCTGGCACTAATACGTGGTACTGATGACAGCTGGCACTAATACGTGGTACTGATGACAGCTGGCACTGATGACAGCTGGCACTAATACGTGGCACTGATACGTGGCACTGATGACAGATGGCACTGATGACACGTGACACTTAATTGTTTAATAATTGTTTGTAATAACTGTCTGTGTTCTTTTTCCAGGGATTATGGAAGAAGTTAAACTAGTTTGGATACTAATGTTTGTGTTTTGTTTGCAGGTCCTTCAAAAGTGAGAACAACAGTGGCCAAATTTAGCAGAGTAGGGGTTAGGTTAATGTAAATGCATAATCGATCACATGGTACAGCTTGTTAATTAGTAATTGTTTGCAAACAATGAAAAAAATTAAACAATAGTCAAGCATTAATGGATTAAGAAGTTACAAATGTTGTGATGAGGTACAGATGTTTTGTTTTTTGGTTCTTCCATTAACTAATTGTCTTTCAGATTGAAATTGGCACTTACTCTTCTCATGAGAAAAGTCCATGGATGTCTTTAATTAAAAGTTGAGTGTTTGTCATTGTTTTATGGTGGTTGTCTTGTCACGTTGTTTTTGTGTGATAATGGCCAGATGTTTAAGTTTTCTTATTGTTTGTTTTTTTTACCTTTTTTTTTTGTTTTAATTCATGGTTAATTCTCTTTTTGTGTTTTTTTTTTTTTAGTTTTCCTGATTTTTTTGATGGTGCTTAGTAGGTATTGGTGTTCTACTTTAACCACTTCAGCCCCGGAAGATTTTACCCCCTTCCTGACCAGAGCACTTTTTACAATTTGGCACTGCGTCGCTTTAACTGCTAATTGCGCGGTCATGCAATGCTGTACCCAAACGAAATTTGCGTCCTTTTCTTCCCACAAATAGAGCTTTCTTTTGATGGTATTTGATCACCTCTGCCGTTTTTATTTTTTGCGCTATACACGGAAAAAGACCGAAAATTTTGAAAAAAATTGATATTTTCTACTTTTTGTTCTAAAAAAAATCCAATAAACTCAATTTTAGTCATACATTTAGGCCAAAATGTATTCGCCCACATGTCTTTGGTAAAAAAAATGTCAATAAGTGTATATTTATTGGTTTGCGCAAAAGTTATAGCGCCTACAAACTAGGGTACATTTTCTGGAATTTACACAGCCTTTAATTTATGACTGCCTATGTCGTTTCTTGAGGTGCTAAAATGGCAGGGCAGTACAAAACCCCCACAAATGACCCCATTTTGGAAAGAAGACACCCCAAGGAAATTGCTGAGAGACATGTTGAGCCCATTGAATATTAATTTTTTTTGTCCCAAGTGATTGAATAATGACAAAAAAAAAAAAAATACAAAAAGTTGTCACTAAATGATATATTGCTCACACAGGCCATGGGCATATGTGGAATTGCACCCCAAAATACATTTAGCTGCTTCTCCTGAGTATGGGGATACCACATGTGGGGGACTTTTTGGGAGCCTAGCCGCGTACGGGGCCCCGAAAACCAATCACTGCCTTCGGGATTTCTAAGGGCGTACTTTTTTGATTTTACTCCTCACTACCTATCACAGTTTTGAATGCCATAAAATGCCCAGATGGCATAAACCCCCCCCCAAATGACCCCATTTTGGAAAGTAGACACCCCAAGCTATTTGCTTTGAGGCATGTTGAGTCCATAGAATGTTTTATATTTTGACACAAGTTGCGGGAAAGTGACACATTTTTTTTTTTTTTTTTTTTTTGCACAAAGTTGTCACTTAATGATATAATGCTCACACAGGCCATGGGCATATGTGGAATTGCACCCCAAAATACATTTAGCTGCTTCTCCTGAGTATGGGGATACCACATGTGTGGGACTTTTTAGGAGCCTAGCCACGTACGGGGCCCCGAAAACCAATCACCGCCTTCAGGATTTCTAAGGGCGTGAATTTTTGATTTCACTCTTCACTGCCTATCACAGTTTCGGAGGCCATGGAATGCCCAGGTGGCACAAACCCCCCCCCCAAATGACCCCATTTTGGAAAGTAGACACCCCAAGCTATTTGCTGAGAGGCATGGTGAGTATTTTGCAGCTCTCATTTGTTTTTGAAAATAAAGAAAGACAAGAAAAAACATTTTTTTTTTCTTTTTTCAATTTTCAAAACTTTGTGACAAAAAGTGAGGTCTGCAAAATACTCACTATACCTCTCAGCAAATAGCTTGGGATGTCTACTTTCCAAAATGGGGTCATTTGGGGGGGGTTTTGCCACCTGGGCATTCCATGGCCTCCGAAACTGTGATAGGCAGTGAAGAGTGAAATCAAAAATTTACGCCCTTAGAAAGCCTGAAGGCGGTGCTTGGTTTTTCGGGGTCCCGTGCGCGGCTAGACTCCCAAAAAGTCCCACACATGTGGTATCCCCGTACTCAGGAGAAGCAATAGAATGTATTTTGGGGTGTAATTTTACATATTCCCATGGCATGTTTGAGCAATATATCATTTAGTGACAACTTTGTGCAAAAAAAAAAAAAAAAATTGTCTCTTTCCCGCAACTTGTGCCACAATATAAAATATTCCATGGACTCGACATGCCTCTCAGCAAATAGCTTGGGGTGTCTACTTTCCAAAATGGGGTCATTTGGGGGGGTTTTGAACTGTCCTGGCATTTTATGCACAACATTTAGAAGCTTATGTCACACATAACCCACTCTTCTAACCACTTGAATACAAAGCCCTTTCTGACACTTTTTGATTACATGAAAAAATTATTTTTTTTTGCAAGAAAATTACTTTGAACCCCCACACATTATATATTTTTTTAAAGCAAATGCCCTACAGATTAAAATGGTGGGTGTTTCATTTTTTTTTTTTTCACACAGTATTTGCGCAGCGATTTTTCAAACGCATTTTTTGGGGAAAAAAACACACTTTTTTAAATTTTAATGCACTAAAACACACTATATTGCCCAAATGTTTGATGAAATAAAAAAGATGATCTTAGGCCGAGTACATGGATACCAAACATGACATGCTTTAAAATTGCGCACAAACTAAATACATTTTTAAAAGCCTTTAAAAGCCTTTACAGGTTACCACTTTAGATTTACAGAGGAGGTCTACTGCTAAAATTACTGCCCTCGATCTGACCTTTGCGGTGATACCTCACATGCATGGTGCAATTGCTGTTTACATTTGACGCCAGACCGTGCTTTTTTTTTTTTTTTTTTTTTCTTTATTATTTTTTTGCTTTTTTATCTTATTTTTAAACTGTTCCTTTCATATTTTTTTTTTTTTAAATCATTTTTATTGTTATCTCAGGGAATGTAAATATCCCCTATCATAGCAATAGGTGGTGACAGGTACTCTTTTTAGAAAAAATTGGGGTCTATTAGACCCTAGATTTCTCCTCTGCCCTCAAAGCATCTGACCACACCAAGATCGGTGTGATAAAATGCTTTCCCAATTTCCCAATGGCGCTGTTTACATCCGGCAAAATCTAAGTCATAAAATGCTCGTAGCTTCCGGTTTCTTAGGCCATAGAGATGTTTGGAGCCACTCTGGTCTCTGATCAGCTCTATGGTCAGCTGGCTGAATCACCTGCTGCATTCTCAGGTTCCCTGTTGAGACAGGAGAGCCAGAGAAAAACACGGAAGACGGTGGGGGGGGGGGGCATTCCCTCCCACTGCTTGTAAAAGCAGTCTAGAGGCTAATTAGCCGCTAGGATTGCTTTTACATGAAAGCCGACCGCTGGCTGAAAAGAATGATACCAAGATGATACCTAAACCTGCAGGCATCATTCTGGTATAACCACTCAAAGTCGTGAATGGCGTACCTGAAGACAAAAAAATGGTTAACAATAAAGCACAGTAAACGGTGAAGTATAAAAAACTGCAGACCTGAAAAACAAACATGATAAAACATAATAACAATAAAACATTGCAGAATAGAATACAGTAAAAAAGAGCAGAACAATAGAGAGAGAATAGAGAGAGAGAATAGAGAGAGAGAATAGAGAGAGAGAGAGAGAGAGAGAGAGAGAGAACAATAAAACGACAACTATTTTTTTTTATTTTATATTTTTGTATGTTTTTTTTTTTTTTTTTTTTTTTTTTTTTTTTTACACTTTTTTTTGTAACTAACTTTTATAACTGTAACCGGTTCCAGGTTCGGGTCTCTCAAAATGCGATGGCATCTTGGGAGACCCTGTGAAAGTGTGTCTAGTCTGTGCAGTGCTGTACCCTACGCTAATACTCAACTAGTGAATGGTAGCATTCAAAACATTCACCAATGCAAAGACCAGGATTGTCAGGACAGGAGGGACAATAATAGCGGGTGTCACACCTATATCCGCGCTTGCTGCAGACACAACAACTTTTTTGGGGGGGGTTCGTTGGGTAGGGGTACTCGGGAGGACATAAAGAAAATGCCTCTCATGCAGCCGACTGCATTTGGTTGGGGATGTGAATGGGGAAGTACGGGCGCTGCAGAAGTGGTGGATTCCCAATTAGGATTGGCGAATGCAGCAGGAAGGGCATTATGGGCACGACGGGCCTGTGTTTGTCTTTTTGGTGTCAGCGGGACACTACTTGTGCTTGCCACCTCACCAGCTTGAACTGCATTTATGGGACTCGCCACGTCACCAAGTGTTACTGCAGTGCTGGTTTGACTACGACCGGGGCGTACTATGCAGCTGGTGCTTGCCAGTTCACCAAAACGCTACCAAAAAAACTGTTAGCGATCGCAGGGATCAGGCCTGACTCTGCAAACGCTGCAGTTATGCGTTTAGTGTTTTGTAAGTGACAGTGATCGATCGATACTGCACTTGGGTGGGCTGGGCCGGGCTGGGCGGAGGGGCAAAACGCAGGTGCTAGCAGGTATCTGGGCTGATCCCGCTAACACTGCGTTTTTGGGAACCCTAAACTGCTGGGGACGCTAGTATAGATCTGATCGGATCAGATATTGATGCGTTCAGATACTATACCACTAAGGAAGGTGTATGGTGCGTGCGTGGGTGTTAGCGCGACTGGCGCTAACCTGACGCTGCCTAGGGCTGGTGCTTGCCAGTTCACCAAAACGCTACCAAAAAAACTGTTAGCGATCGCAGGGATCAGGCCTGACTCTGCGAACGCTGCAGTTATGCGTTTTGTAAGTGACAGTGATCGATCGATACTGCACTTGGGTGGGCTGGGCTGGGCGGAGGGGCAAAACGCAGGTGCTAGCAGGTATCTGGGCTGATCCCGCTAACACTGCGTTTTTGGGAACCCTAAACTGCTGGGGGCGCTAGTATAGATCTGATCGGATCAGATATTGATGCGTTCAGATACTATACCACTAAGGGAGGCGTATGCTGCGTGCGTGGGTGTTAGCGGTACTGGCGCTAATCTGACGCTGCCTGGGGCGACGCATATCACCGCCGGGCGATCAGGGGGCTAAACCTTTATTCGGTAATAAACGGCGGGTGCCCTGACACTATAAAAAATAAACCAACTAACCAGCGTCACTCGTAACGGTTATACGGTGATCAGTGGTGAAAGGGTTAACTAGGGGGCAATCAAGGGGTTAAAACACTTATTAGGTAGTATATGGGGGTCCCTGTCGCTATAAAATGCTGACGGCGAACCTAAATATTTACGTTCCTAACTAGCGTCACCAGCGACACTAATACAGCGATCAGAAAAATGATCGCTTAGTGACACTGGTGACAGGGGGTGATCAAGGGGTTAAAACTTTATTAGGGGGGGGGTTAGGGGGGTACCCTAGACCTAAAGGGGGGTAACACTCACTGTCCTACCACAGTAACTGTCACTAACTGACACCCTGCAGTAATCAGAAAAAAAAAAAAAAAATACTGCTTGGTGTCAGTGTTACAGGGAGGGGTGATGGGGGGGGGAATCGGGGGTGTTTTGTGTGCCTGGCATGTTCTACTGTGTGTGTGTGTGTGTGTGTGTGTGTGTGTGTTGGTGCACTTACATGTCTTCTCTCCTCGGCGCTAGAATGGAAACTGCCAAGCTGAGGAGAGATGACATCACATCCTCTGCCTGTGTGTACTATACACAGGCAGTGGATGTTCCTCATTGGCTGGGAGCGATCGCGAGGGGGGGGGCCACGATCGGATGGTCTCCCCCTCGTCTCTCATCGCTCCCAGCCAAATGCCGACTGCCGCTGGCACCGGGGGGGGGGTCCGATCGGACCCCCCGCCCGCGGGAAGGCAATCACGTATGGGTACGTGATTTTGCCTGCCCGTGCCATTCTGCTCACGTATATATGCGTGAGGCGGTCGGCAAGTGGTTAAGACCCACTGTTTGTGTAAGCAAATATTTTAGTGGCCAAGTATACTCTATAGTCTATGGCATGGTACCCTATGTATTATGGTACCAAGGGGTGGGAAAAGGTGGAGAAAGTTTTTAGGAAGATAAATATATATTTTTTTATTTTTATCATACTTTGTTTTGGCGTCACAAGAATTTGCTTTTATGGGGAAGAATACCCCCAGCTAGTGAAAATTGAGACCATAGTCTGGTCTGAGCATTGAGATAACAGGGAATTCCATGAGGGTATATAGAGATAGTAACTAGAGGTCGACCGATATGGGTTTTTCTCTGGCCGATGCCGATGCCGATATTTAGAAATCGCGGTGGCCGATGGCCGATATGTGATGCCGATTTTTTTGGGCCGATATATTTGGCCGATTTTTTTTTTCCTTTCTTTTTTCTCCTTCATCTCATAAAATCTAACAGTTAGACCCCTTTCACACTGGGGCGTTTTTCAGGCGCTTTTGGGCTAAAAATAGCACCTGTAAAGTGCCTGTAAAACGGCTCCCCTGCAGTCTCAGTGTGATATCCCGAGTGCTGTCACACTGAGGCGATGCGCTGGCAGGATGTAAAAAAAAGTCCTGCAAACGGCATCTTTGGAGCGGTGTATACCCCTCCTCCACCACTCCTGCCCATTGAAATGAATGCGCACCGCTGCCGAAGCGCCTGCAAAGCGTTTTGGCAGCGGCGCTTCAGGGGCGCATTTAACACCTTCCTCGGCCGCTAGCTGGGTTATAAGCGCCCCGCTAGCAGCCGAATAGCGCCTCTAAAATGACGGTAAAGCGCCGCTAAAACTAGCAGCGTTTTACCATCAACGCCTGCCCGCTCCAGTGTGAAAGCAGCCTTAAGTGATACAGAATTTTTTTTTCATTTAAACATTAAACAAAACAAACCTTCAATCAGTTCACTTGTATGTATAATTTAGAAAAAAAACCTAAAAAAAAAAAAAACTAACTATCTTAAAATAATAAATACACAAAAACAGGTAATCAAAACTTTTGGACGAATGGGCTAACTTTACTGCTTATTTTTTTTTTTTAATTCATTACTGTATTTTTTTTTTTTAAATTGCGTTTGAAAGACCGCTGCGCAAATACCGTGTGACATAAAATATTGCAACAATCACCATTTTATTCCCTAGGGTCTCTGCTAAAAAAATATATATAATGTTTGGGGGTTCTAAGTGATTTTCTAGCAGAAAATACAGGATTTTTACTTGTAAGCAACAAGTGTCAGAAAAGATTTAGGCCTCTTTCACACGGATGATCCGTATGTCCGTTTTTCATCCATCCGTTTTCGGATGAAAAACGGACATACAGTCATCCCTATGGAGCGTCGGATGTCAGCGGTGACATGTCCGCTGACATCCGACCCCGCTCCGATCCGAAAAGTGTAACGGAGGAAAAACCTACTTTTCCCTCCGTTTTCGGATCGGATGACGACGGACACTACGGACCGTCATCATCCGATCCCCCCATAGGGGAGAGCGGCGCTCTGACAGGTCCGTCGCTGCACAGCGTGCAGCGATGCACCTGTCATCTTCCTGCTCAGCGGGGATCGGCGGAGCGATCCCCGCTGAGCCAGCGTGTGTTCACGGGGCGGATCATGACTGATCTGCCCCGTGTGAAAGAGGCCTTAGTCTTTAAATGGTTAAACTGAAAACTTCTACACACGGAGTTCAGTCTATTGATAAAAAGAACCTAAAAGATACAATGTATCTTCTTATCGTACTTGGCAGGCTGCCCAGAGGAGGAGAGAATCCTCTCCACAGATAACTTAGGGAAACTTGCATTGACTTCTATTACAGAAGTCATTTGCAAGTCACGGCTGAAGTTATAATCGGCCTTTTTTATCAGCACAATCGGCCGATGCCGATTAAGTAAAAAACGCCAAATATCGCCGATATATCGGTCGACCTCTAATAGTAACTGCTAAGAATCTGATGCTGCTCTTGTTTGTTTATTTCGAGGTTCCACAATGAGGTGACCAGATATCTAAACTTTGGGAACCTGGAGGAGGAACAGCAAGCCATACTTGTGGTGGCAATTGGAATATATGCAGAGCAAGGATGGCATAAGTGGAATCCCATCACCCATGACACCTAGGTTAATACAGAGCTTTTAAATGGCCTAGCCCAAAGAAAAGAGACTTGGATTTTCCTCAGCCTCTGGCAGAAATGATGGAAAGAAATTATAAGTTCCTTGTTTAAGTGTGTAAGGACATCATCTGGAAACGGACACTTTAAATGTCTGATATGGACAATAGACTATTGATAGTGACTGGTAAGGCCCCTTTCACACGGACAGATAGAATGGTGCTTTTAGCTGCGGATTTTCTAATTTTCTACCACAGCTAAAAGCACACAATGCTTTCCTATGGCCCCATTCACACACTGCGTTTAGCTGCGAATTAGATACATGCGGTTCTGTGCGGATAGAAAAAATAGAATTGACTGCGTCCAGGAGCGATTTAGCGCAGCTATCCGCACATAACCGCAGTGCACTGTGTCAGCTGCGGATAACAGCGCCGAGCTGCTCATCGGGAAAGGAAAAATGATTTTTCCTTTCCCAATGAGCGACAAGCACGGGGATCCGACTCGGATCCCCACCAATGCCCGGCACTGTTTGGTATGACTCTTGAGGGGGGAACTCCACGCCAAATTTTAAATTAAAAAATGGCGTGGGTGCCCCCCCAGGGGCATACCAGGCCCTTCGGTCTGGTATGGATTTTAAGAGGAACCCCTATGCCGAAAAAACGGCGTGGGGTCCCCCCCAAAATCCATACCAGACCCTTATCCAAGCACGCAGCCCGGTCGGTCAGGAAAGGGGGTGGGGACGGGCGAGCACCCCCCCCCCTCCTGAGCCGTACCAGGCCGCATGCCCTCAACATGGGGGGTGGGTGCTTTGGGGGAGGGGGCGCCCTGCGGCCCCCCCACCCCAAAGCACCTTGTCCCCATGTTGATGAGGACAAGGGCCTCTTCCCGACAATCCTGGCCGTTGGTTGTCGGGGTCTGCGGGTGGGGGGCTCATCGGAATCCGGGAGCCCCATTTAATAAGGGGCCCCCAGATCCTGGCCCCCCACCCACACAGATTTTTAAAGTAATTTATTAGACAGCTCCGGGGGTCTTCTTCCAGCTTCGGGGGTCTCTCCGGTTCTTCTCCACGCTCTCCGGGTCTTCTGCCGGGCTCCTCCACTATCTTCTGCTCTTTTGCTATAGCAGAGGAGCCCTGCCTTCTTCTGATGTTGACACGACGCTCTCTCTGGCTGGAATGCACTCTGGGCGCTCCACTCTGACTTATATAGGCGGTGACCCCGCCCCCTTATGCCGTCACAGTCCCTGGGCATGCTGGGACTATGACGGCATAAGGGGGCGTGGTCATCGGTGATGACCACGCCCCCTAAAACGTCACAGTCCCTGCATGCCCAGGGACTGTGATGGCATAAGGGGGCGGGGTCACCGCCTATATAAGTCAGAGCGGAGCGCCCAGAGTGCATTCCAGCCAGAGAGAGCGTCGTGTCAACATCAGAAGAAGAGAAGAGGGAAGAAGGCAGAAGACCGGGCTCCTCCGCTATAGCAAAAGAGCGGCAAAAGAGCAGAAGATGGCGGAGGAGCCCGGCAGAAGACCCGGAGAGAGCGCGGAGAAGAACCGGAGAGACCCCCGAAGCCGGAAGAAGACCCCCGAAGCTATCTAATAAATTACTTTAAAAATCTGTGTAGTGTTTTTTTTTTTATTGACACTTTTTCCCTAGGTGAATGGGTAGGGGTACCATGTACCCCATAATCATGCACATAGGGTGGGGGCCAGGATCTGGGGGGCCCCCTTATTAAATGGGGCTCCTGGATTCCGATAAGCCCCCCGCCCGCAGACCCCGACAACCAACGGCCAGGGAAGAGGCCCTTGTCCTCATCAACATGGGGACAAGGTGCTTTGGGGTGGGGGGGCCGCAGGGCGCCCCCTCCCCCAAAGCACCCACCCCCCATGTTGAGGGCATGCAGCCTGGTACGGCTCAGGAGGGGGGGGGGGGGCGCTCGCCCGTCCCCACCCCCTTTCCTGACCGACCGGGCTGCGTGCTCGGATAAGGGTCTGGTATGGATTTTGGGGGGGGACCCCACGCCGTTTTTTCATCGTAGGGGTTCCTCTTAAAATCCATACCAGACTGAAGGGCCTGGTATGCCCCTGGGGGGGAACCCACGCCATTTCATACCAAACAGTGCGAGTCGGCACCCTGTCGGGTTGCCATGGAAATGGCAAACCGCAGCCAAACGCGACTGCAGCTAATCGCACTGTGCAAATGCAGCTGATCGCAGTGCCTGGAGTCTTGAACTCCACAGGAAAAAAAACATGCTTTTAACTGCGGCAGAATAGCCGTCCATGTGAAAGGCGCCTAAAGGAGATTAATAGGCACTACAATGATGCTTGGTAGTATGTGAAAGTGTGGAAACTGTAAATAATGATTGTAAATGGTTACATGCTTGGATAATTGTGCTAATGGAATCTAGTCATGTACTAGCATGGTTATCAATTGAAAAGGGTTTAAACATACCTGTAGGGGTACTTGAGAGGACCATGAAAAAAGCTTGTATTGTTCTCTTTATCTTACTTACACCATTCAATAAACTCAGGGGCGAAAGTGAGAGAAAGAGGAGAGATTTCGTATACATATATAGAACCCTTAAATTAAGAGCTTGTTGCTAGTTGCCATTACTTCAGCCTGTCCACGCACAGCTGATTTTTGGGTACCTCAGAGTGTTTTAATGACCACACTAGTTGTGTCTTGCAGTAATTGATCTGCTCTTTTGGCAATGTAGGGTGCACAAAAGCAAGTCACAAAATTCTCCAGTATGCTGGAAAGTTTTTTAACAGAGGCACCAGACATATATAGCTATTGTATGGTTGTTGGCATACTCAAACGATCTGCTGGAATGTCATAAGTGACACCTTGGTGTTTTTCCCATCTCTTGAGAGAATTATACCCAGTATAGCTGATGATGGTACCCATCTGTAATTTCCCCTCTTTGTCTGATAACATCATTTGGGAGTATATTAGGTTTACTGTTATGTATATTATTTAACTTTCCACTGAGAAGGTTAGCATATTTAATGGTGAATGTATACATAATGTGGGTGTGATTTTTAATGAGGGAGATGGGGACATGTAGACTTGTGAGTGAATGTGGAATGTATGGGTTCCTGATAAGAAAGGCTCCCGATCCACCGTCAACTATATTGACAAAGAGGTTATCATCAGTGAAATGCTTTCCTACCAGAACATCACAAGAATTGGAGCAAAACCAATATCAACTTTGTGTGCCAATCATGCACAATAGGAGGTGAGGTAATACTGGAAAAAATTGATATTAATGCAGATGGGACATGAGAAGAATATGTCTTGTACAACAAAGCTTTGAAAAGGACTTTAAAGCGGAGTTCCACCCAGACGCTGTCTCCTGGGAAACACACAGGTCCCAGGAGGTAGCGGGGACCACTTAGGATGTGCAGCGCGACTCGTGCATGCGCAGTAGGGAAACGGGAAGTGAAGACGCAACGATTCACTTCCCGATTCCCTCACAGAGAATGGCGGCGGCAGCAGCCGAGGGATTGCTTGGCTTCGGCTGCCGACATCGCTGGACTCCAGGACAGGTAAGTGTCCATTTATGAAAAGTCAGCAGCTGCAGTATGTGTAGCTGCTGGCTTTTAATCTTTTTTTTTGGTAGACTCCCTCTTTAACCACTTCCCACCCGGCCACTGCACATAAACAGCCGGGTGGGCTATCTCTCCTCCTGAGTGGACGTTCAGGAACATCCCTCAGAAGGAGCGGGATCGTGTGCCTGTGCAGCGGCGCAATCCCGATGCGCTCGTGTCACCCGGACACGGCGCATCTCCGATCGGCAGGAGGGCTCTGCGATTTGCCCCCCTGATCACATGACGGCCGTGTCGAATCACAGCCGTCATGTGATGTAAACACAGAGCCGCTTGCTAGGCAATCGGCTCTCCTCTCCTCACACGGAAGTTGTCAGTGAGGAGAGGAGAGCGGATCGCTGCAGCCGGCTGCTGATCAGTGAGTATGAGCTGTTTTTTACAGCTTTTTACTCACTGATCACCAGTCTAGTGACCCCACACACATGTAAAAACACAAAACAAAAAGTAAACACACAATGTCCCCAAAACATGTCCCCACATAGTAAAAACACATGTCCCCCACGTATGTCCCAGTAAAATCACATCTCCCAATGATTATCTGCACACATATGTCACCTGCGCACATCTGTACATGATCATTTGCGCACATGTGTCCATGATCACACAAACCAATTATTATACACTTAACGGGATTTTTTTTTTTTCCAAAAACATGTAGCAGAATATGTTTTGGCTTAAATTTATGACAAAATTTGATTTTATTGGATTTGTTTTAAAATAGAAAGAAAATATTGTTTTTTTTTCCCCAAATTTCCGCTCTTTTTTCGCTTATATCATAAAACATAAAAAACGGAGTCGTGAATAAGTACCACCAAAAGAAAGCTCTATTTGTGTGAACAAAATGATAACAATTTAATTTGGGTACAGCGTAGCATGACCGCGCAATTGTCATTGAAAGTGTGAGAGCGCTGAAAGCTGAAAATTGGTCTGGGAAGGAGGGGGGCGAAAGTACCCAGTATTGAGGTGGTTAATGTAAGGCAAATTACAGTGTTTACAGCCAGCCTGCAGTAAACATGGCTAGAACAATGCATAAGGTCATTATTATACACAAATATTAGTAAAATGTCCACAGGCACTTCAATAAAGTACCTCTAAATACTAAAGCAGAGCTACTGTCATTACTTATGACTAGCTTTCATATGATAATGGCATATGAGAAAAGTGAATGACAGATGGTGATAAAGAGGACAGAATGACACAGATGGTGATCCTAATGCGATATTGTAGATGTGCACCTCACACCAAAATCCTCATGCTGTGCGTCACACTCCCGTTAGGGGTTCTGTCTCACCAGAAGGCAAAACATATCAAGCCTAATATGTTTCAGGTAACCATCATCCACATCATGGAGGGTGTCAGAGTCGTACAGCTTTTGTTTTTTTTTTTAATGGTTGGACTGGATGGACTTGTGTCTTTTTTCAACCTGACTAACTATGTAACTATGTAGCATCTCCCATAGGTACTCGGATAAAGAAAAAAAGCTCCAGATAGCATAATTACATTTTTATCCTTTATTAAACTCCATGGCACACCCCATAAAATACGACAGTAAGATGATTCTTATGTCATTAAAAATCAGCAACGTAAATAACAGCGCAGGATAGACATGAGACTTACAAACATAAGGAAGACAGCATCCACCGCTTACTTCCGGGTGTCTCTCCCTGGCTGTGGAAAGCAAACGTCACTTCCGGTTGCCGGAAGTTACGTTCATAGAACTTAGTCAGCGGGGCGGAGTTCTTTGAACGTAGTGCGTACAGGGGAGGAGCCACACTCTGACGTCACCAACTGCCGACCTGAGTCTTACACACTGTTAAGCCTACTCTGGAAATGCGCTTTTAATTCAAGCCCTTTGTAAGTAGCCATTTTACTGTGATAATAAAGCCTTTTACAATGTGATATCAGTGAGCACTTAGATTTGTTTTGTCTCACCATTTATATCCATGGGGAAATCGATTGGAGTTCCTGGTCTTGCCTGGATGATTTACCCATATGGGACATGTGTTTATGACCCTGTCAGTTCAGTGGTCTACATCTTGAGGTGACCGAAGCGAGTGCTCTGGAGGTGGAGGGTCTATCACCATTGTATCCTGATTTGTGTTCTGTCAGGTGGAATCCCTTTAGTGCCTGCTGGAACATATAGTCCACCTTCTATCTTTGCTGGACTGTTATTGGACTTTAGAACTTTTAGTTGGCATTTAACTTACATGCGCTGCACTTTGTTTTTACTATGTTTATGTGATGATCTTGTGTACAGCTGCATTTGTTTTTAATATTTAGGATTTTTTTTGCGCTGATTGATTTGATAATTTTTTATTATTTTAACAGTGAGACACAGAATAACAACAAAAATATCCAGAAAAAAGCATTTCAAAAAATTTATAAATTGATTTGCATTTTAATGAGTGAAATAAGTATTTGATCCCCTATCAATCAGCAAGATTTCTTGCTCCCAGGTGTCTTCTATACAGGTAACAAGCTGAGATTAGGAGCACTCTCATAAAGGGAGTGCTCCTAATCTCAGTTTGTTACCTGTATAAAAGACACCTGTCCACAGAAGAAATCAGATTCCAATCTCTCCACCATGGCCAAGACTTAAGATCTGTCCAAGGATGTCAGGGACAAGATTGTAGACCTACACAAGGCTGGAATTAGCTAAAAGATCAATCGCCAAGCAGTTTAGTGAAAGCGTGACAACAGTTGGTTTGATTATTCGCAAATGGAAGAAACACAAAATAACTGTCAATCTCCCTCATTTTGGGGCTCCATGCAAGATCTCACCTCGTGGAGTTATAATGATCATGAGAACGGTGAGGAATCAGCCCAGAGCTACACAGAAGAGTCTTGTCGATCTCAAGGCAGCTGCGACCATGGTCACCAGGAAAACAATTGGTAACACACTACCCCAAGAAGGACTGAAATCCTGCAGCGCCCGCAAGGCCCCCCTGGACATTTACAGGCCCGTCTGAAGTTTGCTAATAAACATCTGAACGATTCAGAGGAGAACTGGGTGAAAGTGTTGTGGTCAGAGGAGACCAAAATCAAGCTCTTTGGCATCAACGCAACTCGCCGCGTTTGGAGGAGGAGGAATGCTGCCTATGACCCCAAGAACACCATCCCCACCTTCAAACATGGAGGTGGAAGCATTATGCTTTGGGGGTGTTTTTCTGCTAAGGGGAACTTCACCACCTCAAAGGGACGCTGGACGGGGCCATGTACCTTCAAATCTTGGGTGAGAACCTTCTTCTCTCAGCTAGGGCATTGAAAATGGGTCATGGATGGAAATTCCAGCATGACAATGACCCACAACACATGGCCAAGGCAACAAAGGAGTGGCTCAAGAAGAAGCATATTAAGGTCCTGGAGTGGTCCAGGCCTTAATCCCATAAAAAATATCTGGAGGGAGCTGAAGGTTCGAGTTACCAAACGTCAGCCTCAAAACTTTAAAGGGGTTGTAAAGGTTCATGTTTTTGCATAGGATGCATTAAGGTGAAAAAACACCTGGCAATGACGGCTCCCCCCCCCGCCCCCCCCGCTTACTTACCTGAGCCCCGTTCACCTGCTGTGCGTGTCCCACGCGTCCTCTTCTCCACGGAGTCATTGGCTCGCGCTGCTGTCAATCACATCCAATGACGCAGCCGTCTGTGTCTAGCGAGTGCGCCCGCAAGCTAACCCCCTTGGGATAGAGCTTCCGAGAGGGGGGTTAGCTATTGCCGGGAGGAGCCCGGGACAGCCACCAGGGGACCCCAGAACAGGAGGATCGGGGCCACTCTGTGCAAAACAAACTGCACAGTGGAGGTAAGTATAACATGTTTGTTATTAAAAAAACAAAAAAACAAAAACAAACCCATACAACCCCTTTAATGACCTGCAAAGAGGGGTGGGACAAAATTCCTCCTGAGATGTGTGCAAGCCTAGTGGCCAACTACAAGAAAGGTCTGACCTCTCATTGCCAACAAGAGTTTTGCCACCAAGTACTAAGTCATGTTTTGCGAAGGGGTCAAATACTTATTTCACTCATTTAGGCTGGGTTCACACTGGAACATGCAGTGGCTCACAGCAGAAGTTTGGTGCATCTCTATTCACCGTTTCAGGACCGATTTCAGCCTGAATTTTGAGCTGAATTTGGACCTGAAACAGACCAAAAGACAAACAGGGCTCCTGTGAAATTCACACTGGAGTCGCTGCAGAGATGTGTGAACTGGCTACATAGATAGTTACATGGTAGGTGAGTTTGAAAAAAAGACACAAGTCCAACCTATGTGTGCGATTATATGTCAGTATTACATTGTATATCCCTGTATGTTGCGGTCGTTGAGGTGCTTATCTAATAGTTTTTGAAACTATCGATGTCCCCCGCTGAGACCACCGCCTGTGGAAGGGAATTCCACATCCTTGCCGCTCTTACAGTAAAGAACCCTCTAAGGTAGTTTAAGGTTAAACCTCTTTTCTTCTAATTTTAATGAGTGGCCACGTGCCTTATTAAACTCCCTTTGCGCGAAAAAGTTTTATCCCTATTGTGGGGTCATCAGTATGGTATTTGTAAATTAAAATCATATTCCCTCTCAAGCGTCTCTTCTCCAGAGAGAATAAGTTCAGTGCTCGCAACCCTTCTTCAAAACTAATGTCCTCCAGACCCTTTATTAGCTTTGTTGCCCTTCTTTGTACTCGCTCCATTTCCAGTACATCCTTCATGAGGACTGGTGCCCAGAACTGGACAGCATACTCCAGGTGCGGCCAGACGAGAGTCTTGTAGAGTGGGAGAATTATCGCTTTATCCCTGGAGTTAATCCTTTTTTAATGCATCCCAATATTCTGTTTGCTTTGTTAGCAGCAGCTTAGTATTGCATGCCATTGCTGAGCCTATCATCTACTAGACCCCTAGGTCTTTTTCCATCTTAGATTCCCCTTAGTGTATAGATTTCATTCATATTTTTGCCACCCAAATGCATTATTTTACATTTTTCTACATTAAGCCTCATTTGCCATATAGTTGCCCACCCCATTCATTTGTTCAGATTTTCTTGCAAGGTTTCCACATTCTGCGGAGAAGTTATTGCCCTGCTTAGCTTAGTAATGTCCGCAAATACAGAGATTGAACTGTTTACCCCATCCTCCAGGTCGTTTATGAACAAATTAAATAGGACTGGTCCCAGCACAGAACCCTGGGGACCCCACTACCCACCCCTGACCATTCCAAGTAATTCCCATTTATCACCACCCTCTGAACTCGCCCTTGTAGCCAGTTTTCAATCCATGTACTCACCCTATGGTCCATGCCAACGGACCCTATTTTGTAAATGTTTATGGGGAACTGTGTCAAATGCTTTTGCAAAATCCAGATACACCACATCTACGGGCCTTCCTTTATCTAGATGGCAACTCACCTCCTCATAGAAGGTTAATAGGATTGGTTTGGCAAGAACGATTCTTCATGAATCCATGCTGATTACTGCTAATGATACTGTCCTTGTTACTAAAATCTTGTATAGTCCCTTATCATCCCCTCCAACAACTTGCATACTATTGATGTTAGGCTAACTAGTCTGTAATTCCCAGGAATGTATTTTGGGCCCTTTTTAAATATTGGTGCTACATTGGCTTTTCTCCAATCTGCTGGTACCATTCCAGTCTGTAGACTCAGTAAAAATTAAGAACAATGGTCTTGCAATTACTTTACTGAGTTCCCTAAGTACCCTCAGGTACAAGCCATCTGGTCCCAGTGATTTATTAATGTTAAGTTTCCCAAGTCTAAATCTAATTCTGTCCTCGGTTAGCCATGAGGGTGCTTCCTGTGATGTGTCACAAGGATAAATACTGCAGTTTTGGTTAAGGGAAGCCCCCGACTCCTCGGTCTTCACGAGGGAAAAGAATAAATTCAATACCTTTGCCAGCTCCCCATAATCAATTTATAACTTTTTTGAAATGCGTTTTTACGGGATTTTTGTTGTTATTCTATCTCTCAATGTTAAAATAAACCTACCATTAAAATTATAGACCGATCATTTCTTTGTCAGTGGGCAAACATACAAAATGAGCAGGGGATCAAATACTTTTCTGTCACTGTAGATATCCTTTCAGATTAAAACAATGAAGCATCAGCCTGGATAACATTACTTACTCATTCCATACCTTAATATTCTCACTTTTACTGTTCCAGTCCTCAATCGCTTTTTCTATGTTCTCTTTCTGGTGACCATTGGATACTAAATTATTTAAAAGACTTGTCTGTAACACAAGAGAAAAATAAATGTCAAATCATGTTGTGTAGATCCATAGAGCCCTATTCAGGCTTATACGTTGCACTGATACGTGGTAAAACAAGCTTTTTTGCCTTGCATTGCGGCAATGTGTGATGTATTGTGGTGCCACTCATTGTCACAATGATCTACTGGATTAAAGCGGTACTAAACCCTTCTCTCTTTTACAGCCAAAGAAGCTGCCATCTTAGCTTCTGTTAGATCTGCAGTTGCCATGGTGCTGCATATGTCATCGGTTTTGACACCAGCCATTTGGTTGAGAGCACAAGCAACTGTGGCAGTTATCATTCATGGCATGCCTTCAATATAACTGTTTAGGGAAACCATAGCTCTGGATTCGTTCTTATTCACTTGCAACCCATTTAGGTCTCTAATTTCTAAAAGCCCTGGTCTACCTTATTATTACAGTTTTTTCATCCAATGGTTTAAAACCCACAATATATCACAACTTTTTTTCTGTTTATAGACCAGACTCAGTGGAAATGTGTTTCCTGACCCCTCACCCCAGTGCTCTATACTGGAAGAGCTGAGTATTGGTCACACCTTTCAACACAGACTTGTATTGCAAAGGAGGAGAGGGAGTGTGTCAAACGGCTTCAGGCAGACAGGTGATTAGGCTGCTGTGTACAGATGGGGCTAATGCTGTGGCTGCATACCAACTTGTATGGTTGGCTGCATCCAGTTTGTATTAAGCCAGAACCGCCAAACTGCAAATGGTCTGCATCCAGGGCTGGTCAGAGGCCCCAATCACATATAACCACTGATCTGAACAATTACATGCGAACAGCCATGCTCGTACACAATATTTGCTTAGAACTAGTTTCCACACCAGCAAGAATCTGCAATTGCTGCATAAAGCACTGGTCTCTTCCTGGTGCTTGCTCCAGTGACTTGACATCGGGAAGGGGGGAGTAGGTACCCATAGATAGATCCTCTCTTGGGCTTTTATTGCTTTCTATGTCTTTCTGTTTCAGTGGCACCTATGGTCCTTCATTTAGGACTCTTTTTCTGGTGGGGGAGGGGGGTTCAGCCTCAGAGACCCAGAGGAAAAAATAGTAGGTGGTACATGCAGTGGCGAGTTGTGTATGTGGCTAAATTACGCTAACAGCAGAAGCGGCTTAAAACTTGAGTAGGGGGGTTGGGAATGTGATATACAGAGTGGGGGGGGGTCAGGAGCGTGCGATATACAGAGTGGGGGGGGTCAGGAGCGTGCGACATACAGAGTGGGGGGGCTCGGAGCGTGCGACATACAGAGTACGGGTCGGGAGCGTGCGACATACAGAGTACGGGGTCGGGAGCGTGCGACATACAGAGTACGGGGTCGGGAGCGTGCGACATACAGAGTACGGGGTCGGGAGCGTGCGACATACAGAGTACGGGGTCGGGAGCGTGCGACATACAGAGTACGGGGTCGGGAGCGTGCGACATACAGAGTACGGGGTCGGGAGCGTGCGACATACAGAGTACGGGGTCGGGAGCGTGCGACATACAGAGTACGGGGGTCGGGAGCATGTGACATACAGAGTACAGAGCCAGGATTGTGCAACATACGGAGTGTGCAAGGGCTCATTCACACCTGTGTTGATTATGAAGAATGAAGCAATGCTCAGTAAATGCTCCTATAGCATTTATGATGTGTTTTCATTGTGTTTATGAAGCTTTGAAAATGGTTCAAGAATGCTTTATAAAAGCCCATAGAAGTGTTGCTTTTCCAGTAGGAAGTGCTTAAAAGGGAAGTGATGTAGAGAAGATGATCTACTTTGAGGTGTGGTTAGTTGGGTTGTTATAGAAGACAGTTTTGTGAATCCTCTACAAGATGGGTTCATATACTTTTTTTTTTTTTGTTTTTTTTTTGGTTTTTTTTACACTTTACTTGGTCCAGCTCAAGCTTTGCCACTGACAACGATGCTCAATATAACTCTTCCCCCTCAGTACAGCTCTCCTCAATAAAGCTCTTTTTTTCATCAGTACAGCCCCCCAGTACAGTTCTCCCCCTCAGCACACCTTTTTTTATCAGTACAGCTCTTCCCCCTCAGTACAGCTCTTTATATCAGTACATTCCGCGGTATAGTTCTATACCCTCAGTATAGCTTAGCTCCCCCTCTTAGTACAGCTCCAATCCCCCCCCCCCCCATACTTTTTTCCCAATCAGTACATCTCTCCCTCTCAGTGCAGCTCTATTCCCCCACCCTCAGTACAGCTCTATTCCCCCCTCACCCTCAGTACAGCTCTCCTCCCCCCCACTCTCAGTACAGCTCCCCCCCTCAGTACAGCTCCCCTCCCCCCCACTCTCAGTACAGCTCTCCTCCCCCCCACTCTCAGTACAGCTCTCCTCCCCCCCACTCTCAGTACAGCTCCCCCCCTCAGTACAGCTCCCCTCCCCCCCACTCTCAGTACAGCTCTCCTCCCCCCCACTCTCAGTACAGCTCTCCTCCCCCCCCACTCTCAGTACAGCTCTCCTCCCCCCCCACTCTCAGTACAGCTCTCCTCCCCCCCCACTCTCAGTACAGCTCTCCTCCCCCCCCACTCTCAGTACAGCTCTCCTCCCCCCCCACTCTCAGTACAGCTCTCCTCCCCCCCCACTCTCAGTACAGCTCTCCTCCCCCCCCACTCTCAGTACAGCTCTCCTCCCCCCCCACTCTCAGTACAGCTCTCCTCCCCCCCCACTCTCAGTACAGCTCTCCTCCCCCCCACTCTCAGTACAGCTCTCCTCCCCCCCCACTCTCAGTACAGCTCTCCTCCCCCCCCACTCTCAGTACAGCTCTCCTCCCCCCCCACTCTCAGTACAGCTCTCCTCCCCCCCCACTCTCAGTACAGCTCTCCTCCCCCCCCACTCTCAGTACAGCTCTCCTCCCCCCCCACTCTCAGTACAGCTCTCCTCCCCCCCCACTCTCAGTACAGCTCTCCTCCCCCCCCACTCTCAGTACAGCTCTCCTCCCCCCCCACTCTCAGTACAGCTCTCCTCCCCCCCCACTCTCAGTACAGCTCTCCTCCCCCCCCACTCTCAGTACAGCTCTCCTCCCCCCCCACTCTCAGTACAGCTCTCCTCCCCCCCCACTCTCAGTATAGCTCTCCTCCCCCCCCACTCTCAGTACAGCTCTCCTCCCCCCCCACTCTCAGTACAGCTCTCCTCCCCCCCACTCTCAGTACAGCTCTCCTCCCCCCCACTCTCAGTACAGCTCTCCTCCCCCCAACTCTCAGTACAGCTCTCCTCCCCCCACTCTCAGTACAGCTCTCCTCCCCTCACCCTCAGTACAGCTCCCCCCCCCACCAGTACAGCTCCCCCCCCTCAGTACAGCTCTCCTCCCCCCCACTCTCAGTACAGCTCTCCCCCCCCCCTCTCAGTACAGCTCTCCCCCCCCTCTCAGTACAGCTCTAGTCCCCCCCCCCCCTCAGTACAGCTCTAGTCCTCCCACCCTCAGTACAGCTCTCCTCCCGCCCCCCTCAGTACAGCTCTCCTCCCCTCCCGCCCCCCTCAGTACAGCTCTCCTCCCCCCCCCCCCCCCTCAGTACAGCTCTAGTCCCCCCACCCTCAGTACAGCTCTATTCCATTCCCCCCTCAGTCCAGCTCTCGCCCACCTTAGTACAGCTCTATTCCCCCTCCACCTCAGTACAGCTCTATCCCCCAGTACAGCTCTTTACCACTTCAGTAAAGCTCTTCCACCATCTATTGAACAAAAAAAAAGTTGAGCTGAAGTGTTTGCATTAATACTTTTCTCTCACCTTCTCTTTCTCACTTTGCTCTTCTATATCCTGGAGGTTATGATTTCGGCAGCTTTTCAGCATGCACTTGCAGCATATGCACCGTTTCTCTGTGCAGCAATATAAAGTCAGTTCTTGATTGTGGTCCTGGCACATGGTCCTAGCTCCCTTAGGTCCACTTTCTGCGAGAGCCGGTGCCACCAGAATCCTCTTCTGCTCCAGTACTTTCCAATCATCCACCACCTTTTGCAGGCTAACATTTTTTTGAGGTTCTGGTCGCTGGGGAAAGTTTCCCCTACATTCAGGACAGCTGAAAGTATCAGGTACAGGATTCAGGGAGTCCCAGTGCCCATGAATACATGCCTGGCAGAAGGTGTGCCCACAAGGAAGACTTAAAGGGTTAGTGAATATTTCAAGGCAGATGCTGCAGCTCAGACTGCTCTTGATGGAATCCACCTCCTTCAGAGTTTGTGACATTGTAATAGGACTGGACGCAGGGTACAGCCACAGGAAGAAGCTGTTATGGCAAAGGCAGCGACAGAACTGGAAAGACTAAACAGCAGAAACGAAACTGAAACTTGTTCCAGCCTTCCCGGAGGAGGTGGTGCCTGGAGAAGAGATGTCGGAAGTCACGTGGAGCAGGAGAAATACATTTAAAGGGAACTCACACACATTTGCACTGCTGTTTTTAACCACTTCAGCTCCGGAAGATTTGGCTGCTAATTGACCAGGCCATTTTTTGCGATTCAGCACTGCGTCGCTTTAATTGACAATTGCGCGATCGTGAGACGCTGTACCCAAACAAAATTGACGTCCTTTTTTCCCCACAAATAGAGCTTTCTTTTGGTGGTATTTGATTGCCTCTGCGATTTTAATTTTTTGTGCTGTAAACAAAAAAGGGTGACAATTTAAAAAAAAAAAAAAAAAAAAAAAAAACACACACAATATCTTTTACTTTTTGCTATAATAAATATCCCACATTTTTTATCAAAAAAACGAATTTCCTGACAGACTCCATGGCAGACTACGGTTGGTTAACCCCACCTCCTCTCCAATTCTATAGGACTCCATACCCATAAATTTGAACTAACCACTAGGGACTGCATTCTTTTTGTCCTCCTCTGTGGACCTACAAACAATGTACTCACGTTTTTCGGATGTTGTTGCCGGGCATACGTCCTAGTGGTGTGAAGATAGCCCAGCCATGGGCGGGTGTGCGGCTCCAGGCCCCTATGTCCTGTGGTGGGGATGGCCTTTCATATGCCCAGGCAAGGAAGTGGTGGATCGGCTGGCAGGTCTGAAGATTTACTTTTTCCTCCATGGCAGAAAGTTTTGTGTGTCCTTGTCCATCTCCCCATCACGTCCCCTCTTTATTGCCTTTTGCATTTATTTAGTCGTTTATTCCTGGCCTCTATGGCGCCTGGAACGCTCTTCCATGACATGGCTCCCTCTTCCGGGTTTGGCGCTCCTGCGAGATCCTCGGACGAAACCGAGGCTTGGTTTCGTGCATGCACAGTATGGCCGGGGACCACATGCTCTACGGCATGTTGCCACTGCGCAGGCGCGGACTGGGCACAGCGCTGATGTCATTACAGGCAGCAAATTTAAATCCCTGTCAATCCCCTAAAGTGAATAAATATAAATAAATAATTGCGCTGATAATAACCTATACTTTTTCAAGTCACGTGTCTGGTGACGCAACGCGTCGGGAGGAGGAGCCTATGACTTTTCCAGCAGTGTCTGTGTGTGTGCACTGGTGGTGGAT